>NC_045764.1:32664887-32967918 GCF_008692025.1 Phocoena sinus | reverse complement strand
AACGATCATATGCTGAGCCCATTTTTTTTTTTATTGGAGTATAGTTGATTTACAATATCGTGTTAGTTTCTGCTGTACAGCAAAGTGAATCAGTTATATGTATACATATATCTGCCCATTTTTTAATTGGATTGTTTGGGGGTTTTTTTGCTGTTGAGTTGTATAAATCCTTTATATATTTTGGATATGAACCCCTTATCAGATATACGATTTGTGTATTTTTATATTTAAAGTGGGTTTCTTGTAGACAACATATAGCTGGGTCATATTTTTTGATCTACTCTGATATTCTTTGTTTTTTAATTGGTGCATTTAGACCATTGTCATTCAAAGTGATTATGATATATTTCTTTTTTCTTAATGCCTTAATCTTTTCATATGTTCAGGGACTTTGTTTTCTCATTCAGACAGAGAAAGGTATATGACTTCCCATGATTGAGTCTTGAGCTATTAAAAATTGTATGGATCCCTTTAAAATTTTTCAGCTTCAGAAAAACAGAATAGGAAATGTTTTTTCCACAGTAGTTGGGTTTGTTAGATTAGATGTCCATTTACCTGTGAGGGATGGGAGGGAATTATAGCCACAGGCAGATCTTTAGTAGGATCTACCCTAGTGCACTAAATGATTATTTATCCCTATCTTTGTTAGCAGGGCTGCCACAGCCATATCTAACCAGCACCACTGCCATTGTTGGATGTCATCTGTGGTTATGCCCTTGCTTTACTCATTACTCCCTCACCCACTATACGTGACCTGGGAGAGACTGTAAAATCCCTCCATTCTGTCCTGTGAGAACTTGCACTTTCCTTAGTGGTCAATACTGTCTGGGTCTCTTCCATCTAAATTGTCCTGTGACAGTCTTGTCTCTGCTCCTGCTGCTGCAAGTTTGCAGACGAGTTTCTTCAAGCTAGAGAGTTCTACCTGGTGGTGGATATTACAGAGGGAGAGGCTACCAGGGTTAACCATGGGGAACAGTTGCTTTTCTGTGTTGTTTTGGGGCAGCTTATTTAGTTGCACACTACCCCTCCCCCAGTGCTGACTTTGGAGCCCACTGCAGGCAACACCGTTGCTTTTCTTACTATTCAATGAATTTCATGTAAAGGCTGGAGATGAGAAATATAGACAACCGCTTTGTGCCCAATACAGGGGCGTGTCCAATAATAACTTATAGGGATAAGCTTTGTGTCCCTTCTACCTCTACTTGTTTTCTCTTTTAAAAAAATTTTATTGGAGTGTAGTTGCTTTACAGTGTTGTGTTAGTTTCTGCTGTACAGCAAAATGAATCAGTTATACGTATACATATACCCACTCTTTTTTAGATTTTACTGGTACTTGTATTTAAACACTACCATCGCCAGTTAGGTGTGCTCTGTGGTTCTATTAGGGAGACTTCAAATTTGCTTTCTAGATGAGCTTTTTCTTCAGATGCTATCAGTTAGGAGATGATTAGAAATTTCCAGTTTCCCAACCAGTTCCATTCTACACAACTTACATAAAATTTCTAGCCTGTGATGGCACCCTCCATTGCACTGATACAAAATTTCCCATTTTTCATGTCTTTAGATATTTTATTAGAAAATCACGAGAATGGGAAGGTGAATGCTTAGGTTCCAATTTCCATCTAGAACCAGGCCAGCAAGGTTCTTGAATAGGAGAGTAACGTCATTTAAATGGCAGTTTTATAGCTGCTCTTCTGCACCCACCTCCATTACAGACAAATTTTCCATTGCCATCTCAGTAAACCTTGGACCAGCCACACCTGCAACTGGTTTATGCCCAAACAGCTCTGGGCTGAGGCAAAGCACTATTTCTTTTTCATAATCATCTTGTGGGCTGTGGACAGATCATTGTTTAAACTCTCAGCTTTATTGTCCAGATCCCTTGTTTGTGTCCCCTTTGGCTGTAGTTTCTCCTTTGTTGGACTTTTTATGGTGTCAGAGATCATTCATGCTTAATACTTTTGGACCATTACCTGCTTACTTTGACTGTGTTCTGAATATTCCAGTTAAGAACTCTGATTGGCTCTTATTTCAATGGGAATTAGCCCTGAACATAACAGAGTAATGTGGCAGAAGCTGCTGTTTTTCTACTCAGTAGCCATTTACCCTCTTTTCCTTATTAATGAAATCCCAATATTGTTACGAATGGCATTGCAACTAGATAGAAGATTATGACAACCAGGTTTCTGAGATGGGATTTGCCCAGGCTGGGCTGAGGCTGGCATGAGGATGAGAGAATCAACATCCCTCATGTATTCCACCAGGTAGTGAAATCTCTTAAAAATTTCTAAAAGAACAAAAGAGAAGAAAACATTGCTGTATCAGAAGACAAGTTATTAACTAGGGCACCTTGGCCATATACATCGAAGTGGGAATCTGTTAGAGATTATCATTACTGGCCACCAAACCATGTGCCACCTGGAGTCTGTACTCAGTCAGGCTACACTGACAATTTAAACTTTCAGAGCCTCGATGGTTTTTGTTTATTTGCTTGTTTTGGGTAAAACCAGGATAATAAGAACTACATTGTCGTAGTCTCCTCACTTAGAGGACAAAATAGTTTTATATAAAAGTATGTTGAATGAGTGGGGATCAATACTGAAATCAAATAAGGGGGAGATATAAGTTTGTAGGAAAGATGGACACAAAAATGACTGTGTTATATTCTAATACAACAAGAACAACCATGGAAGTTGTAGTATAGCTTTTTCATGAAGCTAGTAGAGCTTTAAAAAAAATGTTAAACACTATTGAAAGGATTTATAGGGTATATTAGTCATGATAATTTTAGCTATAGCAGCAGCAATGACAACAAAATCCAAAATTTCAAGGGCTTGGCATTATAAAAGAGATTTCTCACTCATTTAATAGTTGATTGCAGGTGTTCTTGGTTAATGGGCACTGGGGTTAGGGGTAAGGGATTGAGTGGATCGAGAAGTTCTGCTCCAAGTCTGGAGACTCAATCCAACAAAAGCCTTGCATCTTCAGTATGTTGTGGCTTCTAAGGTCTCCATGAGTGTCGAACTCTGGCCAGTTGATGGGAGAATAGAGAGATTAGGGGAGGTACACCCAGTTTTTAATCATCTTGGCCTGGAAGTGATACTCATTCCTTTCCCTCACATTTCATTGCTTAGAACCAGTCACATGGCCCCATCTAGGCTTTAAAAGGTTGGAAATGCTGTCCCTGGCTGGGCAGCCTTTCTCCAGGAACAGCTCAAACCTATAGAAAGGAAGCAGAATCTTTGGTGGACAGAAAGCCAACTCTACCCCAGAGGACTTCCTGAAGGAGGTATACTTAATGCAGGGTTTGAAGGATGAATTGTGGTTAGTCAGAAACTCTAGATATTGCCATACAGTCCAGCCAGAGGGAAAATATTTGCCACAGCAATCATTAGGAGAAGATTTGTGAAAGATTTAGAACCATCTTTGCCCATTGAAAAGCTTTCAGAAGTTTCATATTTGACAGAGTGTTCAACAGAGCAGTTTATGACCCATCTGTGTGGGACAGAGATCTGTAAACCAATTTCTGGGTTAAGAGTGATGACTTCAGTTTTCTTGCTCAGAAACCTTTCTGGATGTGGGATTTGATCATGAGTTCATCTGAGGTTTGGACAGAGTCAGTGGATACCAGGCATGCCCTCTGTTCTGGGGCCAATAAGCTGAGTAAGTTGACCATGACCTTGGGGTCAAGTTGCAGTATAGGATTCGTTTTGAGTACAGAGACAGCAGATGGGGAGGGTCTGACCAGAGGGTCAACTTCACACTTGGTGTTTCTGAATCTTGGTTTCTTCATCTGTAAGACCATGCAGCTTGTAACTGCCCAGTCCTGCCTCTGCTTAACTCACATGGTTGTTGGGAAACAATTAATAGCAAATGAGGGAGGACTCAAACAAATAAATAATGTAGATGAAGGTATTTGTACATGATTAAATGTTATGCAAATTAAATGATTAATTAACTTGTCTTTCTATTCAACAGTTTTTGATGAATAGTTACTCTGAAGATTTAGAAATAGAATCTAATGAAGGGCCATGAACGCCAGGTGGCAAACTTTAGGATGTAATCTATCTGCAAGTAGTGGGAAACCAGGTTTTTGGTCAGCCAAGTGGCTTAATAAAAATATTCTTTTAAGAATGTTCTTTTAAGAAGACAAGCCGGTAGCCATGTGAGAATTGTGATCCTATCAATTCTGTTTTCTGAATTGATCTTGAATTTGTTCCCCTCTCCTGTCCTATAGACACTGCCATAGTTCATTACTTAACATCTCTCATGTGGAATAGGTATTGCAATTATCGCCTAAATGGTCTTCTTGCCTCTAACCTTGTCTACTCTGATTCATTCTCCATGTGTACATGGAGAATTTTATCCGATTATTTATTGGTTTATTGATTGATGGGTGGATTCATTTATTATTTATTGAGCTCTATCATGCACAATGCCTTGGGAACATGGCAGCGATGTTTGCTGAAGAGTAGGTCTTGACATATTGCTGCTCTCTTCACCCATACAATAAAGTCAAAACCCCTAGCATGGCACACAACACCATTTCTAACCTGGACTTGGTGCCTCTTACCAGCCTCATGGCTTCTCTGCCTTATAATCTCCCTTGTATTCTGTACACAACTATGTTCTATGGAGGCTGTGGAAAGGACTCTAAAGTAAGGATTGGGTATGAATTCTGGTTTGGAGATGTAATAGTGCGATGACCTTGGATAAGTCACTTAGGTTCTCAGTTTACTTATTTGTAACTGGGAATTATATTGATAAAACATACCTTAAATGTCTACTGTAAAAATCAATGATATAGGAATGTAAATTGACTAGCACGGTGTCTTATATCAGTTGGTTTGGTTACAAGTAACAGAACACCTGACCGTAGAGGTTTAAACAAATAAATGTGTAGAGATTGAAAGTAGTCTTTGATGTTGATTTAGTGGCTCAAAAATGACAGGGCTGAATTTCTGGACCCTCCTTTCATGCTGGTCACCTCATGTTCACAGGATGGTTGCTGTAGTCGCAGACTTTACATCTACATCCAAGGAAAGAAAGGGGAAGGGACAGCACCTGCCATATTACTCTTCTTTTTTTTATCAGGAAAACAAAGCTTTCCTAAACTCCATAGAGCAGATTTTCCATTAGACCATTTTTTTTTCCAGAAGCATATCACATGGCCTTCTTCAGTTGCTAGGGTGGTTGGGAATTTGGAGAGAAAGAGTTTCCAGACTGGTGGAAACAAATCATGATTGGTCATTTGGTAATGGGCACATTGCCACTCTGAACAAATTTGGAATCCTGTTAACAAGGAAAAAGAGTGAATGGTATTGACTAACATTACACATTAGTATTTTCCAAACACATTAGTCATTGGTAGCATTACTCATTAGTGTTTTCAAATCTTTCCCCAAGAAATGCCACATGTTCACGTTGCTAAGTATTTGCACATAGTATGTTGTGTGCATACAACACCCTCCTCCCGCATTGTACTCCCACAACTTTGTATTGTGCCTTTCCTCGATACATAAGCCATTTTCCACTTTCCCACATATTCTTTGTCATTTAAAAAATATATTTATTTATTTATTTGGTTGCGCCGGGTCTTTGTTGCGGCAGGCGGGCTCCTTAGTTGCGGCAGGCGGGCTCTTAGTTGGGGCATGAGAACTCTTAGTTGCGACATGCATGTGGGATCTAGTGCCCTGACCAGGGATCGAACCCGGGCCCCCTGCATTATTGGGAGCAAGGATTCTTAACTTCTGTGTCATCAGGGAAGTCCCCATTGTCATTTTTAAAGGATGCACAGAGAAGATCCATTACCTGGCTGCATCATGATTTACTTAACCATTCCTCTATGGTTGGAAATGTATGTTATTTTCAACTTATTATTATAGGGAGAGGGGAATTTAGTTTTGCTAAGCTTAGTTCTAGTCCACATGTGTTACACAGATTATCTCATTCAAACCTTGAAACATTCCTATGTAGTAGGTATTATTTCCATTTAATAGATGTGGAAATCTAGGTGCTGAGAAATTAGTTTGCCCTAAATCCTACAACTAGTGAGGAGTAGAGTTAGGATTCACAGAGAAGATGATTTAACTGCAAAAGTTGTGCTTTTTGATTGGAATCCACACTGAGATGGACATTTTTGTGCATGTATCAGTCCTGTACAGATCCTCTTAGCTTCCCCATCTCTATGGCTCTGGGGCATATAGTCCAGCCTCAACTGCCTCTGTGGTGACCACATCCGGATAGACTCTGTCCAACTTCAGTGCACATCCTACTGCACTTCATTGCATGCCCCAGGCTCCCTTGTGGAATCTGAGGTGTGAGACACTGAGGGACCTTGTTGGCATCCACACCTGTGCAGCCTGGAAGTATGAAGGAATTAATGCCTCATTGGGGAGACTTTGACCAATGGGAGATGGAAGCTGGGGTATAATTTCTTCACTTCCTCTTGACAGATGGACTGTGCTGATTCATGGTCATTGTACGGCCTTGTTCAAAGCAGTCTTTTTTTTTTTTTTTTGCGGTACGCGGGCCTCTCACTGTTGTGGCCTCTCCTGTTGCAGAGCACAGGCTCCGGACACGCAGGCCCAGCAGCCATGGCGCACGAGCCCAGCCGCTCCGTGACATGTGGGATCTTAGTGGACCGGGGCACGAACCCGTGTCCCCTGCATCGGCAGGCGGACTCTCAACCACTGCGCCACCAGGGAAGCCCCAAAACAGTCTTGTGAGATCAAATAATCAGTCTTGCTTAACACCAAGCAATGGGTAGCTCCTCGCCCCCCATGTTGGTTCTTTCTCCTTTTCTGCTTCATTCTCCCTTTTTCCACCACTCCTGCTTCCTTGATAATAAAAGAGTGGTACATAAATGTTTAAAATTTCACCCTGGCTGTCTGAGCAACCCAGGCTGAGACAGCGCATAGAGTTATTTCATTATTTAGGATGATTTCCTTTGTCTAAAAGGGTTCCCCTAGTGGGGTTACTGAATTTAAAAGTATGAATATTCCTATGCCTTTGAGAACTTTATAACTAACTTCAAATCTACCTCCACCTCCCACCCCGGCCCTTGGCTCACCCAGTAGATGACTATAGCTGGGGAGGAAGAAATTGTCCTCTACCCTTCTATGTTCTTCTGGCTGATCTAAGAATTAAATTAACATGAGACAGATTAACAAGAGAAAAATCAAATGAAAGTTTAATAACATGTATACATGGGAAAGATCCAGGAAAGCTGAGCAGCTCGCTAAAATGGCCAAGTCCCCACTTTAAATACCATCTTCAGCAAAAGACAAAAGAGGATGTTGGGGATAGTGGTTTGTGACCTCAAAGGGGAGGAAAGCAATTGACCAGGAGATTGAAAAGCAAGTGTTTGGTAAACAAATGTTTGCTGCACCAGCAGAGACAGTGGGACACAGAGAGGGATTTTAAGAAACAGACTTTGCTAGGTCCCTCCCTGTCTACTACACCTTGTTCACACTACGGTTACCTGTGGTGACAGCTTCCTTCTGGAACAGGTCCTCTTTTAGGCAGTGAGGGAGAAGGTCAAATCTTCTTCCTGAGTCTTTTTGGCCTTGATTGTTTTCAGCTCCAAATCATCCCATGCCAAAGAGGCATTTTGGTGTGGCAAATTTTGCTCCCCTACATCTCTATGTCTTTGTCAGACCGGCTTCATTCATTATTGAACTAAGGGTGGAGCTAAGATACTGCTGGCAATGACTTACAAAGAAGGCTGTAAACAGGAACGTTTATGACCACATACAACCAACACTGGTTCAATGTTAATGTGTGGAAAAACATAATCTTTGCTGAAAGGGAATTTTAAACATTTGAGTTTATTTTCCCTAGGGAAAAATACCCTAGGCACACAGCTTTAAGAGTGTGCTGGCCCTTGGTAATTGCGCTAATTACCTGTGAGCTAATTAGGGACCATTATGTATTCAGAAGTGAGATTTGCATCCTTCAAAATTTGCATTTCCAGCGAGAAGCTCATTCTCTATGCATCATAAGGTGAGTGTTCCCTGCTGATTTCCTTTCCTCATATATAAGCCGGGCTCACTCTGGGACTGCTATAATCAGAAGTCCATTAAGCAGAACCTGAAGAAGCCAGCAACAGGAAGGAGCCTTCCGGAGCACACAGATGGGTCTGGGATCTATCTCGTTACAGAAACAACTATTTGGAGAGAGAATTTGGACAGCTTTTTCCAGAGGCTGCTTTTGAGTTTGTTCAGTCATAATCACAGGCTTTCCAGAAGAAACCAAATATCAGACAACTCCCTGAGTAAGAAATGGCCATTGCCAGGGCCCTTGTAAGATTCCAAGAGGAGCCTCTGTATTGCCTGGTGAGGCCTGCCACCCCGTGTGTAACAATAAACACGGTGGCGTGGGGAGTTCCCCAGGGTCTGTGAGTTGCTTGCTTCTTCTCTGCTGTGACCACTGACTTTCACCGTGTGTCTCTAAGTTCCTTTTGGTGTTCTCCATGGACTGAAGCCTTCTCATTTCATGCCAGGGTTGTAGTTTGTTTCCACCTTCCTAGGAGAAGAGAGGGAGAGGAGAAGGAAAAATGGTCTCCTTCCACTGGCCAGCTCTGACCACACATAGTGGGTTGCAGGACTGTAAGCTTCTTAAGATGGGCTGTGTCCCCAGGCAGACACCAGTACTCATGATGTGAGCCATGGGCTGCTGCCACGGCCAGGGGAGTCTTGAGGTGTGAATCAGAACAAGATCAATATTTTAGCTCAGCAGAAGTTAGTAAACTCTGCACAGTGTAAAGAAAGTTAGATTTGGGTGCTAGGAGGCTTGGGGTCCTAGTTCTACTCTTTATTGACTATGTGATCTTATCCTTTCCCTGGATTTGTAGTTCCCAAATGGGTAGGTTAGGATTAGAGTTGGAATAGTAGCTATTTGTCATGCATGCAATCACTGCTATGTTCTCCGCTCCTGGAAGATGTTGTTGATCAATTACAGATTGATTTTACCTCGAATCCAGGCTTGGCCTCGCAATTCTTCTCCACAGGGCACTCCTGGTAGCCATGCGAATTGAGATTGGACTTGGCTTGAGATGCAACCTCTTTCCTCAGGGTCAAATGATCCCCAAAGTCCTTTCAGCAAACTGCCTGGAGACCAATTGTTTCTAAGTAGGTTAACATGAGAATTGAAATCTGGTTTACTCTAATAATTTGCTTAGCAAAACTCCCCTCCCCCACTGCCCTAATAACCCTCTGTATTAGTTTTCCATTGCTGTGTAGCAACTTGCCACAAACTTAGCAGCTTAAAACAATATTTCCTCTCCTTAAAAAACTCCCATTCATAATCTTACAGTTTCTTAGCTCAGAAGTCCTGGCAAGTTCAGCTGGGTTCTGGGCTTAGAGTCTCACCAAGCTAAAATCACGGTGTCTGTGGCCTGGACTCTGATCTGGAGGTTCTAGAAGAAAGTCTGCTTCCAGGCCCCTTCAGGTTGTTGACAGTCCTGAATTCAGTCCCGTGTGTTTATAGAACTGAGGTCCCCGTTTGCTTGCAGGCTATTGGCTGGGAGCTGTTCTCAGCTTCTAGAGGCTGCCTGCATTCCCTGGCACATGACCCCTCTGTCTTCAAAGCCTGCAGTGGTGCATCAGATCTTCCTCATGCTTCAGATCTCTTTGACTTCTCTTCTGCTTTCCTTCTCTGCATCCAGCCAGAGAAAGTTGTCTTCTTTTAATGGCTCCTGTAATCAGATTAGGCCCATCTGGTTAATGGCTCCTTTTAAAGGCCAATGGTATCATATGACATAACATAATCACAGGAGTGGTATCTCATTATATTCATAGGTTATGAAGGATTTGGGAGGTCATTTTAGAAATTCTGCCTACCATATCCCCATGCAGAAATATCACAGATTCTATGTGAACAAAGTTAGAATTAATGGGTTTAACACGATGAGGTTCTGCTGAATTAAAGATTTTTCTCTGTTCATTCAACAAACAGTGAAATACCTACTAGTACCAGGCACCTGAAGACAGTAGTCTCTGCCTGCAAGAAGTGCACAGTCTCACCCCAAAACCAAAAGTCCAGGACCAGACAGCTTCACTGGTGAATTCTATCAAGCATTCAAAGAACATTAATACCTATCTTTATCAAACTCTTCCAAAAATTAGAAGAGGAGGGATTACTTCCAAACTCATTTTATGAGGCCAGCATTACCCTGATACCAAAACCAGAGAAAGACACCACAAGAAAAGGAAATTATAGGCCAATATCCCTGATGAACATAGATGCAAAAATCCTCAACAAAATACTAGCAAACCGAATTTGACAACACATTAAAAGGATCATACACCACGTTCAAGAGGGATTTATTCCAGGGATGCAAAGATGGTTCAACATCTGCAAATCAATCAATGTGATATACCACATTAACAAAATGAAGGATAAAAATTATATGATCATCTCAGTAGACACAGAAACAGCATTTGACAAAATTCAACATCCATTTATGATAAAACTCTCAACAAAGTGGGTATAGAGGGAATGTACCTCAACATAATAAAGGCCAATATATGGCAAGTCCACAGCGAACTTCATTCTCAATGGTGAAAAGTTGGGAGCTGTTCCTCTAAGGTCAGAAAAAAGACAACGATGCCCACTCTCACCATTTTTGTTCAACACAGTATTGGGAGTCCTAGGTAGAGCAATTAAGCAAGAAAAAGAAATAAAAGGCATCCAAATGGGAAAGGAAGATATAAAACTGTCATTATTTGCATATGACATGATATTATATATAGAAAACCCTAAAGACACCACCAAAAACCTGTTAGAACTGATCAATGAATTCAGTAAAGTTGCAGGATACAAAATTAATATACAGAAATCTGTTTCTATACACTAATAATGAACCATCAGAAAAATTAGGAAAACAATCCCACTTATAATTGCAACAAAAAGAATAAAATACCTAGAAATAAATTTGTTTTTTTTTTTTTTTTTTGAGGTACGCGGGCCTCTCACTGTTGTGGCCTCTCCCATTGCAGAGCACAGGCTCTGGACGCGCAGGCCCAGCAGCCATGGCTCACGGGCCCAGCCACTCCGCGGTATGTGGGATCTTCCTGGACCAGGGCACGAACCCGTGTCCCCTGCATCGGCAGATGGACTCTCAACCACTGTGCCACCAGGGAAGCCCATAGAAATAAATTTAACCAAGGAAGTGAGAGACCTGTACACTGAAAAGTATAAGACACTGATGAAAGAAATTGAAGAAGACACAAATAAATGGAAAGGTATTCTGTGCTCCTGGATTGGAAGAATTAGTATTGTTAAAATGTCCATACTACCCAAAGCAAGCTGTAGATTCAAGGCAGTCCCTATCAAAATTCCAATGGTGTTTTTCACAGAAATAGAACAAACAGTCCTAAAATTTGTATGGAATCACAAAAGACCTTGAATAGCCAAAGCAATCTTGAGAATGAACAAAGCTGGAGCCATCACACTCCCTGATTTCCAACTATATTACAAAGCTATAGTAATCAAAACAGTACGGTATTGGCATAAAAACAGACACATAGATCAGTGGAACAGAATAGCCCAGAATTAACCCACACACAGCTAATTAATTTATGACAAAGGAGCCAAAGAATATACAATGGGGAAAAGACAGTCTCTTCAATAAATGGTATTGGGAAAACTGGACAGCCACATGCAAAATATGAAACTGGACCACTATCTTGTACCATATAGAAAAATGAAATCAAAATGGATTAAACACTTGAATGTAAGACCTGAAACCATAAAATCCTGAGAGAAAACATAAGCAGTAAGCTCCTTGACATCAGTTTTGGCAATGATTTTTTGGGATTTGACTCAAAATACAAAGGCAACAAAAATAAAAATAAACAGTGGGGCTGCATCAAATTAAAAAGTTTCTGCTCAGCAAAGGAAGCCATCAACAAAATGAAAAAGCAACCTGCTGAATGGGAGAAAATATTTATGATATGACTGATAAAGGGTTAATATCCAAAATATATAAACAGCTCATACAACTCAGTAGCAAAAAACCAAGCAATCTAATTAAAAATGGGCAGAGGATCTGAATAGACATCTTTCCAAAGAAGACAAACAGATGGCCAACAGGTACATGAAAATATGCTCAAAATCACTAATCATCAGGGAAATACAAATCAAAACCACAATGAGATATCACTTCACACCTGTTAGAATGGCTTGTCTCAAAAAGACAGGAAATAACAAGTGTTGGCGAAGACATGAAGAAAAGGGTACGTTGTGCATGGCTTGTGGACATGTAAATTGGTGTGGCCACTCTGGAAAACAGTATGGAGGTACCTCAAAAAATTAAAAATAGAACTACCATATGATCCAGTAATTCCATTTCTGGGTATTTATTCAATGAAAATGAAAACACTAACTCAAAAAGATATATGCATCCCCATGTTCACTGTAACATTATTTACAATAGCCAATATATAGAGACAACCTAAATGTCCATCAATGGATCAGTGGATAAAGAAAATGTGGCATGTATTAAAAAATGAAATATCATTCAGCCATAAAAAAGTGAAATCTTGTCATATGTGACAAATAGATGGGCAAACAGAGCATTATGCTAAGTGGAATAAGTCAGAAAAAGGCAAATACCATGGAATCTCACTTATTTGTGGAATCTAACAACAAACAAACAGACAAAAACAAGATAACCAACAAACACAAACACCGAGCTCACAGATACGGAGAACAGATTGGTGGCTGCCAATCTGTTGGAGGGATTGGGTGAAGGGGGTCAAAAGGAACAAAATTCCAGTTTTAAAATAAGCAAGTCATGGGGATGTAATGTACAACATGGCAACTATGATTAATAACACTGTATTGCATATTTGAAAGTTGCTAAGAGAGTAGATCTTAAAAGTTCTCATCACAAGAAAAAATTCTGTAGGTATGTATGCTGATGGATGTTATCTAGACTTATTGTAGTGATCATTTTGCAATATGTACAAATATTGAATCATTATGTTGTACATCTGAAACTAATATAATGTTATATGTCACTGCACAGTCTACTGGGGGCCAGTAATCACACGATGTTATAGGGTTATTTCAAATAGAGGTGGGTACAAATATATTGATGCCAATGAATTAGAAGTAACCTATTCTGCTTGGAAAAGTGGTGGGGGAGGTGATTATTGGGGAGTTTGCCAAGAATTTGAAATTTTGGTTGAATATCAAAGGATATAGTTCTGCCTCTCAGAATAGTATTTGGCAAGTTCCTTTTCCTTCCAGAATCCCAGTTTCTTCATCAGTTTTATTAGAAGTTTAATTAAGATGATCTCTACAACCTGTTTCACTTCTCTTGTCATCTGAATTCCAGGTAAATTTGTGTGAATGTGCAGGAGATGGGTGGGGATAAAGAGGATAAGAGAACCCCTGGAGGTGTGTCTTGCCTGCCTGTCTCAACTTTCAGTGTCATCTGGGTTCCTTTGTCTGGCTCAGCAGGGAGGTCAGAGATGAGGTCTAGCCATGAGTTAGGATGCAGCAGAAGATGGAATTCAAGCTGTCGTAAACAACGAGGGCTATATGACTAGAAATTCAAGGGCGGGGTGATCTTGAGGTTGACGCAATCCAGTGGCACACTTTCTATTTTCCTGTAATCCTCTTGACTCTGCTTTAATCTGGCTAGCAACAGAGCTCTAGACCTCACATGTGGATGCAGCCACATCCAAAGAAAGAAATGCCCAGCAACCTTTTCTAGAGTCTCACTGGCCCCACTTAGGTCGATCGTAAGAACATAGGAAAACCTTGTGCTGATTAAAGTCCTCCAGGGGTCTTGACCCATTCATTGGTAAGAGGATGGGAATACCAGGACTGACAGACCAGTCAGGATGCACCCTCAAACTGCTACACATCGGGGGTTGGGTGGAATCCACTCACTGGCTCTGAGTCCTGGCTCCTCCCTCACCTCAGGACATTGAGGACATTGCTCAGGGACCAGCAGTCAATCCAGCTTTGCTAAGGCACTGATGATGGAGCAGTTGATATCATGTGTCTCCTTCAGGTATCAGAAGAGTGCATGCAGAAGAGCCTTGAGGAGATGCACAGCTTGCCCCAAGGCAGTGATTAATAGTACAACTTGGGGCACTGGGGCAGTAGGTCAGTGCCTAACAAAACTGCTCGGCAGTTAATACATGGGGTAAAGCTTAGAGGCCATTTGAGCAATCCTTCGTAAATAGGTCATGTTCTTAGAATAAAACATAGATAAATGATACTCAGATAAAATGTCTTCTCTTTAAATCAAACCTTCTTTTTACTCAGGCAAAATTAAAAAAAAAAAAATCTGAGTGCAGAGGCTCTGCTTCTCCCTGCTCTTGTTCTGCACCATTGGTTCAGTCTCATTTCAGAGATGCAGGAATTTATAATTGCTTTTCCAATTGTCACCAAGTCACCTTAATGACTTCTTACAAATTATTTGTTGTATGAACAACATTGTTGGAAACCAAACTAAAAAGAAAGTAAAGGTTAACCCATGCTCTGATGACTACAACAAATCAAGCTATTTATATTTATTTGTGCCCTGTTCAAGCTTTTGCCCATGGCCACACAAAATTTCATCATAGGGCAGTCATATTTATATTGGTATATTGTGAGCACATTCTGTGTTTATTGTGTAATTGTCATAACTATGCTTTTTGCTCTATAATGGATTTCTGGAAATGAAAATCGGTGTCTGTCTTGACACAACCATGCCCTTGCTCTCTACTGCGTCCCACCCAGATCTGGAATTTAATTGAGGTTAATTCCCCCACCCGTTGTTTTATTTTTGTGTCAAGGGAATGTGTGCTCTCAGGGGAAGGAAGGTATGCTGTCCTAACGCGGCATGAATTGCATGTCTCCAGAGGAACACCAACTTCTGCAGATTTTTTCCTTATAATCTTGCCATTTTAATTACACATATATTTTTCTTGGCTCTATTATTTAGGAGTTATACCCGTATACTTCCCAAAGGAATTGTGTGGTTTAGAGATAGAGACAGTGTGAAGTCTAATTAGAGATTCGTCTTAAAATAAGATTGAGTCCAGACCCAGGGTAAGGAAGTGAGTGTAAGACAGTGCAGGGGGTAACACACCCCGGGCGTTTCTGCCTTTACTCTTCCTCCCCATGGAAGAAATCAGTAATCAATTAGGATGCGCTTTCACATCAAGCTTAGGTACAATCTCAAAAACCTTTCTTAACACTCTCCTTCAGGTGCCATTACCAATCAGTGATAGTTGACTGTGACATGAAATCTATTTACTGTGTCTGGTATTGGGAAAAGTGAACAGAGATAGGAATGAAGAGCATTTTAACTTTGCCATGGATAAGCCATATAACCAGAGGCGTTCAAAGACTGAATTGGGAGGAGATTGGAAGGGATTTGAATTCAGGAGAAAGTTTAGGTGACTCACTTTACAGAAAATTCCAGTAACCTGGAGCAAGCAGAATAGCATTGGAAAGTTTATATGAACAGTGTCCCTTGAACCATTCATGGGATAAAAGGTGGACAAGGCATTATGGTTGAGACTTTCAGAGGGCATCCTCCATGGACACTTTCTTCTTTTCTTAATTTTACCTCCCTGGTCCTCTTTCTATTTCTCCCACAGCCCCCTTTATGAGAGCTCTGTCACCTGATGGCTGCATCCTTCCTCAGAATACATTACTCTTGCCCTAAACTTTTACTGGCTCCGAAGCAGGGAGTGAAAAGGTCTAGTCCTGTAGGTTGCAGGTGGAGTGGGTGGTTGGCAGCGTAGGGGTATGGATATGAATGCTTTGTCCGCAGCTTCTCAGCAACTGAGACTACCCAGGCCGTTCTCATTATTAGAGGGGCACTGTTTTTGTAAAAATGAAGGGAAGATGAAGTGTGGTTGCAAAAATGATCATATTTTAAAGTTTACATTTTACAAGTGAATACTTCTACTACAAAAATATCCTATAGCTAACACTGTACAGTGGATTTGATGATGGGCTGCACGTCTAATGCTCCCTGGTGAAAGCATCATCTCTCTGTCCTATCAGTGTGCTCTGTCTCACCTGGAGATGACGTCAAAATATGTACCTTTGAGGCCTTTGGGAAAATATATGGCTGAGCGTAGTGGTCCATCTGACATCTCCCGTGATAGACCCTGCCTTAGACCCACACTCTGGTCTCATTTTCTTAGTGATTGATGATGGCATCTGATTCCTTCTTGAAATGCCCAAGATGAAATACTTTATCACATCAAGTATTAATTTTCTTCCAAAGGCCAGTGTAGTCTCTTGTCAGGAGTTTGCCTTTCCATTTGCCCTACTTCTTGTGTAACATTAATCTTGATCTCCTTTTGACTCTCATTCCAAGGAGCCCCCTTATTAATTGAGAAAGTCCTGTCTAAACTATCTGGGATGGATCCTCAAATAGTCTCTATGTAACCAAATTTCTTCCCCAAGAGTAGGGAGATGTTTCAGTGCATCTCACAGCTAGTGACCATCATGTTACTGTCTTTTTCTTTCTTTAGAGTGTATTCTGTGTTCTTCAGTCTTCTCTGAATAGTATCGTAGTGTCATGCAGGAGTGGCTTGTGGCACATTCAAAATTCCCATCTGTCCCTATCATGTTCTAACTCTCCTCTAACCACCTAAGCTGTGATGGATGTCTTCAAGAATTTCTATCTTGAACTAACCTTGATAATTACTCTGTTACTTGAATAAATAGAAGTCTGATTTATGTTTCATAAATTCCTTAGGCAGATTTTATATACTGTAGTGTTTCATATTCTATTCTGTTTTGGACTGTCAACTTTTTTTTTTTTTTTAATGAGACTTTGGATAATGTGTTGGGTTTGGGGATTGTTGTCAGTCAGATGGGTTAGGGTTATGCTGTGGTAATAGATAACCCCTAAGTCTCACTTGCTTAGAAGAATCAAGTTTTATTTTTTGCTTATGCTACACGTTCGTCCCAGCTTGGCTGGCAAACCTTTTCCGTGTCTCATTCAGGAATGGAGAATGACAGAAGCTTCACTGTCATCTGTTGGTTGCTGGTCACCATGGCAGGAAGAAGAAAGGGAACATGGTGAATTGCATACTGGATTTTTTGTTTGTTTTATTTTGTTTTGCTTTTATTCAGTTTTTTTGGGGCGGGAGTATAACCAAAGTGTCATAAACTACATACACTTAAAGTGTATAACTTCGTGCATTTTGACACGTGCAAAATGGATCAAAATGGATGTATGACACCATCACTACAGTGAAGAAAGTGAACAATTCCATCACCCCAAAAACACTCCTCATCCTCTTTGCCACCCACACCTCCATCCACCTTCGTCCTCAGGCAGCAATGACCTACTTCCAGTTACTTTAGATTTATTTGAATGTTCTAGAATTTTTTATAAATGGAATCATACAGCATGTACTCTTTTTTGACTGTCTTCCTTCATCCCAGCAAATGATTTGTAGAAATCATCCATGCTTTGTGCATATCAGTAGTTCATTCTGTTTCATTGCTGAGTAGTAGTCCATTGTATGGACATACCATAACTTGTTTATCCATTCACCTGTTGATGGAAATTTGTATTGTTTCTAGTTTGGGGCTATTACAAATGGTGAAAAGAACATGTGGGTACAAATCTTTGTGTAGACATATGCTTTTATTTATCTTGGGTACATACCTGGGAGTGGAGGTTTTCCAAAGTGGTTATACCGGTTTACATTCCTCCCGGCAGTTTATGAGGGTTCCAGTTGCTCCACATTCTCACCAACACTTGGTATTGTCAGTTTCAAACATTTTAACCATTCCATAGGAGGATATCTCACTATAGTTTGATTTGCATTTTCCTAATGACTAATGATGCTGAACTTTTTTTGTGTGTTTACTGGCCATGTTGTGCAGTGTCCTATGGTGCTATGCTCCTGACTTTGGGCTGGTATGTCAGCTTGGTAGAATGGCCTGTATCCAATGAAGCTATCAGTCCAGAATCTATGTACTATAGCATCAGCTAGCATCCCTTGCCCTGCTTTGTTTGGTCTGAACCAGGTTAGCCCTTCTATTTCTCCCCCGACCTGTGGCAAATTTATGGGCTCTATATTAAAGTTGTGCTCCCACTTTCTTAGGACCTGCATCCCCAGGAATCTCTGCAGAGTCTTCTTCCTGTTTCTGTCCTGTCTTGCTGATTTCAATGGTGGATTCTTTACTTTAGACCTGACTTTTACTTCTTTGCCTGCCTCCCTTTTCCATTTGACATCTTTGGGCTGCAATTCCAGAGCTACCTTAATCCCAGGGCTCTATTGACTCAAACTTATGCCACGCCCCACAGTTGAGTGTGAGCCCCTCCCAATTCTGGCACCATCCAGGTCCCAGAGGTGTGATTCCTAGCCAGAACCCTGGGCAATCTACTGTTCCAGGGGCATCCAGACAGCCTTGAAAAGAAAGTGATATTAAGTAGGACAGTTTGTATGGTATAAAGAATTCATGTGAAAACTATGGTGACATAAAATCCATTCTGTTCACCTCAAAAAACATTAACCAGACAAGTCCTTTTGAAGTTCCTCCCATATCTCCTGCCAAGCATGTCCTCTCTTCGAGCAGTCAGTCTGAGACTTAAATCAGTGCAGAGTTTGGAAGGTTATGGCAGATTCTGGATGATACTGGCAAACAACTGGCAAGATAAATTGGTAGGTGTCCTAGCAGGAGAGCCAAGCCTGACAGCTAAGCGTCTGGCAGATTCAGCCACAGTAACGAGAGGAGCTTATAAAGGGAAGTGTAGGGCTCCAGAAGGGGGAATGTGTATGGGCAGGTAACAAAACAGCAACTCAGGAATGAAGCCTCGACCTGGAAGTACAAGCTGAGGTAAGTTGACTGGGGCTCCAGCAGGAGCTACCTGTGAGTTCCGGCATTTTGTCCAGGCCAGGCCCACAGGACAGGTGATGACACTGCAGCCTCAAATGCACAGTTTGCACTGATCCTGTGGGTTGGGGAGGGTGGAAGTGGGGGTGTGGACTTCTCCAGCTGTGGGTGCTGACGAATGAGTGAAGGGGCCCCAAGCAGAGTGTAATGAAGGAAATCATGTGTTGGCTTATTTATAGAGGACTAAAAATGAAAATCGCTTCCAGATGCAAACACTCACCCTCCTACTAAGGAACCCAAGAAAAGAAGCATACAAATGCAGCTTACAGAGACAGCATCTTTCTAAAGGTCTTAAACTGTGTTATCACATCATGGAAGTCATGGATGAACTCATATTTCTGGACTCTGCCTGGCATGGCCACCCTGCAGTGTGGGCAGGGCTAACTTCAGACACTTGGACCTGGGAGGAGACCTGCCCGCATGAGGTGGGAGGGTGGAGGACCAGCTGTAGCCGTTAAGTCAGGGAGGAAGCCCAGTTGGCAAGTAATATACAGTAGCACTTCTCAACTTCCATGTGCATATACCTGTGGATCTTGTTAAAATACAGATTCTGATTCAGTAGATCTGGGGCAGAACCCCAAATTCTGCATCTCTAACAAGCTCCAAGTGATGCCTGGTGCTGCTAGTCTGTGGTCCACAAGTCAAGTAGCAAGAAAATATGGTATTCAGCAGGTGGCAGCAGGTATGAGACATTCAGGCAAAAAATAGTTGTCAGAGTGAAAGGATGATAGGAGCGTTTGTACAGGTGGTGAAGGATAGAAATATGGACAAAAAGCAGTTGGCATTCAGAGATACGCAGCTGCAGTGTGCCTGTGTGGGATGCTGTGAGTGGCAGCTGAAGTGGTGTGGAAGAACATCGACCCTGGAACTAGATGACCTGGTGGGATGCCTGGGTCAGTTCATTCCTACCCATCCGATCTTTTTTTTTTTTTTTAATTTAATTTTATTTATTTTTGGCTGTGTTGGGTCTTTGTTGCTGTGCGTGGGCTTCTCATTGTGGTGGCTTCTCTTGTTGTGGGGCACAGGCTCTAGGCACATGGGCTTCAGTAGTTGTGGCACGTGGGCTCAGTAGTTATGGCTGGTGGGCTCTAGAGCACGGGGTCAGTAGTTGTGTTGCACGGGCTTAGTTGCTCCGTGGCATGTGGGATCTTCCCGGACCAGGGCGTAAACCCATGTCCCCTGCATTGGCAGGTGGATTCTTAACCACTGTGCCACCAGGGAAGCCCCTACCCCTCTGATCTTGATCAATTTAGTTAGTCTCTCAGGGAACCAGTTTCTACACTGGTCCAACCCTTATTGGATTATTGTGAATATTAAAAAGCCTATCACATGCAGACTCTTGGATGGGTCTAGCCATAGGGCATGAGAATAGGGACTGCTGAGGATGGGCAGTAGACAGGAGACAGGTGATTTTACTGTAAACAAATGGAGCAAGTGGAACCTTCAAACTGGGACAGGAGGGGGGCACTGGTCTTTGGGAATGAGGCGACAGCTCCATAACAGCATCAGGTGAAAAGGGCAGGGACATCCTACCATGTGACAGTTTGGGGTTCAGTGCTATGGTGTGGGGCTGGTCCTGATTAAAACCCTCCTGGCCAAGATCAGACTCAGGCTGGTGGCCAAGGCGAGGGTGGGGATCCACAGGCCACTCTAAGGGAGAAGAGGGGCTGACGCAGGAGGCAGGCCAGACTGAGTCTTCAAAACAGGCTGTCAGCAGAAAGTCCACTGGGCAGGGCCATGGGTCTTTCCTCCCAATGTGGTCACACTTAGTGCTGCTTCTTCACTTTTGCCTCCCTATTGTTCTCGGCTGTAAACCATGCTTATGGAATTGATTCTAAGTGACAGTCTTGCAAGGTCATTAAAAAACTGTCTGTGCTTTCTGTCTCTTTTCTTCACCTCTGAATGCTTCAACTCACTGTAATTCAGAACCTTCTCTTTTGGTTTTACTGAATCAGCTCTGCAAAAACTTCTTTTTTTTAATTTTTATTTTTTTATACAGCAGTTTCTTATTAGTCATCAATTTTATACACATCAGTGTATACATGTCAATCCCAATCGCCCAATTCATCACACCACCCCCCCACCCCCCGCCGCTTTCCCCCCTTGGTGTCCATACGTTTGTTCTCTACATTTGTGTTTCAATTTCTGCCCTGCAAACCAGTTCATCTGTACCATTTTTCTAGGTTCCACATACATGCATTAATATACGATAACTTGTTTTTCTTTTTCTGACTTACTTCACTCTGTATGACAGTCCCTAGATCCATCCACGTATCAACAAATGACCCAATTTCGTTCCTTTTTTATGGCTGAGTAATATTCCATTGTATATATGTACCACAACTTCTTTATCCATTCATCTGTCAATGTGCATTTAGGTTGCTTCCGTGTCCTGGCTATTGTAAATAGTGCTACAGTGAACATTGGAGTGCATGTGTCTTTTTGAGTTATGGTTTTCTCTGGGTATATGCCCAGTAGTGGGATTGTTGGATCATATGGTAATTCTATTTTTAGTTTTTTAAGGAACCTCCATACTGTTCTCCATAGTGGCTGTATCAGTTTACATTCCCACCAACAGTGCAAAAGGGTTCTCTTTTCTCCACACCCTCTCCAGCATTTGTTGTTTGTAGATTTTCTGATGATGCCCATTCTAACTGGTGTGAGGTGATACCTCATTGTAGTTTTGGTTTGCATTTCTCTAATAATTAGTGATGTTGAGCAGCTTTTCATGTGCTTCTTGGCCATCTGTATGTCTTCTTTGAAGAAATGTCTATTTAGGTCTTCTGCACATTTTTGGATTGGGTTGTTTGTTTTTTTAATATTGAGATGCATAAGCTGTTTATATATTTTGGAGATTAATCCTTTGTCCGTTGATTTCGTTTGCAAATACTTTCTCCCATTCTGAGGGTTGTCTTTTCGTCTTGTTTATGGTTTCCTTTGCTGTGCAAAAGCTCTGAAGTTTTATTAGGTCCCTTTTGTTTATTTTTGTTTTTATTTCCATTACTCTAGGAGGTGGATCAAAAAAGATCTTGCTGTGATTTATGTCAAAGAGTGTTCTTCCTATGTTTTCCTCTAAGAATTTTAGAGTGTCTGGTCTTACATTTAGGCCTCTAATCCATTTTGAGTTTATTTTTGTGTATGGTGTTAGGGAGTGCTCTAATTTCATTCTTTTACATATAGCTGTCAAATTTTCCCAGCACCACTAATTGAAGAGACTGTCTTTTCTGCATTGTATATCCATGCCTCCTTTGTCATAGATTAGTTGACCATAGGCATGTGGGTTTATCTCTGGGTTTTCTATCTTGTTCCATTGATCTATATTTCTGTTTTTATGCCAGTACCGTATTGTCTTGATTACTGTAGCTTTGTAGTATAGTCTGAAGTCAGGGAGTCTGATTGCTCCAGCTCCGCTTTTTTCCCTCAAGACTGCTTTGGCGATTTGGGGTCTTTTGTGTCTCTATACAAATTAAAAAATTTTTTGCTCTAGTTCTGTAAAAAAATGCCATTGGTAATTTGATAGGGATTGCATTGAATCTGTAGATTGCTTTGGGTAGTATAGTCATTTTCACAATATTGATTCTTCCACTCCAAGAACATGGTATATCTCTCCATCTGTTTGTATCATCTTTAATTTCTTTCAACAGTGTCTTATAGTTTTCTGCATAGACGTTTTTTGTCTCCCTAGGTAGGTTTATTCCTAGGTATTTTATTCTTTTTGTTGCAGTGGTAAATGGGAGTGTTTCCTTAATTTCTCTTTCAGATTTTTCATCATTAGTATATAGGAATGCAAGAGATTTCTGTGCATTAATTTTGTATCCTGCTACTTTACCAAATTCATTGATTAGCTTTAGTAGTTTTCTGGTAGCATCTTTAGGATACTCTGTGTAGTATCGTGTCATCTGCAAACAGTGAGAGTTTTACTTCTTCTTTTCCAATTTGTATTCCTTTTATTTCTTTTTCTTCCCTGATTGCCGTGGCTAGGACTTCCAAAACTATGTTGAATAATAGTGGTGAGAGTGGACATCCTTGTCTTGTTCCTGATCTTAGGGGAAATGCTTTCAGTTTTTCACCATTGAGAATGATGTTTGCTGTGGGTTTGTCGTATATGGCCTTTATTATGTTGAGGGTGTTGAATTTTGTCGAAAGCTTTTTCTGCATCTATTGAAATGATCATTTGGTTTTTCTTTTGATTTCCACTTGCATGGAATATCTTTTTCCATCCCTTCACTTTCAGTCTGTACGCGTCCCTAGGTCTGAGGTAGGTCTCTTGTAGACAGCATATAGATGGGTCTTTTTTTTGTATCCATTTTGCAAGCCTGTGTCTTTTGGTTGGAGCATTTAATCCATTCACGTTTAAGGTAATTATTGATATGTATGTTCCTATGACCATTTTCTTAATTGTTTTGGGTTTGCTTTTGTAGGTCCTTTTCTTCTCTTGTGTTTCCCACTTAGAGAAGTTCCTTTAGCGTTTGTTGTAGAGCTGGTTTGGTAGTGCTGAATTCTCTTAGCTTTGCTTGTCTGTAAAGCTTTTGATTTCTCCATCGAATCTGAATGAGATCGTTGCCAGGTAGAGTAATCTTGGTTGTAGGTTCTTCCCTTTCATCACTTTAAGTATATCATGCCACTCCTTTCTGGCTTGTAGAGTTTCTCCTGAGAAATCAGCTGTTAACCTTATGGGAGTTCCCTTGTATGTTATTTGTTGTTGTTCCCTTGCTGCCTTCAATAATTTTTCTTTCTCTTTGAGTTTTGCCAGTTTGATTACTATGTGTCTCAGTGTGTTTCTCCTTGGGTTTATCCTGTATGGGACTCTCTGCGCTTCCTGGACTTGGGTGGCTATTTCCTTTCCCATGTTAGGGAAGTTTTCTACTATAATCTCTTCAAATATTTCCTCGGGTCCTTTCTGTCTCTCTTCTCCTTCTGGGACCCCTATAATGCGAATGTTGTTGCATTTAATATTGTCCCAGAGGTCTCTTAGGCTGTCTTCATTTCTTTTCATTCTTTTTTCTTTATTCTGTTCCACAGCAGTGAGTTCCACCATTCTGTCTTTCAGGTCACTTATCCGTTCTTCTGCCTCAGTTATTCTGCTATTGATTCCTTCTCGTGTAGTTTTCATTTCAGTTATTGTATTGTTCATCTCTGTTTGTTTGTTCTTTAATTCTTCTAAGTCTTTGTTAAACATTTCTTGCATCTTTTCAATCTTTGCCGCCATTCTTTTTCTGAGGTCCTGGATCATCTTCACTATCATTATTCTGAATTCTTTTTCTGGAAGGTTGCCTATCTCCACTTCATTTAGTTGTTTTTCTGGGGTTTTATCTTGTTCCTTCATCTGGTACATAACCCTCTCCCTTATCTTGTCTTTCTTTCTGTGAATGTGGTTTTTGTTCCACAGGCTGCAGGACTGTAGTTCTTCTTGCTTCTGCTCTGCGCAAGCTTTCTAATCGTCAAATCCAATCGACACTTTTCAGTTTTTGCACTATTTAGCCTCTAGAAGGCCACTCGTATTTGTTGACGAATCCCCTCCATCCTGAGACTTCTCTGCTTTGGATTTCTTGCCATCATTTTCTCCTGGCTCATCACCCTCATTTTTGGGAGACTTCATCTTGTCATCTACACTCTTACTCTTTTTGCAGGTTGACCTTAAATGTTGGCGTTCTCCAATGGGTTCTCTTCTTTCTCTATAGCATGTTTCCTCCTCCTCTTATTTTTTTTTTTTGAATATTTATTTGGTTGTGCCAGGACTTAGTTGAGACAGGTGAGCTCCTTACCTGTGGCTCGCTGGCTCCTTAGTTGTGTCATGCCAACTCTTAGTTGAAGCATGGATGTGGGATCTAGTTCCCTGACCAGGGATTGAACCCAGGCCTCCTACATTGGGGGTTTTTAAGTCAGGAAACTTTTAGTTGTATATGACAGAAACACCACTCAGTTCATTAAAATTAAAAAAAATTGGCAAAATGCACATAATATGAAATTTACCATCTTAACCATTTTTAAGTGTACAGTTCAGCAGTGTTAAGTACATTTGTATTGTTATGCAACCAAACTCCAGAACTCTGCATCTTGCAAAAATGAAACTTAATACACATTAAACATCTCCTCATTCCCTCCTCCTCCAGCCCCTGGTAACCACCCTTCTACTTTCTGTTTCTGTGACTTTTGGCTACTCTAGGGACCTCGAATCAGTGGAATCACACAGTGTTTGTCGTTTTGTAACTGACTTATTTCATTTCACACCCTCAAGGTTCATCTATGTTGTAACATGTGTGAGAATTTTCTTCCTTTTTAAGACTGAGTAATATTCGATTGCATGTATATGCCATATTTTGTTTATCCATGAGTCCATTTATGGATACTGGGGTTGCTTCCATATATTAGCTATTGTGAATGATGCTACTGTGAACTTGGGTGTACAACTACCTCTTCAAGACCCTGCTTTTAATTTTGGGGGGTTTGTACACAGAAATGGGATTCTGGACTACTCAATTTTTTAGTCAAAAATTAGAGGAAAGACTAAAAAGGAAGATGACCCATGGGCACAGAAACAGGGACACTTGGAGGTGAACTTCCAGCCAGTGGGGTTCCAGGGTGCTGTCTCTTGTTCTGAGTCTTGGTTCTTTCTTGCATATTTTCTCCTGCTAACACTCTCTTTTCATGTGGTGGGAAATTGGCTTCCAAAGGCCTCAGATTCACATCTTCCCAGCATGGAAACCCCTAGCAGAGAGAGAAAATCTCTCCTGAGACTATATCTCAGTACTATACAGGTAAGAAAAAGAAGCTAACCTACTGCAAATGGCAGAGCAGAAAGAGCTTTGTTTTTGCTGATATACTTGAATTGCTCACCAAAACCAGAATTCACTTCCTCCAGCCATCTTGCTATGTGAGATAATTAAATGTTTTCACTGCTTAGGCCTCTGTCATGCATTACTACTTGCAGGAAACATAATATAATTCTACACTGGCTAACCACAACAAAACCTCATCTTAGAAAAGGAAAGAAGGCAAAACAGCATGCTGTGGTCACTGGCCATGCTTTATAGGAAAAACAACAATTCCCTTCTCTGACAGTGGAGTGAGTCATCAGTCATTGTGACTACCTTTCATTTTGTTCTCTAAGAGCTCTCTTGTCTATTGAGGAACAGATTCAGCTGATGTGCTTTTTCTTTTTGCCTGGAATGCAGATGTGATGGCTGGAGTTGCAGCGGTTATTTTGGGTTCATGAGGGAAAGGCCAAGTAAATCTCAGAGACTTCAGCCCTACGATCTTAAAGCTACTGGATCAATGTCAGCAACCAGCTACCTTTTGCCTTCTTGTTATATAAGAAAAGTGCTGAGTAAATGTTAAGTTCTCTTTGAATTTAACTTTCATCTTTTTGAATTCTCCATCTTAGCAATATGCCTTGATGTTTTGCTTTATAATTTCCGTCAGATAGTGCCTGGGGAAACATGAAGCAATAGACCTTGGAGATCAGGCCCTTACCTCAGGTAGCACCATCATAGATGGGCTCACCCACCTGTATCTGTCAGCAGGAGAGGTTTGAGAGAAGCCTCATTCTCTGGCTCCGCCTAGGTCTCAGTCTTATCCTCTACGTGTTTTCTCTTCACTTACATGATGTCTGTGCTACATTTATCTTGGGGTGGAGGAGCTGGCTTTGACACTTCCAAAAACAAGGGATTATCTGATGGACAGTGGTATCTCATTACTGACCACAGGCAGAAAGGAGCTCTCCTGAAATATCCATGTGCCCGTCTCCTTCCGCTTTTGGAAAAGGCAGCTGGACCTAAGGCTTGTGCTTTCCTTGAAGATCTGGAGAAGTGGTCAGCATATCACAACATTTATACCATCCTGAGTAGGTGTG
Source organism: Phocoena sinus (assembly GCF_008692025.1). NCBI lineage: Eukaryota > Metazoa > Chordata > Mammalia > Artiodactyla > Phocoenidae > Phocoena > Phocoena sinus. The sequence goes on along the minus strand of NC_045764.1, from coordinate 32,941,184 downwards.
TGTGTGTGTGTGTGTGTGCGTTCCATTTTGTTAAATTAACTTTTTATTTTGAAATAGTTTGAAGTTGACAGGAAAGTTGCAAGAATATAATGTACACTCACTTCACCCAGATTCCCCCATTATTAACATTTTACCACATATGTGTTATCATTCTTTCTCTGAATCTCTCTTCCCCATATATTTGTGTGTGTGTGTGTGTGTGTGTGTATAAATTTATAAGTGCTTTGTGCTCAGTGATTAAAATGTATTTTATGGAGAGGTTCTTTGGGAGTAAGTAGATATCTTCTTCCTCATCAAACTTTTACACACAGATTTTTGCATCTACTGATGATTCTTGCCCAAATAATTATCACTGTAGTGTTTTCTAATTCCATCATTTCTTCTACCTTTATTAGTTGGCATTCAACTATAAGGTAGAGCTTTCCCTTTATGCATTTATTCTTCACTTATTTATATCAATGCAGACTCATGGATTCTTATTTTATTGAAGGGAATCTAATCCATTATTATCATCAGTTATTTTGATGCTCAAATCTTTCCATCTTTGGTGAGTGGGAGACTTTTCAGGCTAGCTTCTATGTCCTTTTGAGATATGCTCATCATTCTTTGAGTACTTCCTGACTTTCTGGCTTATCAAGGTGTTCCAGGTTTATCTTGTATTTTCTTTGTGTCAGCCTTGGACTTAGCCATTTCTTCATGGAGTCCTGCTCTGTTTGGTGAAGAATGGTATTTAAAAGCCAATATCTGGAAGACCTTCTGTGGTCTGGGAGGTCTTGGCCCTCTTAACGGAAAGAGCTAGGAAATATGTATATGTAAGTACATACACATGCACATATATCATATTAGTTTGCTGGAGCTACCCTGGCGAAGTACCACAAACTGGGTGGGCTTAAACAACAGAAATTAATTCTCATAATTCCTAGAGGCTGGAAGTCTGAGATCAAGATCTAGGCAGGGTTTGTTCCTTCTGAGGGCTGGCTATGAGAGAGAATCTGTTTCATGCTTCTCCCCTCGCTTCTGATGGTTTGTTGGAAATCTTTGGTGGTCCTTGGCATGTAGAAGGATCACTCCACCCTCTGCCTTTCTTTTCTTTTTTTTTTAAAAAGATGTTTTGATGTGGACCATTCTTAAAGTCTTTATTGAATTTGTTACAATATTGCTTCTGTTTTATGTTTTGGTTTTTTTGTCTGCGAAGCACATGGGATCTTAACTCCCTGACCAGGGATCGAACCCGCACCCCCTGCATTGGAAGGCAAAGTCAACCACTGGATTGTCACGGAAGTCCCTCTGCCTTTATTTTCACATGACATTCTCCCTGTGTCTGTCACTGGATCAGAGTCCACTTTAATGACCTAGTTTTAACTTGATTATCACGGTCAAGAGATATGTGACCAAGTAAAGTCACATTCTGAGGTCCTGGGGGGCTAAGACGTTTATCTCTTTTTCTCCATTAAAAATCATAAATTCACACTGATACTCCAATTCCAATCCACTGCCCCAGGATATATTCTAGTCTTTCTCTTTGCCACCTTTCTTTGACAGTGTGCAACCTGGCTCCAGTTACCTGCAATATCGTGACTTATTTACTGAATCCCTTTCATGTAACCAGTCTCCCAGTTACCTGCAATATCGTGACTTATTTACTCAATCCCTTTCATGTAACCAGTCTCCCAGTCCTGGCTCTGTTGCACATAGCAGTTGACCGGCTCCACTGCCTTCTCTCACAGAGTTCGCTTTTACCAAATGACAGCTGAGTTAGTAAGGGGACTCAAGCACCTCTTTCCTACCTCCATGGCTCTTTGAGACCTCCAATTCTTAGACCCTAGAATTATACTTATTTGGAAAGTAACGTTTATATAGTGCTTTGGGATTTCCCAAGAATGTAAGAATATGCTTTTATTTAAATTTTGAGCATCATAAAAACACTGTGAGGTTCATTTTCAGCTCCAATCTAGAGATCAAGAAACCAAGACTGATTTAAACTGTGTTGGCAGGACGAGGACAAGTAGCTCAGCCCACGATTACATCACACAATACATGTAACCCTGCACCTGAATATTATTTAGTATAGACGACACCGAACATTCCACATGATTGGAAAAGATATCTTAGGACCTGGGGGCCCTAGAGAGAGGGTGCATATTTCAGATTTTTCAGTCAGTTCATTACATTTACATGTCTTCTGTCATGTGTGAAATGAATTATCTGTAGTTAACCTTTACCGTCGCTAAGCATACATATTTGTGATTTGTGCAGAATAGGAGAACTTGAGCTCTGTCTTCAAAATGAAATGGAGGTTTTCCCATTTAAAGTCAAGTCCTTCATTTCTAAATGCTGAATAGGATGGCACTTTTAGAAGAATTCCAGATTTAAATTAGGAGACTGATAATAAAAAAAGAGAGAGAGAGAGAGAGAGCAGCCCAAGATTACTCACAGAACTTGAAGCCTTTTAATTTGGTTATGAATGAAATGCATTTTCATACCTTGTTCTGAAATGATTGCCAACCTCACCGACAGGAAGCCCTTGGGCATGTTATGGTCCCCTTCCCCCCAAGGCCCCTGGCTGCGCATGACTTCCCTTACAAACTTATTATTATTATTTTTTTTTGCCAATTCAAATGAAGTTGTTCTGCTTAGAATAAGAAGCTCTACGAAGCATGCCGGTGTTTTCCTATACAGTTTGTCTTTTTGAAGGGGACGAGTCTGTGTGGGTCAGGGAGGAGGCTGGGGGGCTATGATGTTTCTGCATCTTGGGCTTTGCAGACAGGGATCCTCCACCAAGGCCCTTCCCCCAGGTTCCTCTCAGGGTCAACGTCCAACACTGGCATTTGGTCACTTCTCTCAGGGAAGGTGAGGCAGTCCCAGGGGCCGTCAGAAACCATCCTCTTACCTAAGATTCTAGGAGATCAGGTTTCTTCCCTCTGTGTGCTGCTGCTGAAGAGGTGTGAAGAAGAGGAGGCGGGGGAGGAGGACGAGGAAGGTTTGAAAGGAAGCACCTTCTCTGTGGTTTGGGTTCATAAGGACCCGCTGCAAATGTCCTCAAGGAATCAAGAGCGCTTTGCTCAGATATTCCCACGTGGAGATGATGCCCACATTGCTTTGGGAGCCTGGCTTCGGCATCCTGAGGTGGCTTCTGAAGCCAAGAGCTTTATGCTGACTTGCGATATGGCCATGGAGTCCCATACAACTAACCCAGGGGCCACAGGTGACTGGCCCCATTGAAACCTCTAGGGTTCTAGCAGTAGACAGATTTGACTAGGATCCAAGCCCTGATACTTACAAGGGCTGTAGCCTCTGTGAGCATGTACTTCCACTGGAAAAGCTAAATGTCTCCTAGACTTCCTTGAAAGACTTCTTTCTCATAGTATGGAATGTTCCCTGTTTCTCCACGTGTGCTACACGCAGCTGTCTTCTTCCAAGTAGCAGCTGAAGCCCGGTTCTTCACTGTACTTCGCAGAACAAAATGAACTTTGTCATTCAACTCTGACCACACTGTCTGCAAAAATAGTACCCTGGTGGTCACTGTATCCCTCTGCACTCACCTCCACCTGCAGGTGTGGCCCTGATGGTTTATTACCTGCCACCTGCATTGTCACTCTCAAGGGCAGGAAGACTGCCTGTTTACTCCCTGCTGGGTTCTTCACTCCCTGAATCAGTGCCTGCCTCAGGGGAGGGAATCTTTAGTTATGGGACCAAACTAGGTATGGACGGGTTTTTGTCTGCAGCTCAGGAAAGGGGGGCATATATGGGATTCTGGGGCCACAGTAGATGTATAAAGCCAAAGTCAGGGTTTGGGGTGATCCTAGGTGAGCCCTGGAAATATGTCTTATCCTCGCAGGAGAGATGAAGCTGGGGCCAGGATCATTTAAAAAAAAGGTGCCAGAGTCTTAGCAGGGCAAGTATGATGTTCAAATCTACTGGGTCACTCTAGGGTCAAAGGGTCAAAAGCTGAAAGGAAGGAACAAGGAGAGTGAACTCAGGAGGAAGACGATAATAATAAAGTGTAGCATTTATTTATCATTTATTTTTTTGTTTACTTATTTGTAATATATAAGCCAGGCGATGTGTTTTAAGTGCGTTCTGTGTATCATCTCCTTTACTCCTTATAAAAACGTTGCGAGGCATTGTCTCTTATTATCTCCCTTTTGCTGAGAAGGAAACTGAGACACAGAAAGCATAAGTAACTTGCCTGAGTGTTTGTAGTTAGTTAAGGGCTGAGCTTGGTGCCAGTTCCAGGGGGTCTGGCTCCCAGGTTAGAGCAACACATGGGCTCTTTCTTTAGGTCTCAACATCGAAGCTCCTACTGTCTTCCACCAAGCAGGCACTTTCTTTGGTGTAAGTGAGTCACTGGGTTTGGAACAGTTGATCATTTGAAATCACCAAAACTGGTGATGATATTGGTTAAACTAGAACAGTTCTCAAAAATAGACATCTCTTGTCCTGCAACGCTCCTGTGTTGAAATGATTGATTTCAAAGCATCCTCGATTCAGAGGCTGTCAGAACTAGGGGCCCCTTAGAGACCTCCTGGTGCGCCCCTTTGCTTCACTGATAGGAAACTGAGGAGGAGAACCCTGCATCTCCCAGACATTCCCCTTGATAGTGTAGTAGGGAGCCCGTATAGCATGGAGATTAAGAATCCAACCTCTGATCCACCATTTGCCACATTTATGATCTGTGCAAGGTAGTTAAACTCTGTTAGTCTCTGTTTCCGGTAAAATGAAAATGATTGCTCTCAAGCACGATGCAGGTGCCAAGCACAAAGTCAGCACTTGGTACAAGTAGTTTTAGAAACCTGAACTCTTGCTGCTATTTCATTCCAGTATCCTCAGCATGGTGGTCCCAACATGGCAGACATAGTTTCTGCCACTTAATGCAAGTTGGCAGAAAGGAGTGGCTGGGAATGTCTATTCTAAAAACAGTTATTTGTTGTTTATTTGAAATATGAAGTTTACTGGCTGTCCTGTATTTTGATTTGCTACGCCAGGCAATGCTACTGCATATGGACAACCATCCAAATTCAGCCAAAGATGATGATGCCTGCTTCCCTTCATCCTTACTAGTACCAAGTGAGGTTATCACCAGCGCTGCTCACTGGTAACCAGCTCTGCTTAGAAGGAAATCTGATCTTCCTGCCCCACTGTGGTTGGGCAGGACCAGATGACGAGTTCTGGCCAGTGAAATGTGAGCAGAAATGATGTATGTCACTTCTAGGTCAGAGCATTGAATTGTCTGTGTGTGACTTTCTAGAATTCCCCCGACAAAGTAACTGTAGAAGCAGAAGCAGATTTGGAGCCTCCAGCATCTTGCATCCCTGAGTGTCTATAATGAACTGAACATCCCTGCTGACCTGTAATGTACATGTAGCATGAGGAAGAAATAAAACTGAAGTACCATTTGCAGTAGCCGGGACATGGAAGCAACCTAATTGTCCATTGACAGATGAATGGATAAAGAAGATGTGGTACATATATACAATGGAACATTACTCAGCCATAAAAAGGAACGAAATTGGGTCATTTGTAGAGATATGGATAGACCTAGAGTCTGTCATACAGAGTGAAGTAAGTCAGAAAGAGAAAAACAAATATTGTATATTAACGCATGTATGTGGAATCTAGAAAAACGGTACAGATGAACCTATTTGCAGGGCAGGAATGAGACACAGATGTAGAGAACAGACATGTGGAGACAGGGGGTGGGGAAGGGGAGATGGGATGAATTGGGAGATTGGGATTGACATATATAAACTCTCATGTGTAAAATAGATAGCTAGTGGGAACCTGCTATATAGCACAGGGAGGTCAGCTCGGTGCTCTGTGATGACCTAGATGGGTGGGTTGGGGGAGGGTGGGAGGGAGGTCCAAGAGGGAGGGGAGAGATGTATACATATAGCTGATTCACTTTATCGCACAGCAGAAACTAACACAACGTGGTAAAGCAACTATACCCCAATAAAAAAAAAAAAAAAATTTACCAGGAGTTGGCAAACTATTCGCCTACAGGCCAAATCTGGCTCATTTCCTGTTCTTTAAATAAAATTTTATTGGAACGGAGCCATATCCATTCATTTATGAATTATCTATGGGGGCTTTTTTTTTGGTATAATGACAGAGTTGAGTAGTTGCAATGGAGACTGTGTGGCTCACAAAGCCTGAAATATTTACTGTCTGGCACTTTACAGAAAAAATTTGTCAATCGCTGTTTTCAGTCCCTTACTTTTTGTGGTGGTTATTACAGCATAACTAGCTTCTCCTAATTGCTTCCTTGAGTACAGTTTTTAAAGCTTGCTAATTTAATGGATAAAAAAAAATTAAGGTAACATTGTGCTCAGTTTACATTTCTTTGATTATTACTGGAGTCACACGTTTTCCTGTTTGTTGACTGGTTGACTATCTCCTTTGTCTGTTTATGGCCTTCACCATTTTATCATTGGGGGTTAGTGATTTTCTTATTGATTTGATTGAGTTCTCAAAGGAGAGAGGATATTAATCCTTTGTAATTTACATTTGATTTATTCTGCCAACTATTAGCTTAGAAAGGAGACAGTCCTTTTTCTCCAGAAGTCCAATAAATATTTAATTTTATTTGCTCTAGTTTTTGTATTTGATTTAAAAAATTCTTAAAAAAAAATCCACCAGTAATTCATTTTAGTGCAAGGGAGAAGATAGGGTCTTAAATGAATGCTTTTTTTCAAATTGCTAATCAATTTTCCAGCACTATATTGATAAACCTTCCCTTTCTCATTGTTTTTTAACACTCCTTTTATAATTTGATAAATTCTATATGAAATGGTCTATTTTAAGACTAGTTTTTCTGTTGAATGAACTATCCTGTATATTCTTGCAAAAATTGCTTTTGTTATAATGTTAAGTGGAAAAGCAAAATACAAAGATATATATATGTATTATATGTATACATACATATAATACATATATATTTTTTCAACTATACAAGAAAAGAACTTTACACATAGTAAACATAGACTGGAAGAAAACAATTCTAAAATGTTTATAACTACATTGTTTGTATGAAACTGTATTTTATAGTTTTCTCCTTCTTTCCATTTTTCGGTCATTTTCTAATCTTCTCATATACACAAAAAATGGAAAACTTATTTTATGGGAAAAAATTCTTCCTAAAATGGAAGCTTGGTTTTCTAATTTCTTTGACTTCTGTTATATTTACCGCTATCTCGAGAGGTTTTGCTGTGGTTCTAAAATACTTCCGTACTTTTAAATTTCTACAAGATCCTATTTACCACCATGTAAATCTGTTATCTTTCCAACAGCTGCTGTTCATCACCTCCTTATTTATTCAGACAAGAACTCTTTTACCTTTTTGCTAGTTTTTCAACACTCTATGCTCTATTGAGGTTTAGATCAGTGTTGGCAAGAGCGTTGGCACCTGAAGGAGAAACCATGGGTGGCTGGTTGCAGGAGATAGGAACCCCCAGGCCCGATGGCTCCTGATTCCGCCTCCAGTGCTCCAGACTCACCTCCCCAGCCACCTGCCACATAATCTTGACCTACCATGGCCACAGCTTTCCTCATCAGACACACCCTCAGCCTTCCTGTGCTTCCCGCAGCCTCACCATCTACCTAACCACCCTCACCAGAGACTGGAAGCTCTTTCACTGTTAACATCCCTGGTATTCCTCTCAAAACTCTCCTACCATCTCCACTCCTAGTTCAAGCCTTCATGATCGCTTGGTTGGATTGACAGGGGTCTCCTTTTCTCTGGTCTAACATACTCTTAAAGCCGGCCAGGGTTTTCTGCTAAAATAAAAGTTGAAATCAGGTTCTTTGCTTTAAAACTCCCCATTGTTGATTTTGTGGCCTGACATCCACTCTGCTCTTGCTGATCACATTCAGTACTTATGTTTCATCTTCTTGGTATCTGAGCTTCAGCATTCCCTAAAGAGTAGTAACTGGGCTTCCGTGGTGGCGCAGTGGTTGAGAGTCTGCCTGCCGATGCAGGGGACACGGGTTCGTGCCCCGGTCCGGGAGGATCCCACATGCCGCGGAGCGGCTGGGCCCGTGAGCCATGGCTGCTGAGCCTGCGCGTCCGGAGCCTGTGCTCCGCAACGGGAGAGGCCACAACAGTGAGAGGCCCGCGTACCGCAAAAAAAAAAAAAAAAAAAAAAAAAAAAGAGTAGTAGCTAATAATGCTCAGAGCTATTCATTTTTTTATTTTTTTAAATGTGTCTTTTTTTTTTTTTTTTTGGCTGTGCCATGCAGCATGCAGGATCTTAGTTCCCCCATCAGGGACTGAACCCGTGCCCCCTGCATTGGGAGCTCAGAGTCTTAACCACTGGACCACGAGGGAAGTCCCTCAGAACTATTCTTTACTGAATGTTTTCATGTGCCAGGAGCTGTGCTAAGATCTTCAGGTACATTAGCGTATGTATTTCTCATAACTCTATGAGGAAGGTATTATTAATATGTCCATTTTATAGGTGGGGAAACTGAGGCATGGAAAAATTAAATTAATTTTCCAAGGTCCCATGTTTAATAGTAAGTAGAATTGGGAATCATATCTGGATTTCTCTGATTTTGGAGTTCACGCTCTTAGACATCAGGCCATATTTCCTCTCCTGCTCCTTTGACTTGACTTGCACTTTCTGGGTGCCCATGCCCTATGCTGACTCAGTAGAAATCCATACCCCCTTGGGACTTCCCTCATGGCACAGTGGTTAAGAATCTGCCTGCCAATGTGGGGGACATGGGTTTGAGCCCTGGTCCAGGAAGATCCCACATGCTGAGGAGCAACTAAGCCCGTGTGCCACAACTACTGAGCCTGCGCTCTAGAGCCCACGAGCCACAACTACTGAGCCCGTGTGCCACAACTACTGAAGCCCGCATGCCTAGAGCCCGCGTCTGCAACAAGAGAAGCCACCCCAGTGAGAAGCCCGCGCACCGCAACAAAGAGTAGCTCTCGCTCACCACAACTAGAGAAAGCTCGCGAGCAGCAACGAAGACCCAACACAGCCATAAATAAATAAATACATTTATGAAAAAGAAAAGAAAGAAAGAAATCCATTTCAGCTCCTTTGGAGCCCCCAACCCGTGAAGCCAATACCCTGGCCATGAGGAGAAAGGGGTTTATTCAGAGATGGAGGTTGGATGAGGGGTCTTTTGAGGGCTCTGAAAGCTTTGGACTAGGTGATTCATGTGATGCTTTTTGGAACATGGTCTGCCATAACAGTGGCCAGTGCATAGGCAGGGTGTCACGGGAAAACAGAAGCATCTTTGGGACGTCTGACTGTTGGTTAAGTTTTCTGGATTGTGCCACAGCTCTTTATCAGCTTTCTTGCTTCACGATGGCCAGCTGTGCTGTCAGCCAAGTTTCTGCACCTCCTGTGTCATAAGCCATGTCTGTCTGTTGGAGAGGATGGTGGGGTTAGGGGCTTTTCTAGATTTTCTGCTTTCCCCAACTCTGCCTTCAGTGAAGTCAGTCTATTAGCTTGACATCAATGATAATATGAGTATTTATACCGCGGGAATCACAAAAGCTACAAATCATGGCTTTCTTTTTCTCATAGAGCCAGCTGTAAACTACTTACCAGAACACCACTGAGTACAATCCACTGGTTAAATGCACAGGCTTTATCATCAGACAGGCCTGGGTTTGTGTCCCAGCTACAACACTTCCTAGCTGTATGACTCTCTGAACCTCGGGTTCCTTGTTGGCAAAACGGGGGTGACAATGGCAACACGGTGGGGTTTTTGTGAGGATTAAATGAGATAATGCATACAGAGTGCTTAGTAGAGTGTCCAACCCATTGTAAACATTCAATAGTTGATAGTAATTATGATAACTAATTAATGAGAGTAAATAAATGAACAAAAACGAAGTTAGACAGCCATTAAAATGCCTTGAAAGTCCAAATTGAACAATGTCCTTAACCATATATAATGTGCCATGGAGACACAAACTGGAACACAAAGTGTACAGATTTCCAACAGTATGGATGTGCAGGTGTAAATCCTATAGTTGCTGGGAAGGGGGAGATGTTAAGAGACTGTTTTCAGTGATCAGTTTCTAGGAGTTTAACAGAAGGAATGATTCTTAGTAGACGTAACTCATAGATCTCAGAGACAGAGTAAAAGGACTATGTAAGAATGAGATTTGAAAGCAGGCAGACCAGGATACCAAGCTAGTTTTATCATTCGGAAGTTCTGTGACCTTGAATGAGATACTTAATTTTGCAGAACTTCAGTTTCTCATTTATAAAATTAGAATAACCTACTTTGTGTTGTAAGAATTACATGAGCTAATGATTTATATGTGAATGACCTGTGCTCTGTTATAAACCATACCAAAACCATGATTCACTTCCTTATAATTTTATGGGTTGGTGATATCGTCAGTTCTACTTCAGATCTTGCCTGAAATCCCTCATGTGACTGTGTCATCTGATGGCTCGACTGGGGCTGGAGAGTCCAAGATGGCCTTAAGCACACGTCTGGTCATAGGTGTTGGCTGGCAACTGGGATGGTTTGGTTTTCTTCCACATCCTCCAACAGGCTGGGCTGAGCTTCTTCACAGCATGATGGTCTCAGGGTTCCTAGTGCAAAACCAGAAACTGCAAAACTTCTTCAGGACAAGATTCCAGACCTTGCATAATATCACTTCTACCACATACTGTTGACCCAAACAAATCACAAGGCCAGTCCAGATTTAAGGAGAGGGGTGTCTCATTGCAGAAGGGCTGCGAGCAAGGAAGGGGATTCACTAGGGTCATAATTATAATCATTTCTCACACCTATTAACATGTGAATGTTCTCAGCCTTCCCCCTTCCTGCTACTTCCCCCTGTCCCAACTTAATAAAGATAATATTGTCTTTGTCTTTCTAATTTCACCCATTCCCCTTCTTATAATTTCTGCCTTTCTTGTCTGACCCTCTGGGTGTCTGTGATTTAGAATCAGGAGAATGGTTAGAGGTGGAGAACCAGAAAAACAGGCAGAAAAGGGGAAGAAAAAGGAGAGACCAGAGCCTATCCTAGTGGTGGCGGGTTTTCAGTGCATTCTGTGCAGAAGTGGAGGGTGAGGCTGGGATAAGAGACTGTAGAACTGCAGAGGGTATATGAGAATAGAGAGGGGACAAAAGGGAATTTTAAGGAGTTTATTTCAAATGCAAGTAATGAACAGAACTATTTTAAAATTTCTTTTGATGACTGGCTTGCATTTCTTTGAATGTGCCTTTGCCTGGAAATCAGGTTACACAGGGTCTCTGAGTTTATTTGGGTAAAATACGCAAACGCCTCTTCAGTATGTGAGACATAGTGGGTACTCAATAAATGATACATGCTATAACGATCATAATTACTTCTGGCTGCCACTTCCCTTTTTCTTAGGCTAAATATGATGGTTCTTTGTTCAGGTACTTCTTGCCTCCATTTTTCCCCAAGAGATATTACTTTTGCAAGACCCAAAGTAAAAATCTGGAGCACTGCTGCAAGACATTAAATTCAGGTATGGCATAAAGGAGTAATTCCACGTTCCCCCTTCTCCATGCATCATTTAAGGCCATAGATCCTGAGGAAACTGTCAAAAATACAAGCAGCACTAGCGGGGAGAAAATTCACAGGCATAGATTTCTGGAACTGTAGAACCACACCGGTCTTGTTCTCATTGTCATGGGTATGTGAATTTCCAAGGTCCCTGATTTCATATTTTTCTGTATTTTTTTTTTCGATTGGGATCTTCCCTTTTATTTTTCTACTTTGACCATGATATTTCTAGTCATCTTGGGACCATGTAAGGTATACTTGAAAATCTCCCAGAGGTAAGAATTTTCTCTTAATTTACAAATGAACGTTTTAGTAGGAGTTTCTAATTTTATTTTCAATTTATCACCATATGAAATTATTTTATATAAGTATTTGTTCTCTCATTTATTTCCTTTTTTCAGCTAGAATGTAAGCCCCATGAGGTTTCGGTCTTTATCTGTTTTGTTTACCATGGAATTGCCAGCATTTAGAAAAATATCTGGTGCAATTGATATTTGTTGAGAGACTAATGGATTTTTCTTCTGGAAAAAACTTTATTTTTTACATGGGAGACTTCTGGTACTATAAGTATCATCAGAACATAATGGGCTAGGTACCTCCTGAACTTCATAAATTTGGGAAACAGGGAAATAAGAGTCAAGCATTAAGGTCAATTCACAATAGACCAGAGCAAAAGGTGCAAAGTCATCTTAAAAAGACACTGTTTTTAGGGCTCACAAGATATGATATAACATGACTGAATGTACTAATATAGATTATAAATATGTCAGAAAAGACGTTGGACAGCGGTGGAAATGAACATTAAAAGATAGTGGAGAGGTGAACTTGAGCCATTTCCTCCTAAATAAGGGGGAGAAGCAATCCTGGTCATTGAACTTGAGTGTGACATTCCCACCAAAGGGCTCTCCCTATTGTGAGAAATAGTCCTCAGGTTATCCCAACTGGATGCTGTGGAGGCCTTCACTCATTTACCCAATCTAAAGTTCCTGTTCACTGTGCCACCTTCTGATGGACTTGAACTTCCCACCCAGGTCTGCTTTCTGAAAGAAAGTGTGCTGGTCATAATTACCAGAGGTCTCTGGGCCCTATAACTGTTATACTTCTCTTTGTAACATAACTAATTGGAATTCTGGTGTTATACATCATTCTCATCATGTTGATTAATGGGAGTCCAGCCTCGAGAGTCAGACCTGTTCTCCACAAACTGGTAGTTATGGGTCTGAGCCTGCACAGCCAAGGGTCAGACCTACATTTTGTGTTATTTACTATAATGAATGTCTCCCTGTGAAAGCTCTGAAGACACAGCCACCACCATCTCTTAGTGATACCATGGTTTTGCCATGGGTCACTCTCATTTAATCCAAACATATTTAGGAAGAACTGAAATGGTCTTTGTAACAAACATGTGGCATGAACACTGCCTGTCTGGAAAACCACATCCTTATTCTAATGAGGTCAATATTGCTCCAACCATTTCTAATTTTTTCTTTGAGAATGAAATGACCTTCAAGGCCACCTGTGATAATCTGTCTTTGTATTGAATATTTCATTTAAGTTCAGTCACTGAGCCGTGACTTGTGCTAGGTTGAGTGCTAGTTACTGAGGGATATGATACGTAGCAAGAGCCCCTCAGAGACATTGGGCCCAATGCCTACAATGAGAGCTCCCATCTTGGTTAACTACCAACTCACCTGACTTGACTTCAAACGATACTTTACTGATTCCAGAAGTTAAATCTGCAACCAAAGATCAAAATTTTTCGCCATTTAAGACATTTTAGTAAATCTACCTCAGTCTCAAAGGGCAATTTCTCTCTAATAAATTTATTTTTCCACAGTGGCAGCATCATTAAAATAGGTTTTATAGCTTATCTTCATGTAGTAATACTTCGGAGGGACATAATAATTCAGATATATAACTCTGGGTTCTTTGTTGAAGACAAAGCTTTCCTCAAAAGCCCTGCATGTATGTTCATTCTTAACTCAGTTGTTGGACAGTTTTACTATGAATGTTAGCATTTTCCATTCCTAAGCATATTCTAGTTTTGCTTACACAGGTGAAAAGAGGTTGTTTTATATTCTTAATCCTGCTTTTAATATTCAAAAGTCATTTTAAAGTTTCTGAAAGGTTGTCATGGAGATAATACTTTTGAGAAGAATTTACCCAGCGGTTCTTAACCCTGGCTGTGCATTAAAATCACCTGGAGATGCTTTGAAACTACCTGGATAATTAAGTCAAAATCGCTGGTGGTAATATCCTCATACCATATCAACCTTATGAAGTTGGTGTACTATTCCTATTTTTTTCAGATACTGGATCTCAGAGAGGTTAAGTAAATTGCCAAGGTCACCCTCAGATCTCTACTATTGCAACTCCATGTTCTCTGCACAATGTTGCTTCTTTCAGTTCTTAGTAGAGCAGTTTGACAGGGTAAAGTGCACATTTCCAGTGATTTTGAGGGGGCAGCAGAAAGATAAATTCGTAACCACCCATTGTTTGTAAGGTGACTATTTAGATTGCTTCTTGCTAGGAAAAAGCATTGAGACTTTTTGTGGTGAATGACTGATTATTATTGATGAGCATAGAGAGGGGTGCCATGTAGAATGCTGGGTTATTAAAGCTTTAGTTTCAGTTCAGGTGAATCATATCAGGAAAATATGAGTCTGTTTGTTAGTACGTCCAATAAAACGGCTGGGATGTAAAGAAATTTGATGTTGAATATTGCAGCTGCAAAAACGGAGGATTCAAATCCTGAAGAGGCACTTTTCTGCTGAGTCCTGATGCCTCTGATCCATTTTGGAGCAAGATGTCCCAGGTCTCCTGAGGACATGGACAGGCTCCTGGGCTCTGTGAGTGGGAATTTCAGGCGGGAAGTAGCAAGAATTCTGTATAGAGTCAGGTTGGAAATAGTCATCTGTGATGTAGTGAGAGGTGGAATGCATCTCCAGGTGTGCAGGGATGTTCCTTTAAAAGACAAATTTTGCCGTAAATGGCATCTCATTTATTATAATTTTTAAATAGAATTTATTTTGATAAATACTGATAACAATTTTTTCAAATAAAAAGACCATATCAATTATATGTTTCGCTTAACCTTGACTAACTGTCCGAGTTAGAGTACCATGTGTGTAGGTATAACATTTCCTGATAAAATAGTGAGTACCAAGGAAGCAGATCTCATTCATTCATTTAAAAATGTGTTGTAGGAGAGGCAAACATCTACCTCTACCCATATTAGGTTTTCAGCTTAAATTCCTTAAAAATAAAGGCAGATTAATAAGAGGAAAACTGTTTATTAACTCATGCAGCATACACGGGAGAAAACTGAATGAAGAGTAACTCAAAATAGTGGCTTAGAACTCTGGCTTATGTAGCGTCTTCAACAAAGAACAATGAGTTTGAAGAGAAATGACAGGACTAAGGAAAGAAGTTTTAGGCTTCAAAGGGCAGCAAACTGTGGAAGGTAATATATGGGAGGATACTAGTGCAGTTAGGTTTCTTTGCAGATTCTCCTGGTGCTGTCAAGAGTCTGGCTTCAGTAAAAGTAGAATTTATATCCAGCCTTTAGGCAGAAAAAGAGGAGGTTAGAGAGAGCTTTTCATAAGTTTACTGCTTCTTTCCTTCTTTATTTTTGGCTGTGCTGGATCTTGGTAGCCGCGTGTGGGTTTTTCTCCAGTTGCAGCATTGTGGTGCGCGGGCTTCGCATTGCCGTGGCCTCTCGCGTTGCGGAGCACAGGCTCTAGGCGTGCGGGCCTCAGCAGTTGTGGCTCGCGGGGTCTAGAGCGCAGGCTCAGTAGCTGTGGTGCACGGGCGCAGCCACTCCGCAGCATGTGGGATCTTCCCAGACCAGGGCTTGAACCCACGTCCCCTGCGTTGGCAGGCAGGTTCTTAACCACTGCGCCACGTAGGAAGCCCAGTTTACTGCTTCTTAATATGTTTACTGCCAGCTTAAAATCATTTTTATGTCAAAGAGACATACTTTGGGGTGACATATTCTGGTTTCCTTTAGTGTTTTGAGTGTCTACTCTGATCCTACATTGTGCTAGGTGATGGGAAACAGTATTCCAATGACCTGGTCCTTATGCTCATAAACCAGTGAGGGAGACAGACAAATGACCAGTACTTGGCCAGGAGGGACTGGTGGAAAGGAGAATGGATCAAGTATAGGTTCAAGTGCTGGTGACTTTGGCAGCAGGAAGTTGAGGGAAGATGAGTTTCATTTTCTCTGATGGAGGAAGTGAGATGAGGCTAGTTGTCAAATGTCGTGGCAGAGTAGAAGGTCAGAGAAAGAACAAGGTTTGAAATAGCAGCTATGGAGAAGAAAGATAGGACAAAGGGAGGCATAACTTGACTTTCAACAATTTTTTTTCTCCTAGTGTTTTTGAGCCAGTAAAGATAAATAAAAGGACTTGAATTCTCTTTATTTTACCAAGAAATCAACAATAACCTTTACATCTGCTTCTGGAACTCTGTCCCTTGAAACCAAGGTCAAACTGAGAACATTGTACAATGTCTCATAAAAGCAAATGCTCTCAAATAACAGATATTGTATCACCTAAAGGCTTTTGGGTATAAGAACAGGACTGTCTTTTGGGGACACTTTAGTTCTTTAACAGAAAAAAAGGGAAATCAAACCTTTCACATAGATGATGCACCTAATGAGTACCAGGTGCTCTCATCATTACAGCTGCTTTCTGAGACAGGTGTTACTATCTTCCCCTTTTACAGATAAGGAAACAGAGGCATAGAAGATTTACTCAAGACCAATTATTTTTTAAGGGACAGACCCAGGGTCTGAACTAAGTTCAAAATCTTTCCATGATAAAATATCCATTCAGTGCATTTGATATGGGGGGTGAGAGGAAATCCCTGGTTTCTATCCTTGTACTCTCCATCCTGTAAACGTTTTCCTGTAGGTTTAATGAGACATTTTATGATTATATTTCTCTTTTAAAAAATTTATTTATTTTCTTTATTTATTTTTGGCTGCGTTGGGTCTTTTCTGCTGTGTGCGGGCCCTCTCTAGTTGTGGCGAGTGGGGTCCACTCCCTGCTGCGGCACACAGACCTCTCATTGCAGTGGCTTCTCTTGTTGTGGAGCACGGGCTCTAGGTGCATGGGCTTCAGTAGTTGTGGCACACGGGCTCAGCAGTTGTGGTGCACGGGCCCAGCCGCTCTGGCATGTGGGATCTTCCCAGACCAGGGCTCGAACCTGTGTCCCCTGCATTGGCAGGCGGACTCCCAACCACTGCGCCACCAGGGAAGCCCTATGATTATATTTCTCAACAGTTGATTAAGCATGCATAGATCTGAATATGTTGATGTAAGCTGTTTAAGTCTTAAAAGATTTTCTTGGGAAATATCTCTTCAACTAAAAAAAAAAAAAAAAGAAAAAAATGATATTGGGACAATTGGCTATCCATATGGAAGACAATCAAATTAGACCTCTAACTTACGCCATACTTCAATACAAAGTCCAGAAGAACTCAAGTGTTAAATGAATAAAGCCACACCATAAAAGTTATAGAAGAAAATGAAGGATTATTTATAACCTGGGGATGGAAAGGCCTTCCCACACAAGATGCAAATTCAGAAGCTGTGAAAGAGAAGATTGATAGACTTGATTACATGTATGAGGAGGTAATTACAGCATTGTTTATAATGGTGAAAAATTAGGAACAATCTAAAGATTCCTTAATAAGGAACTATTTAAATACATTATGGAACATTTACATCATGGAGGAGTAATGCAGCCTAGCAGTTAAATGCATGGCATTCTGATGCCAGACTGCCTGAGATTGAATCTCATCTCCACCACTTAACTAGCTATGTGTCATTGGAAAAATTACCTCACTCCCTCAATTTCCTCATCTATAAATTAAGCATAAGGATTTCCTTTATCTCATAGAGTTATTGTGAGGATTAAATGAATTAATAATGTAAAGCACTTTGAACAGATCCTTACACATAGTTACCTCTACCTAAGTACTAGCTACTTTATCACAGAGCACTTAAAAAAAAATGAGGTGGGCCAATGTGCAATGATTCAGTATCATCTCAAACTATTATGAAGAAAGCAGGACAATGTATAGAGTGTGATTTCATTTCAATAAAAATATGTTCATACTTACATATGTGTGGATGAAAAGGAATAAAGAGAGAGACTATGGAATAAGATGACCCACCAAATTATGAATCGTTGTTATGTCCAGGGAGGGCAGTAGGAGGGTTTGCAAAGGAACAGTCACATTTTATGCTTCGTAATTTCATATTACTTCAGTCTTTTACAAAGAGAATGAGGTTACACACTTTGTGTTAAGGGAAAAAGGAAGAAAGGAAAAAGAAAGAAGGGAGGGAGGGAGGGAAGATGTCTTTTAACTCTCTCTGCTGTCAATATGGAGTAAAACTGATAACATAAAAGCACAAACACCCATGGCATGGGGCACTGCTCCCCGCTCCTGACACAACTCCTAGTCTTAGAAGTGAACCATGGAGGATAGGACCTGGATGGAGGAGGGAATAAACTAGAAACAGGTAGGGCAAAACCTGTGGTCCAAATAATCTTTATGACTAATAAAAAAATCGAATCTAGACAGCTCATACATAAACCCAGGCATTAATTCATATGGAATATTGAGTTATATTTTGAATAAATCAGTTCTTTTTCTAAGACCGTTAACGTTCTTCTTAAAACATCTTTCCGGATTTGTACATGCTTTAAACAAGAAGAAGATCTTTCTCATAAGTTCCTAGGCTAGTTACACAGAATAAGATGTGTTGTATGTGTGTGTTTAGTCACTCTGATAGATTGCCTTGGTTAGTCATTTTCTTCATACCTGCATAGAAGAGACATAATTTAGAGACACAAACTCATTAGATGGAAAGAACTCAGGATTGGGAGGCAGGAAACCTGACTAGTTAGTCCTTTTCCCAATTACGACAGTTATTTGTGTGTTCTTGAGCAAATCACGGAGTTCTTTAGCTGTAAAATGCAAAGATTAGACGAATTCTTATATGATAAATTTGGTCTCTTCCAGTTTCAAAAATTCCAAGATTTGCCATGCATTTTTATTTTTAAAATCAAAAACAAAGCAGTCACTCTTCAGAATTATTGCAATGAGAAACCATCTGCTTCTTATCAGGTTGTCTATTAGGCTTAATTAATAAAAGTATAGTATCAGTGTGGGAGGTGTTGGAGGTGATTATTTAGAAGACTGTTCTTTCCCCAGTGAATGGTCCTGGCACTCTTGTCAAATATTAATAGACATATGGATGTATTTCTGGACCCTCAATTCTACTCTACTGATCTATATGCCTATCCTGTACCAGTTCCACACTCTCTTGATTACTGTTGCTTTGTAGTAAGTTTTGAAATTGAAATGTATGAGTTCTCCTACATTGTTCTCCTTTTTCAGAATTGTTCTGGCTATCCTGGGTTATTTGCAATTCCATAAGAAATTTAGAAAGAGCTTGTTAACTTACCTAAAGAAGTCAGCTGGGATTCTGACAGGAATTGCTGTGATACTGGAGATCAATTTGGTACCAGTGTTATATGGGATGCCTTTCCATTTCTCTGGATCTCCTTTAATTTCTTTCAACAATGTTTTCTTGTTTTAGAGTATAAGTTTTTCATTTCCTTTGTTAAATTTATTCCTAAGTATTTCATTCTACTTGATGCTATTGTAAATATAGCTGCATTCTTAAATTTATTTTTGGATTGTTCATTGCAAGTGTACAGAAATACAATTGATTTTTGTATATTGATCTGGTATCCTGCAACTTTTCTGAACACATTTAGTAGTTATAGCAGGGTTTTTTTGATTCTCTAGGATTTTCTTTAATTTTAAAAATTATATATGTTACAAATATTTCTTCCCAATTTGTTCCATATATATATATATATATTTGTTGTTGTTGTTTATCTTTTGGTCATGCCACACGGCATGTGAGATCTTAGTTCCCCGACCAGGGATCGAACCCATGCCCACTACATTGGAAATGCGGAGTCTTAACCACTGGACCGTCAGGAACGTCCCTCTAGGATTTTCTATATATCATATTATGTCATAGGCAAAAAAATAGTTTTACTTCTCCTTTTCCAATCTGGATGCCCTTTCATTTCTTTTTTTTTTTTCTTTAATAACCCTTTCATTTCTTTTTCTTGCTTAATTGCCCTGACTAGAACCTCCAGTACAAATGTTGAATACAAATGGTATGAGCGGACATCTTTGTCTTGTTCCAGATCTTACAGGGAAAGCATTCAGTCTTTCACCACCAAGTGTGAAGTTAGCTGTGGGTTTTTTACAGATGTTCTTCATACCTATTTCTTTTTTTCCCCTTCCTTCCTTCCCCCTTCCGTCCTTCCTTCCTTCCTTCCCTCTCCCTTCCTCCCTTCCTTTCTTTTTTTGGTGCTAATGTAAATGGTATTGTGTTTTTAATTTCAAATTCCAATTTTTCATTGTTGGTATACAGGAAAGCAATTGACATTCCCTCCAGCAATGTATTAGAATTCCAATTTCTAAACATTCCTCACCAAGATTTATTTCCTTGTATCCTATACTAACCTTATATCCTATATCCTTGCTATCATTGCTTATTAGTTCCAAGAGTTTTTCATCAATTCTTTGGTATTTTCTACACAATCATGTTATATGTGAACAAGGAGTTTTGTTTCTTCTTTCCAATCTGTAAATATTTTGTCTCCTTTTCTTGTCTTTTTCTTTAGCTAGAACTTCCAGTATGATCTTGAATAGGAATGGTGATAGAAGACATCCTTGTCTTACTCCTGAATTTAGGGGAAAAGCATATAGTTTCTCACTAGAAAGAATATAGGTTTTCTGTAGATGTTCTTTATCAAATTGAGGAAGTCCCCCTCTGTTCCTCTTTTCCTCATTTTCTGAGAGTTTAAAAAAAGTTTTTATCATGAATGGGTGTTGAATTTTGTCTAATGCTTTTCCTGAATCTCTTGATAAGATCATATAACTTTTCTCCTCTCTAGCTTGTTGATGTGGTAGATTACATTAATTGATTTTTTTTTTTTTTTTTTTTTTTTTGCGGTACGTGGGCCTCTCACTGTTGTGGCCTCTCCCGTTACGGAGCACAGGCTCCGGACGCGCAGGCTCAGCGGCCATAGCGCACGGGCCCAGCCGCTCCACGGCATGTGGGATTTTCCCGCACCGGGGCACGAACCCGTGTCCCCTGCATCGGCAGGCGGACCCCCAACCACTGCGCCACCAGAGAAGTCCTAATTGATTTTTGACTGTTGAACCAGCCTGACATACTGGGATTAAATTCCACTTGGTCATAGCTTATAATTATTTTTATATGTAACTGTTACTGAAAGTGGGGTCTGGCTGCTCGCTGCTCAAAAGCCAATAAAGAGGCAAGGTTGGTGGAAAGGAAAGTTTGCTTTATTTTGGATGCCGGCAGCTGGTGGGGCTTTAGGGGGACGGCCGACTCCTGTCCAAAGGCCCACTCCCCCGCCCCCCTACTGACAATCAGTGAGCAAGAGCTTTTATAGGTGGAGGCAAGGGGCTACATGCAGAAACAGCACAGTCAGCTCTGACAGTCATCTTGAAATTGGTCCTGCGGTGGTCTGATCAGCATCATCTTGATTGTTTTAAGTACAATTAATCTTCAGTTCCAGGGTCGGTTTGTTCCCATTTCTTTGAGTCCAGTTCTCGGAATTGTGGCAGCTTATGTCATGGCTACAGCCTGGTCATCATGTACTTAACTTCTTCCACCTGTTGGGGGTTTCAGTATCTACAAGACAACTCACAGGATATGGCTCAGAATATTATCTATAGCCCTTGAAGAGGAACTGAAGTTCCTTGACTATGCTTACTGACCAAACTATTACTATTTAGTCTTGTTGGACTGTTTTCTTTTGTTTCTGCATTTTCTAACTTCTCTGATTAAGCTTATTCTTTGGCTAAAGTTTTTCCACAGACAAGAGGCAGGCTGAGGACATGGTGGGTAAGGACCATAGGGTCCTTCTCTGTTTCATTACTAGATTCAATTTGCTATTATTTTTGCATCAGTGTTTATGAGAGATGTCGGACTGCAGTTTTTCTTCCTTGTAATATCTTTGTCTAGTTTTGGTATTAGGGTAATGCTGGCTACGCAGAGTTAGGATGTATTCCCTCCTCCTCTAGTTTCTGGAAGTGATTGTAGAGAAATGGTAACTTTTCTTCCTTAAATGTTTGGTGGTATTCGCCAGTGAAGCCATCTGGGCTGGTGCTTTCTATGTTGGAAATTTAATTTTTGACTCAACTTTAAAAATAGACATAGACCTGTTAATATAATCTATTTTCCTTCTGTGAGTTTTGGCAGTTTGTATATTTCAAGGAATTGTTGCATTTCATCTATGCTATTAAAGTTGTTCATAAAGGTTAGTATTCCTTTATTATCTTTTAGTGTCCCTGGAATCAGTAGTGATGGATCCCACTTTCACTTCTGATATTAATAATTTGTGTCTTCTTTCTTTTCAGCCTGCCTGACTAGAGGTTTATCAATTTTACTGGCCTTTCAAAGAACCAGATTTTGGTTTTATTAATTTTCTCTATTGATTTCCAGTTTTGAATTCCACTGATTCCTGCTCTAATTTTTGATGTTTGTTTTCTTCTGCTTGCTTTAGGTTCATATTGCTCTTCTTTCTATAGTCCTAGGGTGAAAACTCAGATGACCGATTTTATATCTTTCTTCTTTTCTAGTGCATGCGTTCAGTGTTATAAATTTCCCTCCAAGTATTGCTTTCAGTACATCATGTAAATTTTTATAAGCTGCATTTTCATTTAGGTCAAAATATTTTTAGATTTTTCTCGAAACTTCTTCTTTGATTCATGTGTTACTTAGAAATGCATTGTTTAGTCTCCAAAGCTGTGGTTGCAGGCTACTGGTTTTCAAGGGCACTGTGGAACTGGGATCAGGGAATAGGTGGTTTGAGTTAAATGGGTAAGTTAAATGCCACAAAGTTTGTTATACTTACTGAAATCCAGCTCTTTTTAAAAAAAATAAATGCTCTTTAGATTGTTGAGAGCTTCTGGTTAAAATCAGAGTTTGGAAAAAGCTGATTTAGGCGATTTTTGCCTGTGTTCTTGTTACTTTTATGGAGGAATGGAGGAGAGAATTTTCAAAGTCCTTAGTCTTACCATTATTTTCACCTATGTTCTTAACACCTTTTGATGTTCACATTTGTCCTCTATGTGTCTTCTTTGGTGAAGTGTCTATTCATGTCTTCTGCCAATTTTTGAATTTAGCTGCGTATTTCCTTTCTGTCAAGTTTTCTTAAATATACTTTACTTTGGGAAAAAAACTTAGATTTGCAAACAAGTTGCAGAAATAGTACAGAGAGTTGCCTGACAACCCTCACCCAGTTTCTCCTTTTGTTAACATATTTCATCACCTTGGTTTATTTGTCAAAACTTAATAAATCAACATTAGTACGTTATGATTAACTAAACTGCAGACTTTATTTAGATTTCTTATTGTTGAGTTTTGAGAGTTCTTTATGTACTTTGGATGGAAATCTTTTGTCAGATCGTAATTTGCAAACATTTTCTCCCAGTCTGTAGCTTGTCTTTCCGTTCTCTTAACCATATTACTTTTATTTTTTAAATGTCAGCAAAAAAATGTATTTGAGTGGTACCATTTTTGTTTTATTCTTGGCATTTCTCTTTGATGAACATAAATGTTTTAAATAAAATAACCAAAAACTATTATTCCAAAATATCATACTCAGTTTAACTTGAATTAAATGCCTTATGACAAAGTTTTGTTTTTGTTTTTCTGTTGCTCTTGACTTAAAGATTCCAAGTGTATTGATCTCCTTTTCAATGTAAAGACATACACCTTAAAATTCAGGCTGCAATTGTAGCACGCTAGTACTGCCTGAAGGCCATATACATTTTATACCGATAAATAAACTTGGTTTTATACCTGAGGTAACAAAGTCCAGTTTAATAATGACTGAGACATCACAACTAGGCTCTCAATGCATATAATTTACTCTTCTTTGCAAGTGTGGAGCTATTGATTGTTAATTATTCAGGCTTGGAAATCTTCTGCCTGCCCTACCGTATTTGTGGACTCAAGTGTCATGTCACTGTTATAGTTCTATGTCTATCTTGGACCCAAAGAATAGGAATCAAGTGTGACAGAGGCTGAATAACTAAGGAGACCCTAGAAGCCTCCAGCCATGTACTTGGCTTTGCTGTCCTTCAGCCTGGCACGGGAGCAAGTGTAGTTAACATCTTTTTCTCTGTCCCAGCTTCGCTGTGTCTTCAACTAGCACCCTGCCCGTGGAGGCCTACACTCTTCCCTCTGTCCCTGTTGTCTTTCTAGGTCCCAGGATGTCATTTCTGTCCCAGCAGCCCCAGTGGTGTTTGATAATGTTGGCAACAGCAGAAAGCTGTTAGAGAGAGGTGCACAAAATGCTGAGGAAACCTGGAAGAGAGACGGGACATTGAAGCTCTGCAAGGGTGGCGTTTACTGTAGATCCTGTGCACCTGTGAGGGTGTGTCTAGCACCACTGAGCATCGTGTTGGGACGAGCACCAGGGGGCAGGTCAGGATGCCTGGCGTTTTCAGCCAGGGCTGGATGTGATTCACTCTGTGCTTTAGGCAAGGGTAAAGCGCTGCGGTGGGGGGGGGGGGGGGGGGCGGCGGTGGCAGGAAGCTCATTCTCTTTCTCTCTGGGTTCAGTTTTCTCATCTGTAAAATGGTGCTGGTGGAGGTGTGGAGGGGCTGGATTTCTTTTGGTTGTTGTTGTTTTTGGCCGCGCTGGTGTGTAGGATCTTAGTTCCCTGACCAGGGATAGAACCCATGCCCCTGCACTGGAAGCGCCGGAGCCTTAACCACTGGACTGCCAGGGAAGTCCCAGGACTGGAATTCTTGATCCTCAAAGGTCTTTGAAGCCTAAGGGTCTAGGACAGCGGTCTTCAAGCATTTTGCTCATATACCTCTAAATGACTTTCTGAAGAACTATGACTCTTATGCACATAAGTTAGTATCTAAAATTTTGCATCTATTTAAATAATAGCAAAGGCTATGATTTCCAATATGCTGCAAAAATGGACAATTTTCAAGTAAGAATTCATATATCTAAAGGTGGATCCAATGGAATCTAAATGCCATGATGATATGAAACCCCCTTCATCCACTTACAGAAATACATAAACTCCTTTCTTTAACATTTAAAAATTTTATGTTTTCCTTTTATCCATGAATTCATGTTTTTTCTTCTACTTCTTCCACAGAATTTTATGTTAGTGCACATATATTTCATGCTTCAAAGTTTTTTTATTGATCATTCCATCATACTTATCACAATACGATTGTCTTATAAATTTAAATTTTAAATTTTGGGTTTTTGTCAGTGACCACAAGCTTTAATTGTTCAAAAAGTCTTATGTATGGAGTCAAAATCATAATCATTAGAAGTACATGATCAAAAGTCACAACGTATATTAACTTTTTACTAATGATTATTAAATATAAGTAATTTTTATTGGAAATATACTTATTAACGAGGAGAATGAGGGTTTTCCCAATTATTTCTTATATCTCTGTATGGATGTGACTTATGTATGCAATGAAGTGGAGTCCGGCATCTATTTTGCTCCTACTCTTTTTTTAGTAGATGGAAACATTGAGAAAACTTGTTCATATAAAAAATTACACAGAAATAGAACTTTGCTACATCACTGTTGCTTAATGCTTTGAATGCCTTTTGAGTTATTTACCAAAATTCACACTGATTTATCATCAAAATTTTTTCAATTTTATTAAAGGCAAAGAATTAGGAACCACCTGGCTTGGAAAAGGACACTCAGAGAATCATTCACTTTTTCAGTTACTGGGAAGTATACAGAAAAGGCTTTTACAATATTATAAATTATCTATTAATAATCCAGACTATTCTTTCGTTTAGAGGCACCTTGTTTAGCCAGATATACATTTAAAATTGTTGTTACAGTTTTTAAATAGCAACATATTGTTTGCTAATGCCTTCCACTTTTGCTGAGACAATCTTTTTTTTTTTTTTTGCGGTTCGCGGGCCTCTCACTGTTGTGGCCTCTCCCGTTGCGGAGCACAGGCTCCGGACGCGCAGGCTCAGCGGCCATGGCTCACGGGCCCAGCGGCTCCGCGGCACGTGGGATCTTCCCGGACCGGGGCACGAACCCGTATCCCCTGCATCGGCAGGCGGGCTCTCAACCACTGCGCCACTAGGGAAGCCCGAGACAATCTTTTTTGATATAGTGTTTTTTTTTTTAACATGTGCTTTGAATACAGTTTCATCAAACCTTGGAACTATGAGTTTGTTTTATTAAATATATGTAAAATGTCTGCTATATAATCTGTTTGGCAAAGTTAATCCTCACTGTAAAAGCAGTCAGTCAGATGGTTCTTACTGTCCGTTGTGACAAACATCTGATGTTTTTTTCAATTCAGTCAAACACGCTAATGAGGATCTCAAGGACTATTATAAATACCACTGGAAAAAAATTATAGAACCCATCTTGCGGGATAGATAATAAAAGCAGAAAAGTCAGGATTAAAATGCTGCAGAACTAATGTAATTAATTCATCCATTTTATAATGTTATAAAAAGAAGATCATAAATCGATATGCAGTTTCTCTTTACTGAATTTGCAATCTGGCAATGTTATATGTATGCAAAAGGACATTTATGAAACAAGTCTGGTAAATGTGTATGTGTCTGTGTATCAGACATTGGTTTTCTGCTTTGGAAAATAATTAAATGAGTTAAATATAAAGATGAGAAATAACTCCACTAATTTTATGAGACAGCATGACCCCACTTTCTCCTTACATGTTAACTGAGAGAGAAAGCTAAACACCACTAAAAACTAATCAGTCTAGAAGTTATGATACAATTTTTTTTTTTTTTGCTGTTAGGAGGTGGAAAATACTAAACATTTTTTATGTTGAAATACAACGTGAGTTGAGGACTACCTGGGGAACCCAGTTTTGATGCCCCACTGGCTTGAAGGGACCCAGAGCAGGGTAGAGGGATCCCCAGGGCCTGATGGGGGGACGGCGCCGGATCTCATGGAAGATGTCAGTCAGTAGCAGCTTTGAGTGAGGTGGCTGAGCCTCCGAGCTGGAGGAATGAGAGGCAGCAAAGGTGTGGAGGCTGGAGCCTGGCCCCTGAGGACAGGTGGTGCCTGCCCCCTGAGGACAGGTGGCACCTGGCCCAGCATCTCCTCCCCCAATTCCCTCTGCAGGGTTTTCTTTTGCTGCTTGATTATCTTCTGCATATCTTCTTTTCTTAACAATGACTCTAAACTTCCTGCCTTCATCTCTCCCTGTTTTCCTCATACTGGGTGTTCTCAGTTCAGTTTGTGGTTTTCTGTCAGTCTGCAGCTTCAGTGGCTGGCCAGCTGCCCATGAACTTGGTCCAGAGCCTGGAACCCATGCTTTTTTTTTTTTTTTTTTAACATCTTTATTGGAGTATAATTGCTTTACAATGGTGTGTTATTTTCTGCTTTATAACAAAGTGAATCAGCTATACATATACATATATCCCCATATCTCCATCCTCTTGCTTCTCCCTCCCATCCTCCTATCCTACCCCTCCAGGTGGTCAGAAAGCACCGAGCTGATCTCCCTGTGCTATGCGGCTGCTTCCCACTAGCTATCTATTTTACGTTTGGTAGTGTATTTATGCTGGAACCCATTCTTATTCTCTTCCACCGTGCCATTCCAGAGAGGGATTCATCTTACATGGGCGGCTGTCTCCCAGCAGATTCAGAGTCTTAGAGACCTCTCTGCTCCTGCCACCCCTCTTCAGAAGGTACAAGTGTCTCCCACGCCCCACAGGCCCCCAACCTCCCAGATCAGTGCAGCCGTGTGCTCCGCCGGCTTAGCTCACCCACACCATTTCTCCCTTACAAATACAAACTGCATCGTATGGTCCAGTTACACATGAGCTCTGACACGTGGCCAGGTTTCCTTTTCTTTTCCCCTTCTCCTCCTCGTCTTCCTTCTCCCCCTCCCCTGCCACCCATGTCCTCCTCTTCCTCCGTCCCCTCCCCTTTCCTTCCTTCTTCTCCTCCTCCTTTTTCATCATCCAGTCCCTAGGGCCCTGACTGGCCTCTGTGGTCTCACCCCCGCCCTTCATGCTGTAGTCCAGAGCCTGTAAACCAGAGGCCAAGTGCCCCAAATTGGCCTTCAGACAGCTTTGTGCCCACAGAATATTGATCCTCACGGTATTTACATTACATTACATTAAAAATTCATCACCAATCTTTGAAAATATGGAATCTCACCTTAAAATCAAAACTTCTTCTGTCATTTGAAGAATCAGATTTGCCAACATTGGGCCACGTTCCGTCAGCAGGAGCTAAGCACCAGCCGCTCTTTAGCCAGGGCACAGTCTCCACCGCCCCTCACCGTGCCCGAGAGGCTGACCCCAAGGTCAGCAGCGCTGTGTGGTGCTGCAGACCCTCCCATGGCCTGCTGTCCTCTGTGGTCTCACCACCCAGCCTCTATAGCATTCGTGGTTACAACCTTTGATTCCAGACACAGTGAAGAGATTTGCTGTTCCTGGAATTTATCCTGTGATTGTGCTCATCTCCAGGCCCTTGCCTGTGCTGTCTTTCTTCCTGCTTGAATCTTCATTTTCCCCTCTTCACCTGGCTGGCTCCCACCCATGCTCTTAGACGTCGCTTCCGTAGAAAGCCTGCCTTGGTCCTCTGGTATTGGGTTAACTGCCCTCCCCGAGTCCTTTCATCCTGCTGTGAACTCATCTCTATCACTCTGTATTATCAGGTCTGTCTTCTCCCCCACCAGATTTAGGGCATCTTTACGGTAGGGACATGTCTTGTTGACCTTCAGGCCAGGGGCTGGCAAACTATGGTCCACAGGGGAAATCTAGCCTGTGGCCTGTTTGTGTACAGCCCTCATGCTAGGCATGGTTTTTACATTTTTCAAGAGTGGCAAAAAAACAAAACAGTATATGTGAGAGAGACTGTATATGGCCTGCGAAGCCTAAAATATTCATTATCGGAAACTTTACAGAA
The DNA here is from genome assembly GCF_008692025.1 of Phocoena sinus. Taxonomy (NCBI): domain Eukaryota; kingdom Metazoa; phylum Chordata; class Mammalia; order Artiodactyla; family Phocoenidae; genus Phocoena; species Phocoena sinus. The sequence continues at coordinate 32,912,626 of NC_045764.1, read as the reverse complement.
AAGGTTTGTTGATCCCTGCTCTGGCTTACCATCTGGCACCACTTATGTACTGAATAAATGTTAATGAATAGACAGCTAGTGTCTATTCACTATTACAAGGATACATGGTATCCTTAGTAATACACATGTACTTGAGATTCTAAATTGAGTGGAGAGATAAGGATATTGTATAGCTTATCAGTATATGGTTACTTAAGCTCAGTTTTTACCTGTGCCACTGGGAGCATACCCCACTGCACTTCCCTTCCCCACATAAGAGCTGCTCCTCACAGGAGACATTTGTATCTGTCTGTCTCTCATATATATATGATCGGAGAGAGAGGGAGAGATTAAGAAACAGCACATTTTATTAAATGACATGATTTAGCCCTTGCCCACCTCTCTGACAAACTGTACCACATTCATCAATTTACATTATTTATACTAGCCAGCTTTCTCTTTCTCTCACACTCAGCCATCCCAAGTCTGTTCTAGCCACAGGACCTTTACACTTCCTGTTCCCTCTGCATGGAGCGCTCTTCCTCCAGATCACTGTACAGCTCGCTTTTCTTCAACATTCAGGTTGCAGCTCAGACATCATCTAGTCAGAGAAGCATCCCTCCATCGCATGACCCTGTTTTATCTTTTTCAAAGCACAGTTCACCATCTGAAGTTTTCTTATTTCTTTGTTTATTTATTTATCCTCTCTCTCTCAATTTCTTTCCCCACAAAGAATGTAAGCTTTGTTAAGTAGGCCCATAGTTTGCCTTGCTTAGTTGCTATATTCCCAGCACTTAGACCTGTGCCTCGCATGTGACACATTCTCAAGAATAGATTCTAAAAAATTCAATTAGATAGGAAAAACTAAGTGCATGATATTCATGTCAGCTTCTTTTCTGTGAAGCTATTCAAGGACTGAACCTGAGAGTCAAGCCTCTGACTCAAGAAAAATGAAAACGTCATGTGGCCAAGGTCCATCGTGTTAAAGCCTGGCTGATTTTTGAAGTGTGAGTCTTGTCACTGGAGAAAACAGGTGTCTTTGAGAATAAGCCACACGTGCAGATGTGAGACAAGGCCATGTCCCACTTGGCAGGAAATCCTGAGAGCCCAGGTTACAGAACAGCAGGAATGAGGTTCCGGGGGGGAAGCTCTGAATTAAAGAGCAGTGCTGGCTGGCAGCCTGGCAGGCTGCACGTTATCAGGACAAGCATCAAACCCACTAGCAGATAAACAGCATTAAATGAAATGAAAAGGGGTGGTAACCTTTGCTGGTCAGCTAGGGCATGAAGCATTCTCAGGCCCCTTAAAGGCATGTGGGGGAGGGGGAGGGGAGGGGGGAGGGGGGCTACTTTGATCGTTGACTTAGGGTCACCCCTCCCTCCAGGGCTGACTGCAATTCAAACCCTGTGTCTCCTTTGTTAAAATAGGAAAATGATTCTGCCTAATTGAAAACTCTCTTGTTCTCATTGTTCTCCAGAAACAAATTTCTGAGAAAAATATTTTTCCAATAGAAGATCTGTAAAGGTGGGTAAGAGTATATAGAATCTCATTCAAGGAATAGAGAGTTGTGGTCAGTTGGTACTCATTGAAATGACTTTTAGATATTTAGCACCAAAGAGAGTATAGGTTAATTGAGAAAACACGCCCTCAGTGCATCTAATGCAGCAGTTTACTCCCTCCTTCCTGAAATGCTTTCTTACTTGGTTTCTGAGACTCTACACTCTCCTGGTTTTCCTCTTACCTCACTGCCGGCTCTGTCTCTGTCTTCTTAGCTTGATCCTCCTTTTCTTTACCACCTCTACATGTTGGAGGGTCCCGAGGTGTAGTTCTTAGATCTTTGCTCTCTTCTCCCTGCGTTTACTTCGCTAGATAATCTCATCAAGTTTTGTGGCTTTAAAAAAACTCTCGATAAACCAACGATTTCCAAATTTACCTCCTCAGCCCATACCTCTTTTCTGATTTCCAAATTTGAAAATGCAACTGTTTTCTCTATACCGGCAACTCAAGCATCCCATAGATATCGCAAACACGGCGTTTTCGAAACAATTCTTTATTTACTTTCCTCCACAGATCTGGTCCCACCTGGAGACATCCCTTCTCTCCCACTTCCATAAATGGCACACCATTCACATCACTGTTTAGGTCAAAAACCAAGGCATCTTTCTCAATTCCCCTCTTTCTTTTATATCCCGTTACGGGTTGACTTGTGTTTGCCCCCCATTCCCTGCCCTCCTTCTCCCCCCAAGAGAGATGTTGAAATCCTAACTACTACAGGTACCTCATATTGGGGAGGGGAAATTTCCACCTCTACCCCTCTTGTGTTCTTATGGCTGGACTACTATTAAACTTGACGCAAGACATTAACAAGAGAAAAAGAAACAAATTGTAATTCCTGCGCACACAGGTCTCATAGAAATGGGACCTAAGAAGTAGCCAAAGCAGGCAGCGTTTATACTTTTTAGACAAAGAAATAATAAATTTGTGAGGAATTGACAAGACAAAGAAACTTTGAGTGGTTAAGTAGTGAAGAATCTAAACTGAGTTTGGGCTTGGGAGAGTAAATTAAAGGAATAACAAGGTTTGTTTATACAGGGTTCTCTGCAGCCAGTTCCCCACCTCTGGCAATAAGGGTGTCCTTCTACCTCCAGATACAGGGAGAGCACCTTTCACATGAGAGATTTATTTCCCGCTTTCAGGGAGGCAGAGAGGCAGGTCAAAGTGTCTCTCTTATACCACTTGTTTCTTAAGTAACTTTAATTTAAAATAATCAATATGCCACTGAAGCAAATTTGGGGGCAGCCTGCGCTTGGCACCAACACTCGGAATGTGCTTTATTTGGAAATTGGTTCCTTGCAGATGTTGCTTAATTAAGATGAGGTCATACTGGAGTAGGGTGGACCCTAATCCAATATGACTGGTGTCCTTGTGAGAAGACAGCCATGTGGAGACAGACACAGGGGAAAAACCATGTGACAGTGAAGGCAGAGATTGGAGTGATACAACTGCAAGCCAAGGAATGCCAAAGGTTTCTGGCAAACCAACAGAAGCTAGGAAGAGGCAAAGAAGGATCCCCTTACAGGTTTCAGAGGGACACCTTGATTTCAGATTTCTAGCCTCCATCCAATACTGGGAGATGATCAGTTACTGTTGTTAAGCCATCCAGTTTATAGTACTTTGCTGCTACGGCCCTGGGACACTAATACACACCCCACGGTCCACCCACCAGCAGGTCTTCTTGGCTCTACCTTCAAAAGATAGACTGGATCTGGCACCTCTGACCTCTATCACCATGCTCCAGCCCATGCCTTTGTCCTCTCTCTTCTGGACTGCTGCAGTAAACTGATAACTAGCCTCCCTGCTTATACTCTTGCCCAAGCCCACCACAGACTATTTTCCGTATTTCAGTTAGAGTGCTCTTTTCAAAAAGCAAACCAGGTCATGTCACTCCCCTGCTCAGGACCTTCCAATGGCTTCTCATCACATATGGACAAAAATCTAAATGCCTTAGCCAGGCTTATAAGGCTCTGCCTCATCTGGCCTCCAGCTTCTTCTCATCTCCCGCCCCTTCCCCTATTGCTCACTCAGCTCCCACCACATTGGCCTCCTTGCTGTCCTATTATACCCGAGCCGGCTCTAGCCTTGGGGCATCTGCGCTTGCAGTTCTCTCTGCCTGGAATACTCTTTCCCCATATTTTCATGGTTCACTTCTTTATCTCATTCAGTTTCCTTCTCTTTCCCACAGAGAAGCTCTCTATGCCTATCGGATCTTAATTAGCCCCCTAACACTTTACCTTGCTTTGTTTCTCTTCCTAGCACACACCTCCACCTGAAATTATATTTATTAATTGCAGTGTTGAATTGCTAGGGCCTGAACACAGCCTTGCATGTGGTCAGTGGTCAGTGAATGAATGAATAGATGAATGAATTCCAGTCTTGTGCCCAAATTCAAATATGAAGTTAAAAAAAGGGCTCTCATGCCTAATTAAAGTTTTCCTAAGTTTAGAGGGAACTTTTAGGAATGATTATCTCTTGTGGTGAGGAAACATTTGCCTGAAGTTTGGAATTTCTTCGAATTCTCATCAATTTCTCTTTGTTCGGTTAAACACAAGTAAAATTACATTAAATATCTCTTATTTTAATAACACAAGTAGCACAATCTCAGTTTCTATATGACAAAAAGAGCAGTATTTGAACTGGTCACCAATATGAATGAGACTTACATGGGGGGATGGATTTGGGGGAGATGTTGGGGGTTTGTTTTCTTTTTATATTTTTAGTTATCTAGGTATTACTTGAATGTTTATAATTAGTATATATAATTCAAATAAGATGATATGATCATTAGTCTTCAAAAAAACTTTCCAATAAGGTTTTAATGACAGTGTGTCACAAAGTCAAGGTGTAAAGCAGCAAGGGTTGTGCTTGAACAAGCTGACGTAAGCTCCTGCAGTCTTAAGGAGGAAACATGGGGGTGGTTTAATTTTATAGGATGTAGGAGAATCAGAAATTACCTTTTTCACTCAGACCCATATTTCACAGCCAGGCAAGCTGGGACTGTCTTTGACTATTAAGCACATAGGTCTATAGCATTATGAAGTGGGAAAAATTTTCCCAGAATTCTGTGAATTTCAATCCCATGCATTTCCAAAGAGACTTTATTATTTTTTCTTTCTTATTTTATTTTAAAAGTTTTATACAACATTTAAAGGTTACACTCCATGTATGGTCATTGCAAGGCATCGGCTATATTCCCCATGATGTACAATACATCTTTGAGCCTATCTTACACCCAATAGTTTGTACCTCCCAAGCGCCCAGCCCTTTCTCGCCTTCCCCACAATTGGTAACCACTGGTTTGTTCTCTATATCTGCGAGCCTGCTTCTTTTTTGTTGTATTCACTAGTTTGTCGCATTTTTTTTTTTTAGATTCCACATATAAGTGATATCATACAATATCGAAAGAGACTTTAAAATCTGCCTTTTGGAACTTTGTTCCCATAAAGATGGTTTGGATTTGACTTCTTCTCAGACACAGTCTTCTTGGGGAGAGGCCTTTGGAGGGACACAAGGTGCTCTTGGAGCCACGTGGAGGTTTAGTGCCTCTGCCTGGTGGTTGTTTGGGAAGCTCCAGCAGGAAATGGGGGTTAAGCAATGGGGAGAGATGAGGGAGAAGAAGAGGCCTCCAGGCAGAATCAACAGTGGAAGTGAAGAAATGAAGCCCTAGAAGTTTATGGTCTATTCCAGGAATGCCAAATAGTCTCAGCCTGTGTGGGCAGCTCAGGGAATGGGAGAGAAGGAAGAGAGATGAAGCTGGACGGGTGGCAGGGCCGCACCAGGATGGGTCCTGAACACCGAGCCAGAGACTTTACGTTTTGTTCTGGAGGCCGTGAGCACACCCTAAAGAGAGAATGATACAAGACCTAGGTTTCAGAAAGAGCCCTCTGGTAACTGAATCGGGGGGGCAAACGTTGACGTTTTCCCCTCTTAGGGTTTTCAGCTGGATCTGATTATTAAACGGACATCCGGCGGGAGAAAGCCCGCAAATTGATATTGTTCTACGTGACAAGGGAGCCCTCAACTGGAACAGAGACCCAAAGAAGTGGCAGAAGCGACAGGCTTTTATAGTAGCTTGTAAAAGAGGGGCAATTGTGGAAAAGTAACTCAGGTATGTGGGAGGCTAAGGGGAGATCAGAATTGTTTTCACAAGGTCTGTTTGTTTAGAATTCTCTGGGTCTCAACTTCTCCTCCTTGATGATAAGAATGTTACTTTCCTTTTGGTATAGGGAGGTCATCTTTCATGTAGGAGTTTCATCTCCTGCCTTCAGGAATAAAATGGAGGGTCAGAGTGCTTTTCTTGCATCTGCTTTTTCTCAAATGCCCTTAACCCCAAATAATCAATATGCTAAAGTGGTATATTTGGGGGTGACATTCTCCAGCCTCCCTCAGCTGCATGGAGAAGGGATAAGGCCCGAAGGAGACCAGATGCAGGGCAAACTGGTTAGGAGGCTGCTGCAATGTTGCAGGGAAGAGAGGATGAGGTCCAGAGCTTAGGGCCATGGAGGTGAGAAAGGTAGGAGGGGTGTGCAGATGTGAGACTGCAAAAGTATCAGTAGAAGTGATTGGATATGACAGAGGTGGGGAGGAGATAAGAAAGAAAGGAATCAAAAGATGGCCCTGAGAGTTGCAGCTTGAACGATATGTCAGCAGGGCTGACCTAAGAATTTTATAAAATGATCCAACAGTTACTATATAAGGAATGAGTTCCTGGTACATAAAATCTGTAAATGTTCTTTTCCCGCATGAAAAGTTTCATGTTTTTCGAGACCTGTTACTCCCAATATACAGATGGGAAACCCGGCTGGGGAGAATGTCCTTGCTAGCTATTCCTGGGCAATGTGGTCTTATACCAGGTGCCACCTCTGAGCCCCAACTAGGAGGGCCGCTTCAGGAAACATCCACGGAACTCCAGAGGCAAGTATCCTACAGCAGTCCTCTCAGGCATTCATAGAAGCTTGCAAGTTGCAGGTTTCCTTTGTAAACTTTTCAGTGACACCGTTGAGATTCAGCTAAGCCATACGGTGCCCATAAGTTTTTAAGCCAAGTTGTGAAATGTGAACTGTTAGTCTCTATTCCCCAGGAAGAGACTGTTATCAGTAAAAACAGATGTGGTAGTTGCAACATTTAGATGAGATACCAGTTTCTGCTAAAAGGCCCCTGGAATCACTATTCCTTTTGATTCTGGAAGTGCACACCAGTGAGGAGGCTTTGCAGTAATTTCTCAGGGGACTTTGCATGAGCGAGTGAGTGTTCCATGTTGAAGACTTAAGAAGAACCTCGCAACTCCTGGAGCCCCTTTCTCAGAGCAGAGAAATCAACCAAGGCTCTGCACCAACCTTGACTATGTTTGAGTATTTTGGCCAGTCCGTATTGGATTTTTTTCAAAGTGGCCTCAAAGTGTGGTTTATCCAGACCGACTAACCTGATCTCCAAGAATTCCATGGTCTTCGGAGGGTCAGTTCTGGCGGCCTGATCTTTGCTCCTGTGATTCTTTCCATCTGGAAACTCGCCTCTCCCTTCTCACTGCCTATTTGGATCCTTCCCAACCTCAAAACCCGTCTCATAAACTCCATTTCTTGTGAAAACTTCTCCGCTTGGAATTTATCCATTTCTTCCCTGGACTTATTAGAGTTGTGTGTATATGCCCAAGATAGCCTTTACTAGGGTGCCCTGCTACCAAGAATTACCAGGGGGTAACTGGACTTGAAGCATTGAAGGGAGGGACTGTGAATTCACTTCTGTTTAGGAACTTCTGTACCCCATGCTGTTGCTTTCCACAGTGTCCAACACAGTGCCTTGCAAAACAACATCTATTTGTTGAGACCTTAGTCTGATTTTACATGCAAAAGCTCATGTAATTCTCAAAACAATTCAAGGAAGTCGATGCTGTTTTTATCTTCGTTGTACATACTCTTTGATCCAGCAATTCCATTCATAAGAATGCCTCCTATATCTATCTTTGCACATATGAAACTGATTCATGTACAAGGTTATTCATTGCAGCACTAACTGTAATGAAGAGTGGACGTTTAACCAGAGGACGGATTAAACAAAATATGGCGAATATATACAATGGAATACTCCCATGGGTATTGAGACGACTTTGGCAGCTCTACATGATCTAGTGTGTAAAGGTCTCCAAGACGTATTTTCGTTTATTTATTTATTAAACTCTTTTATTGTGCACTGATAAGGCTTTCACAGAGAGCTGTTGATGTACACCCACTTTAACATTAATTCTGAATCATTCTGTAATTTAGCAAAATGCTAGAATTCCTCCTTTTGAAATAAAACCTAAGACGCTGAGACTGTGCAGCAGTGGTACGTTCTGTATTCATTGACACTTCTAAGGTAATCATAGGACAGTGTTTAATTATGATGTGCGCAAGCCTGAACCTCTTGGATGTCTGTGGAAAGTGAAAGGAACCCCTTTGTGCACCCCTGGGTCCCTTCCTGCCTGCCACCATGTTTCCTCTTGTGCTCAAGGGCTGGTGTCCATGAAGCTTTCCTCGGCAGGCGCTCCAGCTGAGCTGTCAGCCTCCTGGGCTTTAATGCATAGTGATGGCTGCTATTTTTGTTATTTTCCATCTCTTTGATGTCGTTCCATTGTCCTTCCTGCCGGTTGCCCTTCTCCGGTCTTTAGTATTTTAATTAATGTTGTTTAATGATACCAAGCCTCCTGAGGCTTTTAAAGGGATGAATTCAATGGCACAGACTCAATGAATGAATTCTCCAGTCTTCTGCTCACTTGTTACCCAGAGCTTCACACCCAATGAAGCACACCCAATCATTTCCAAGGCATCAATAATGCCAAAAGAGAGTTCTTTTAGGAAGAAAGGCCTGACAAATGTCTAACTTTTATTTCGTGGTTCCAGTTAATTCACCTCATTAGCGACATCCATGGAACATAGGTTAACTAAATGCAGCCTAGTAGCCATGAGGCCTTCCAGGAAGAGTCACATTCAGCCGTATCCATCGGTGGCCCTGTGTCTCATCTTTTTCCCTTCAAAGAACACACGTGTGACACACCGTGCCGCACACTACACTGTCGTTCCGCTCCCCTCCCTCCTCATGGTGACGAGGGTGTTCTTTCAGCATCTGTGGGTCAGCTCTCCTCTGTAGAACCTGCTCTCTGTCCTGACCTTTTGGAGCTACAGTGGTGTCCTCGGAGCCTCTGGCCTAACGGGGCTTCACGTCTCGGGGTCCCCTGGGATTTCTCCCCGTCCTCAGCCTGAGTGGCCTCTCCTTCTTTGATTCCTCTTCAGATTTGCCATCTCTTTTCTTTAGACTGTACCCAATCCCATGCTCCTTTGTCTCTTCACAGCTATCTGCTTGGCTCAGGCTTGAGTGGCCCCGCCGCTAAACTATTACAATCACTGGTTCCCTGGTCCAGCCCCTCCCTGTAAATGTCCCCCAACCTGAAGTCCTGTACTGTTGATACCGAGCAGGGCCCTGTGGGGCTCCTGGGCACAAAAGCCTTTCTGTGTCTCCCTTTTCTTGATTACAGAATATAGGCTTCATTCAGCCTCCATGACCTTCCCTGGGTTCCAACGGGCAGATTCAAGCACTTGTTAATTAGGGAAGGGAGGGGATGTGAGACCAGGGAGAAAAGTCAAGAGAAACAATAGTGCAGCCTTGGGGCAGAGTCCTGGTGCCCCTCCAAGGGATACACACAGCAGTATCTCCGAGCTGTTTTGCAGATGCTAAAACCCCCACCAGGTGGGAGAAGTTAGCCGTTAATGATGGTGTGCTGCCCACAAGCACGTAGACCCCAGACGGGTTGGAACCAGAAGGTTGATGATGCTGACCCCCGGTTACCTCACCACCAACCAATCAGAAGAAGGTCCATGAGCTGATCACACCCTCTTTGAACCATTACTATAAATTTCTCACTACCCTCTCCAAGTTGGGACACACAGTTTTGAGGGCATTAACCCACCGTGGCCCCCTTTGCCTGGTGAAGCAATAAAGCTATTCTTTTCTACTTCACCCAAAACTCTGTCTCTGAGATTTAATTTGGTGTTGGGGAACAGAGGCCAGATTCAGCTTCGCTGTTCTTTTACCCAGAAGATAAATGCTTGCTGAGCAAATGAACACTGCCATGAAAACTACTACTATGGAAAGTCATTGATTCTGTGGAAATAAACACAGACAGCCTGAATGGAACCAAGCAAAGGCTATTTTTTCTGAACTTGCCGCCGTAGGGGAATCAGTCTCATCCCTTGCGTTTGGCAGAGACTCAAACGCGGGCAGAGGAGTGGATATCTTTGGAGTGGGCAATAGGGAAGGCTTCAGGTGTGCCCTGAGGGGAGGCTGTTGGCGTGGGGATGCGGGAGACGGGTTAACTAGAAGCGTGGCATCCTCTGTGATCAGTTAGGTGTTCATATCGGGCCTTCCCCAGTTGGTACTAAGTTGGAAGTGGAGGCAAAAATGAGAGAAGCTGTCGGTTATTGCTCAAGCCTTGAGTGTTTGGGGCTGATTGTCATGCCACAGGTTGTGAGTCAGCGCTGTTTTGGTACAGGGTCTGGCCATTGTCTCTTTGTACATTCAGCCTCTCAATTCTGAAAGGCACCTTTTCCTCCCATATTTCAACATATCTGAACTTCGGTTATGTCTGATATTGTACAACATGGCGTTATTAAATTGACACGGTTTTTTTCTTTCCTTGTAGTTCATAAAACAATGGTGCATTTAAAAACAAATGACATCTTAGATCTGACCAAACACAATATTGTGGGGGAAAACTATGATAGATTTTGCCCTCTCAAGAGTTCATAACATAGCAAAGGAGAAAAGATATCCAGAAAAAAGTGATATTTCAGTATGCATTTTAGGCAACCTTATGTGATTCATTATGAAAGCATTGACCCAGACAATTGAAATCGTGGAGGTGGAAGAGAATTAGGATCTGAGTCTTAAAGACAAGGAATTGCAGAAGCAGGAATAGCAGTGACTTACAGAGTGCCTACTGTGAGCCAGATATTATTCTAGATGAAATACATAAATTATCTTCAGTATAACAAAATGAATTTGGAAATCCAGAGAAAAGGTAGGAAGGAGGAGGAATTCTTTCAGGACAAACAACAGAAGCACTAATAGTACCGTAAGTAATAAAGGTTTTAATTCTCTCACATTACAAGGAGTCCAAAGAGAGGCTGTCCGAGGATGGTGTAGGGGCTCCAGGATGTTGTGAGGGTCTACCTCTCTTCTGTTCTTGCTGTCTGGTGGCTCAGCTGTCTTTAATGTGACAGCTTGTCCCCATATGGCTACCAGATGGCTTCTGCAGCCCCAGGCATCACAGCTACGTTCAAGGTGGGAAGGTGCATGGAGGAATAGTGTCATCTGCATCTACTCGGTTAATCAGGAGAGCCAAATCTTTCTTGAGTGCTTCTAGCAGATTCCCCTTAAGTTGCATTGTCCGGAGCTAGGAGATATGTCAACTTCTACCATTTAAGGATGCTGGGAAGTCATGTGTTTGGCAAATGGAACAAGAGTGGAATGCTGGGATTAGGTCAAATCACCATTAATCGCCAGGTCCGGGAAGCTGCTGTTCCAAAACAAAATTGGGGTTCTGGGTCTGAGTCAGGAAGACGGGAAGAATATCTGTTGCACAGGCAACTAAGAGTGACTTCCATTTTATGCGAGGCAGGGACCCACCACTCCTTCTCTATTCATGCAACTACGGATGGGCACTTAGGTTGCTTCAATATCTTGGCTATTGTAAATAATACTGCAACACGTATATCTCTTCTAATTAATGCTTTCATTTTCTTCAGATAAATACCTAGGAGTGGGATTGCTGGATCCTATGGTAGTCCTATTTTAATTTTTTGAGGAGTCTCCATACTATTTTCCATTGGTGGCTGCACCAGTTTACATTCCCACCAGCAGTGTACAAGGGTTCTTTTTCTCCACAACCTTGCTAACAGTTATTTGTTGTCTTTTTTATGACAGCCATTCTGACAGGTGTGAGGTGATATCTCATTATGGTTTTGACTTGCATTTCCCTGATGATCAGTGATCCTGAGCATCTTTTAATGCACCTGTTGTCCATCTGTATGTCTTCTTTGCAAAAAATGTCTATTCAGATCCTTTGCCTATTTTTTAAACAGGTTGTTTGCTTTTTCGATGCTAAGCTGTATGGGTTCTTTGTATATTTTGGATATTAATTCTTTATCAGATATATTATTTGTAAATATTTTCTCCCATTCTGTAGGCAGCCTTTTCATTTTGTTGATAGTTTTCTTCACTGTGCAAAAGACTTTTAGTTTGATGTAGTCCCATTTGTTTATTTTTGCTTTTGTTTCCCTTGCCTGAGGAGACATATTCAAAAAATATTACTAAGATTGATATCAAAAAGTGTACTGCCTATGTTTTCTTCTAGAAACTTTATGGTCTCAGGTCTTACATATAAGTCTTTAATCCATTTTGAATTTATTTTTGTTCATGATGTAAGAAAGTGGTCCAGTATGATTCTTGTGCATGTAGCTGTCCAGTTTTCCCAACACCATTTATTGAAGAGGCTGTCTTTTCTTCATTGTATATTCTTGCCTCTTTTGTTGTAGATTAATTGCCCATATGAGTGTGGGCAATTATTTCTGGGTTCTCTATTCTGTTCCATTGATCTATGTGTCTATTTAGGGCCAGTACCATACTGTTTTGATTATTGTAGTTTTGTAGCATAGCTTGAAATCAGGGAATGTGATGCCTTCAGGTTTGTTCTTTTTCTCAAGATTGTTTTGGTTATTAGGGGTCTTTTGTGTTCCATACAAATTTTAGAATTACTTGTTCTGGAATATACACCCTCTTGAAAGGGTACATTAGCTCAGATCCAAGGGATTGGTTCCATGCAAAGATGTGGCTGCGGAAGAGCGGAGTCCCAACCACTGTCAGAGAATTCCACTGTCTGGCCTTTTATAGAAAAGTTTTGCTGACCCATTTAGCAGAGCAACATGGAAGGTAGAGCCAGCACATCCCTCTTCAAATCCTGGCTCTGGAACTTACTAGTTGGGGTGCTGAGAGGACCACAGTGGACCTTGTTTCCTCACCTGTGGATCTGGGATAATAAGCCCTCCACACATAGCCTGTGAGGATCACAGTGGATAATAAATGTGAACATCCTTTGCAAAGGGTGGGCTGCTGTGTCAATGGTAAGGACTTCCATTTCTCCCTTTCTGTTGGGCTTTTTTTTTTTTTTTTCTGTTGGGCTTTTAGGATTGCTCCAGTTCCTTAATTTTGTCTTCTCCAGTTATTTCTTTGACTATGACTAGAGCTATTAAAACCTGCAATTTGCAGGCAGTGCTAATGCTGATTTTCTACTCAACCTACCTTTCTGTAGGCTGTCGAATGACAAGGATATTTTTAAATAAGCATAAATTATGTAAAAGAATTGGTTCATGAATGAAGCCCACAATCATATTCTACTCCAAGAGTTTAGAAATTTCCAGTTTATATATTCTCCTTTCAATGGAGAAATTGCACATGACTCTTAACTATATTTAGATTCTGCATGCCACCTTCTTTGGCCAAATATTCTCTTTGGTTATAGTAGCAATTGTGTGCATGCTTTTAGGAAGAGAGCCTCTGAGAACTCACAGGAGGGTGTGCTGACCTGGGTCATTAGCCAGACCCCAGGCGTGCTGGCTGCTCAGCAGCTGAGCTGGTGAGTATAAGAAACAAGGAATCTGATATGGCAGGGCTTGCAGGGAACAAATAGTCCAGATGATGGGGTACAGATACTATCGTGTATATAGGTTTAGTTTCGGATATAGCTTCTCTGCTCAGGGCTGAGACATTTGTAGAGGCCGCACATATTGCTGGAGGTTTGCAAACTGATGGCCCCTGGGGCTGAACAAAGCCTGCAGACTTGCTTTGTTTGACTTACTTGGTGGAGCGCCTGTATTTTTTTTTTTTTTTTTTTTTTTTTTTTTTTTGTGGTACGCGGGCCCCTCACTGTTGTGGCTTTTCCCGTCGCGGAGCACAGGCTCCGGACGCGCAGGCTCAGCGGCCATGGCTCACGGGCCCAGCCGCTCCGCGGCGTGTGGGATCCTCCCGGACCGGGGCACGAACCTGCGTCCCCTGCATCGGCAGGCGGACTCTCAACCACTGCGCCACGAGGGAAGCCCGCGCCTGTATTTTTATACATTATTTAAATGTCTTTAGGTGAACTCCTGATTTATCCCTCCCCTCCACCTTTTCCCTGTGGTAACCATAAGTTTGTTTTCTATGTCTGTGAGTCTGTTTCTGTTTTGTAAATAACTTCATTGGTATCATTTTTTTAGATTCCACATAGAAGTGATATCGTGTGATATTTGTCTGACTTACTTCACTTAGTATGGTAATCTCTAGGTCCCTCCATGTTGCTGCAAATGGCAGTATTTCGTTCTTTTTTATGGCTGTGCACTACTATATATATGATAGATAATCAACAAGCACCTACCATATAGCACAGGGAACTCTACTCAGTACTCTGTAATAACCTATATGGGAAAAATATCTGAAAAAGAATGGATATGTGTAAATTATAACTGAATCACTTTGCTGTACACCTGAAACTAATACAACACTGTAAATCAACTATACTCCAATATAGAATAAAAATTTTTTTAAATGTCTTTAGGCGAAGATGCTTGTTCCATCTCAGCTCCCGACCTCATAACTCCCTAATATATTGTATATAGCTGCTGGAACCTCTGCAAACTTTGGGTTTGCAACACATCACTAAGTAACGGCAGTCTTCATTGTCAGGTCGATGACATCATGGCCTCATTGGTTCCAGTGAGCCCCTGGGAGCCCAGGACAGACCCTGACCCCTTCTCTTCCCATTTATTCGGGGAGAAGGTTTGTTAAAGCCAGATAAGGAGTCGGGGCTCCAGACGAATGGACAGAGGTTCAGCAAAGGGCTGTAGTATCTGCAAGGGAACCAAAGCGTGTGCTAGAGTCGAGGGAGGCCCAAAGAGCCAGAAGGAGCAGTAGAAGAGGAATAATGTTGGCGCCTCTCCGGTGGGCCCACAGCTACCCCACGAGGCACACTGGGCACTGGACGGAGACAGTACCCTTGTTTCCAAGTGCCCCCTGCTGCTGGAGCTGACCTGCTGCCTCCTGCTAGGTCTGGCCTGGATTCTCTTGGGAACCCAGGCAGGCTAAAGCTGTACCCTCAGTTGAGGGAGTTAGAAATTTGCAAATGTTGGCGGCAGGATTGCATCCTGCTTGGATTAATTTTCCATTCCCATTCTTCATCTTCCTGCCCTAGCTTTTCACTTAGCAAGAAATAAAAATTGACTGCATGTGTATGTGTGTAAAGGCTCGATTATCATTTGCTAGACTTCTGGCCTGAGGATCCTTTGCACCACTGGAGATGATGGACATCCATCTTTTGTTCCTAATTTTATTAGGAAAGTGGACAAATGCAGGATTTTTCCTTTTTTTTTTTAAAATAATTTTTATCGGAGTATAGTTTGTCTTTACAATTGTGTTGTGTTGTATTACTTTCTACTGTACAGCAAAGTGAATCAGCTCTACGTATACATGTATCCCCTTTTTTTGGGGATGTCCTTCCCATTTAGGTCACCACAAGAGCATTGAGTAGAGTTCCCTGTGCTATACAGCAGGTTCTCATTAGTTATCTATTTTATACATAGCATCAATAGTGTATATATGCCAATCCCAATCTCCCAATTCATCCCACCTTCCTTTTCCCTCCTGAATGCAGGAGTTTCATAACCCCCTTTTTTTTTTTTTGTGCACTGGACCCCTCTGGCAGTCAAGTGAAGTTTATGGACCCCTTCTCTGAATCAAGAGTTTAAATGTATAAAATAAAATACGTAGGACTGCAAAGGAAACTATTAAACTAGTTATTGAAATATTACTACTGCACTAAATACTAGATACAGTGGCAGGTCTAATAAATACCATGATTTCAAAGCAATGAGAGGCATAAATACTATTTTGAGAAACGTGCAACAACTGTAGTATGATATGAAACTGTGATTTCTATTAGTGACAAAGTCATAGGTAATTCTAATACCACGGTGGTTTATTACCTACATTCATAATTGAAGGAAAAGCTAAATTTCTGTTGGAGGTTAGTGAAAATAAAGGTGTAATTATTTTACCCATCTAATGCATAGTTTAACAAATATGATTAAGAATCCTTGCTAGTGATTTCTCTTTAGGTCAGATGGCAGTTTTAGGCTGAGGTCTGTACATCATTTTCAGGAAACATCCCTCAGTTTTTATTTTACTGAGTGTTTTTAAGATGGGTATTAAATTTTCTTTTCAGAATCTATAGAGATGACTTTTTAAAATTTGTTCTATTAATATGATGAATTGTGTTAATGGGTTTCTAATATTGAATTCTCCTTCCTGAGATCTGTCTTCCTAGATTCTTTTCCCCGGTAATATCCAAACCCCCTTTCTCCTTCAGCCCATGCATGCCTGTCCTGATCAATTTGTGTTCCATTCCTAGCTGTTTCTCCCTGGTGCAGGGCTCTCTCCTTCCCTTGAGATTTCTGACTGCCCCATCCCTCCAGAACTTCTGTCCTAATCTTTGGACAACTCACCTATACCCTAGAACCTGGGAGGCTACTCCCGTTTTGACTAGTGTTCTCAGATTGGCTAGCAGGGTCCTCATCTGAGGGTTCCGTCCTTTTGGAGGTGAGTACTGGTAGGTAATTTCTGGACTTCTTATTTCTTAGTCCATCCATGTGCCCCTGGGTTGCTCCCACACAGCTGTAAGACTCTTGATGTTGTTGGCTTACCCCCAGCTGCCCACATTCTGAAGTTCTTGGGAATATGTTATCAGCTAGTTTTCTGTTGTTTTTGTCTTTTGGTCTGTGCCACGGCTTGCGGGAATCTTAATTCCCCGACCAGGGATTGAACCCGGGCCCCCAGCAGTGAAAGCAGAGTCCTAACCACTGGACCACCAGGGAATTCCTGTTATCAGCTAGTTTTAAGATGTTGCCTATGGCTTTTCTTTTGTTTTTATAGAGGGATTGGGGGAAATATACATTTAAGCGGCATCTTGCTAGCAGGAGAGATCTTCAGTTACCATTTTAAATCCTTTAACTGTTCATTGGTCTACTTATTTCCCCTGTGTCAACTTTGCCATTTAAAATTTTTTCCAGAAATGTGTTCATTTCATGTTTGTTTTCAAAGTTATCTCTCATTATATTTTAAATCTCTGCTGTTGTGTGTAATTATTTCCCCCTTTTTATTCTTGTTTTGTTCACTTCATCCTTTTTCTTTCTCTCTCTCTGTCTCTCTCATGGTCAGTTTCACCAGAAGTCTTTCAACCCAGTAGCTTTACTGGATAATTAATTAATTGTCTCTACTATTTTCTAGTTCTTTCTCTGCATTAATCTTTATTATTTCCATCCTGCTTTTTTTTCTTTTTCTAGCTTCTTGAGTTGAATGATTTGTCTATTACTTCAGCTTTTCTTGTTTTCTTATAAAAGTACTTAAAACTAAAAATGCCCTTTTGCTTTATCCATATCTCACAAATTTTGACATATAATATTCAGCAATAAGTATTTCACAATTTCCCTTATGATTTTGTTTTGTTTAATAGTATACTTCTAAACTTGCAGATATATAGGTTTTAAGAAAATAAAATACAGCTTCTGTTCTTTATCCTTAATTTTATTGCATTATGGTCAGGGAACAGCCTCAATTCTTTGAATTTATTGGAGCTTCCTGCACAGCCTAAAATGCACCATCTACCAGATCTATGTGGGTTCAAAAGAATGCCACATTTCTGTTGGGAATAAACTTCTCTACATATTTAAAAAATTTTAAGTATACTCATCATGTTATTCAAATATTCTGTATCTTTGCTTATTTCTTAGTCTCTTGAGCAATCAGTTTCTGAGAGAGAAATGTTACAATCTCCTATTAGAATTGTTGATTTATTTCTCCTCATATTTCTATTAGTTGTTGCATTGCTGTACATTTTCTTTGGGTATCTTGTTAGGTACATGTATCATCTTCATCTATTTTTTCTTTTACCTGTGTATAATATAAAGCTTTGTTTCTTATCATGTTTACCTCTAAATTCTGTTTTGTCTGATACTGAACTTGCTTTCTCAGCTGAGTTCATCTTTGCCTGGTATCTTTTCCCCATTCCTTTCTGTATCATTTTGTTGAAAATGTGTCTGTTGGAGACCATGTGTTGCTGAATGTTATGTGTTATTGCTCCTCTTTCTCTTTTTCTTTCTTAAATTCAATATGAGAGCTTCTTGTTTGGGTCAGTTTACTCCATTTGCGTTTAGTGTAATTCATGTAAGACTAGTAGAACTTTTTCTGCCCCCCTGTCTTTTCTGTTTCTGTTTGTTTATGTATTTATCTATTCTATTGAACATTCTCTTCTGCTGACTTTAAAGTTATACATTCCCCTTTTATCCCTGTCCTGTTGCTCTGATGCTTGTTCCTTTATATCTTTGGAAACTCCTAGGATTGTGTGTGTGTGTGTCCTTTCATTTTACCACAATGTCTAACCGTGTATTTTTTCCCCTCCTGCCTATTCTGTTCCATACTCTTAAGAGCCATCTATATCAAGAATTTACATAGTTGAATTCTGGGAAATTTTTAGTCGGTAGATTTTCCTTTCCTCCATTTGTTTCTTTCACCCCTTTCAGGCTGCTGTTAGACAAAAGCTGATACTTTAATTTCTATTCTTCATAATTGTGGTGGTTTTAAAAACATAGCTCCAAAATTCTTTGATCCCGAGAGGTGAGGTCTATGTCCTTTCCACTTGAATCTGAACTCTGTAACTGCTTGACCAACAGAATGCAATGAAAACAATGCTGTGCCAGTTTTGAGCTTTAACCCTTTCATCTCTTTATCGTCATTTTTGGGATCGAAAGGGTTGAAGTCAACAGAGTGTTCAATCTGCCACGTTTAATGTTCCCTGGAAGTCTCTTCCTGGTCAGTTTTCCTTCTTTATAATGATAACTTTCACCTGAAATTTTACTTTAAAAAATTTGACCCCGTTAGATTTTAAACATGTCTGTTTTCAACAGTACGTAATTGAAGTAAAAAATCCAACTGATAGTCTCTAATTTAAATATATGGGTTTAATTTGTTTACATTTTCTCTGGTTTCTGTACAGTATACTTATTTCTTCTATCTTATTTTCTATAGTGTGATTTATTTCTTTGTTTCTCCTTTCCTGCCTTCTCTTGGATTAGTAAAGTTTTCTTTGTCCCCCATCTCTTTTGCTGATGTGTAAATTATGCCTTGCATTTCTTTTTCCTTAAAATTTTAACTTATATCCAAAAATTGATTTTTTTCCTGAAAGTTTAAAATAGGTAACTATAACTTCCATTATCTTTTTGATAATATTGACCATACTTTTCTTAGAGGCTTTTTTTTTTTTTTACAAAATTGCTTTATTATCTTAAATTTCCCAGGACTGAATGATCTCTAAGTTGTGGTAAATGTCTGTCTTTTATGCCATCGGTTGTCCTGATGTGTCTTGCAATTTTAGTCTGCGGTTCATGGGGAGGAACCATTCTTGGCCTTTTCTGTTCTTTGTCTCCTACTCACCTACTTTATGTCTAGAAGCTTTATAGTGACCTCAGCTTTGCAGCTCAAAACCTGGACCTATGTTAGAAGCTTGAAGCTCTTATTTCACGAGGACATTTCAGATCTAGCTCTGGAGCCGATGGGTAGCTTGGTCCAAGTCCTGCCTGAGTAAATGGCTAATCCCTCCTGCTAACTTGGGCAACAGCTTAATGGAGAATACAGCCAGGGAGCTGGGCCAGCTTCTTTGAACCTTTGCTCGTGGGTAAGGGAGCCCCGCCTCATTGTATTCCAGCTCCTGATTTCACAAGCCAGGCTTGACATCGGCCTCCTACTGAAGTTGAATATAGACTACTTCTGTCTATTAATGGCCTCGAAGCCCAGAAGGTCCACAGCTCTAGCCCTGCCCAAGGCTCTGTATTAACCTCCTATTTCTGGTCCACCAGGATGTTTATCACTTTTTTTTTTTTAATACAACAATGTTTAAGATTGAGCATTGCTTCGGTTTGGAGCAGAGGGTTGTGTTTTGTGTCTCACAGTGCAAACTCACAGCACCATCTGGAACAGAGTTGAAACTTGGAAATTTTTATACTCTTTGGCTCACCAGTTAAAAATCTAGGAATTTATCCTAAGGACACATTGGATAATATGCGTACAGTGACATTCATTAGTTGTTTTACAGTCATAGTGAAAAGCTGGAAACAACCTATATGTCCACCAATAAGGGATTCAATAATTTATGGCATATCACTAAATTATGATATAGTAATTCCATAGCATAGCCCTCTAATTAGAGACTCTAATTTGGTAGCTTTGGCCCTCATTTTTCTTTTTTTTTTTTGGCTGCATTGGGTCTTTGTTGTGGTACACAGGCTTCTCATTGCAGTGGCTTCTCTTGTGGAGCACGGGCCCTAGGCACGGAGGCTTCAGTAGTTGTGGCACATGGGCTTAGTTGCTCCGTGGCATATGGGATCTTCTTAAACCAGGGCTCGAACCCGTGTCCCCTGCATTGGCAGGAGGATTCTTAATCACTGCGCCATCAGGGAAGTCCCAGCCCTTGTATTTTTTAAAATAAAAGATCAATAGATGTTCTTATTTGCCTACAAGATTAAGAACCACTGATAGGAGAACGTCTAATATTCTGGAAAGTAAATTATTTTTAATTCCAGGATCGCAGTTTGTTTTTTTTTTTAAGATTTTTTTTGATGTGGACCATTTTTAAAGTCTTTATTGAATTTGTTACAATATTAATTCTGTTTTATGTTTTGGTTTTTTGGTCACGAGGCATGTGGGATTTTAGCTCCCCGAGCAGGGATCGAACCTTCACCCCCTGCATTGGAAGGCGAAGTCTTAACCACTGGACCACTAGGGAAGTCAGCAGAAGGATCACATTTTGCATAGGGACCTTCTAAGCCAGGGGTTGCCAAACTATGGCCCAAAGGCCAAATCAAGCCCGCTGTCTACTTTTGTTGGCCTACGGGCTAGGAATGGATTTTACATTTTGAAATGGTTAAAAAGAAAAAGGCAAAGAGAGAATCATGTTTCATGATCTGTGAAAATTATATGAAATTCAAATATTGTAAACTAGCTCCGCCCATTCATTTACATATTGTCTATGGCTGCTTTCTCGCAGCAGTGGAATTGAGTAGTTGTGAGAGACTGTGCTCTCTGGTATCAACTATTTGCTGTCTCCTCTTTACACAAAGTTTGTGACCTTGTTCTAAACTATTTCTCTCTCTTGCCACTGACTTGACAGTAGCTGTTTAGTCGTTGGTGCAGGGGTATGCGTGTGTAAGGGGAAGATCGTTTCCTTAGTTTGTAGGTGAAAATAGTTCATCCTGCTCTAAAGTCTGAATATGTTTCCCTTTATTCCACAAAATTCAAAATAGATGCACCCAAAGAAGGTTCAGAAAATGATTACCAGGATGCTTAGAAGAAGTAAGGCAGCATTCTGCTTTTGTTGTTTTGATTAAACCACCCAAGGAGGAATTGGACAGAAAAAATATGTTTCAAACTGAAGGTAGTGTTGTCCTGTGGGTGGGCCATCCAGCTTTCCATACCAGAGGGAAGAGCTTTTAAAGCGACGTGTGATCAGAGCTGCAGGTTCCTTCAAGTTCCACTTGTAGAAACTGCAGCATTGCATAAAAGGACGATTCTGGAATGACTTGTTTGTCATTCAAGCTACTTGTTTGTCTCATTTATGTTGGAACTTTGCTCTTGGTATCGGACATTGGGCATGGTCTTCGTATGGGCTCTCGCTAGCTTTTCTTCCCCAGGCCACATGGTTTCAGCACCCTGCCTGCTTCATCTCTACCCTGGTCCTGTCTCAATATCACTACCCTCCCAGTATCAGGGCCCCATGAGCCTTCCCATGTGTCCTTCAGGGGGAAACTGAAAACTAAGGAGCTGCTAGAATGTAAGATACAGGATGTTAGAGGTGAAAGCCCCACAGTGATCTCTCAGAAAGGGGGTTGCAAGACAGAAGAGAGCTGCAGTGCAGATCAAGATCAATGCTTTTAAAAGGCAGGAAGTAATCAGCAGCAGAACTGCTGATGGAAATGTATTCTGAAGCTCACACTAATGGGATGCCAGCAGGACCCATGGACACCATAGTGATGAGTACTATTATTGAAAGCCTGAGACACAGAGTCTGGGGGGGGATGGGAGGTTGAGAGAGGGAAGGAGAGGGATGGAGATGGGGAGGGATGGCACAGAACAAAGAAGTCTTGGGGGATGTAGTACCTTGTATGAGAAATAGGAGTGGAGATGGAGGAGTTTGGAGTCTGTTATAGGAACCAACAGAGTTCTCCCTCACCTCCGCTTTGTTATTTGTCACCAGGGGAAGTAATACCCACCCCTAGGGCTGCTGTGAAGCATACGGCATACCCTTCCTGTGTTAGCCTCTTCTTCCACCTGCCAGATCACAGCTTGTGACATATGATGACCAGGACTTTCGCAGAGCTTGTGGAATCTTGGGCCGAGTCCATCAACTCTGTAAAGTCTGACTTCAGTCATGTATGCCTTAGTGGAAGGTACCAGAAATGACATTATTGGGTGTCAGTGACCTCTTCCATGCAATGGGTCAAGAGAGAGGCATTTTTCAAAGCAGAAATAGAGACACAGATGTAGAGAACAGATGTATGGATACCAGATGGGGAAGTGGGGGTGGGATGGATTGGGAGATTGGGATCGACATATATACACTGCTATGTATAAAATAGATAGCTAACGAGAACCTGCTATATAGCACAGGAAACTGTACTCAGTGTTCTGCGGTGACCTAAATGAGAAGGAAATCCAAAAAAGAGGGGATATATGTATATGTATAGCTGATTCACTGTGCTATACAGCAGAAACTAACACAACATTGTAAGGCAACTATACTCCAATAAAAAAGAGAGAGAGAGGCATTTTTCTTTCATTTGCTTCTTATGTAGGGGACTCAGATGTCGCTGCATGCTATTAAGGCTGGATGAGGGATTACCCAAGGAGCACGTGCAAACTAAATTGTTACTAAGTGAAAATGAAAGCATTATGGCATATCACAGGGATCACATCTCTGATGCTAAACACACAGCCTCATCTTCCACAGCTACCCATCCATGCTTCCCAGATTCAGAGGTGCAAACAAAGTCCCCTCTTCATCTGTGGTATGCAAAGGCCACTGGTGCCTAAAGAATATCATTGCCAGTGTTTTCCAATAAGGCTTTGGATGTGGAGAACATCCCAGACAGCTTCACTCTCTCAACAGGGGCCCCTCTTCTGTGTGAACCATCTCCCATATCTTCTTGGGAGGGTGTGTCCCCCACTCCACTGTGGCCAGCTCAAGATCACTTCCTGCCAGGAGCCTTGCCTGACCTCCCAGGGCCAGCACACCCTCCTCTGGGCTCCCAGCACCCGCTGAGCTTGATTCCCTCACGGCAACTGGCACGCTGGATTGTGATGCCCCGATTTTGTGTTCCTCTCTTCCTCTAGTTTCTGAGCTCCTTGAGGACAAGGACTATATTTTATTTGTTATCTTATCCAATCCCTGGGCCATGAACCGCTACTGGTCCGCAGCCCGTTAGGAGCCGGGCCGCACAGCAGGAGGTGAGCGGCGGGCGAGAGAAGCTTCATCTGCCGTCCCCATCGCTCCCCATTGCTTGCATTTCTGCCTGAAACATCACCCCTCCATCCAGGGAAAAATTGTCTTCCGTGAAACCGGTCCCTCGTGCCCAAAAGTTTGGGGACCGCTGCTCTAGAGCAGTGCAGTGGAGTCACCAGAGTCTGAGTTGGCAGGTGTGGGGTGGGGCTGAGATGCTGTGTTTCTACCGAGCTCCCAGGGGATGCTGAGGCTGCTGGCCGGGGGAGCCTGCTTCGGGTAGCAAAGTCTCAATGCCCAACAGTGCCCAGGCTAAAGCAGAATCTCATTCAGTGTTTGTTAACAGCATAAATGTTCTGGGATCAAGTAAGATATCACATATACTTTGAGAACTGTAAGGCATTTATGAACATATTAGGAACAGATGTGGCTGTGTGTATATACATATATATTTAAAAATAAATAGACATGCTACCATGCTTTTAGCTGCTAGAATAGCAGCTGAAAAGGAAAAGCTACAGACTAGTTATCTACATGGATTAAAACAAAAAACAGAGAACAAAAACTGGCTGACATTATTTTTGTCTTGCATTAGCTGATTGAATTGGCTTTGTATTGTGGCCCTGGAGACTGGAATGTATTTGGACCTAGTCTGTGTATTGTATGTATCGTATGTATGGAGAGTGGTATTTCATTTCTGTTCAATTTTAAAGACGCAGTCCTCTTTAAAATCGATGCCAAGTTACTCCACTTCAAGAAATAAGGGAAACAGAGATGAGTCCTGTAAAGTGACTGGAACATGTTCAGTTGTCATTTGAATCCCCTGCTCTTGCCCATCCACTCAGGTGAATTTAAAATCGGCAGATGGGTCCGGATTTTCAGCTGGGGTTACTGCCGAACAATTCACACAGCAGGAGAATCTGAACAGAAAAGATCATCAATGGCTCCTTCCTTGGGCCCCTCCTCCCTCTGGTGTCTGAGGACTGGACATATTCAGGGTCTCTGAGGCTGAACGAAAGTCCCAACCGAGGGTCCCAGCCCCGCCGTTGTTCTAGTGGGAAGCTGGCATTTCTCTATTGGCTGATGCTTTCGGCATGGGTTAGTACCTAGGTTGGTGGAGTTGAACAAATTGTCCCAGATGGTAAAATCCTATTGACAGAATTCAGCCCCACCGGAGGGGCTGTTCGAACACCAGCAGGCTTCAACACGCAGCATCTCAGTTTGGCTTTGAGATGGTAAACTCCGGGGTCAGCTTCCTTGGATTCACATTCTGGCTCTGCCACTGGCTTTGGATGAGTTATGTAAATGTTCTCTTCCTCAGTTTCCTCATCTGTAAATGAGGGCAGCCCGTAACTCACCACCTGATAGGATAGCTATGAAGAGTGATTGAAATAATCCATACAAACCACTCGGCACGGTGCCTGGCATAGTAAACGCAGTCCGTGTTCACTATTTTTATTACTATTTGGATTTCGGCTGCTTAGGTGTGCAGCTCAGATGTGTATAGCTGCTGCCTGCCAGGAGCTGAATTAATCAGGATGCTTTCAGCAGGGAGCAGAACACTTGACCCACAGTGGCTTATGCAATGAAGACATTTATTATCTCACATGATGAGAAGTTTAACCTAGGACAGGCTCCAGCGTTGGTTGATTCAATGTCCCAGTGTTGTTGTCAAGGACACACTGCCTCTGTCTCTCCTCTCTACCAACCCCGGTGAGCAGGTGGCTGGATCTTTGGGCTGGTTCCCCTGGTGGGTACAGGAGGGTGGCAGCAGCCTTCAGGACAACATATATTCTTTCTTGTTCACAGCCAGCTACAGAGTTTGAGAGACCTCTCCCTATACCACAGGATGTTCACACTTCCCTTCAGTCTGATTAGGTCTTGTTGTCCTGAACCAATAAAACTGCCAAGGGGCTGACACATTACTTAGCTTAGACGAGGCACGCCAGAGTTACCCAAATAGAAGAATCACCTGCAGAGCTCATGAAGTTCAGATTCCCAGGCCCAGTGAGTCTGATTCACTAGGGATGGGGCCCAGGCATATGCATTCCAACGAGCACTCTAAAGGATTTCCACGTAAAACGAAATGTTGAGCTTGGACTCATCAGGATCCATCTCTGGAGCTGAGCATGAGCTGGATCCAGAAGCACGGAGCAGTGTGGGTAGATTCCAGAACAAGTCATGCTCTGCCAGGAAGGAAGAAGGCGGGAATGGCAAACAGAGCATCCTCTGTGGCATGTGGGAAAGACCAAGGATCTAGGGCCCAGGTACTGGAGTCCGCTGGCCAGTGGAATAATTTGGCGATGCCAAAGGCCTTTCTCTCATTCATTCATTCAGTATCTCTTATTGGACACTTCCTAAGGCCTGATGTTATGCTAACCAGTGTACTTACTGCAGTGATAAGCTGCGCACCGTCTGGTGGGGCACGTAGACATGTGAAAATAAAAGGGGAGGGGCCAGCCCTGGTGTTTCCCAGATGCACGGATGAACCATGAGTGTGGGCTAAAGGAAGAAGTTACCTGCACGACATTCTTTTCTCTGACAAAGGGCCTCCGGAACAGAAAGAGTCGATGAGCTGGTGCACCCTCCAACTGTTCTGTCTTTTCTTTTCCAAAGATGGATTTCCTCAGAGAAACCAAGAGGGCAGAGTTCTTATGTCAGGGAGATAAAAGCAGAAAGGCCAAGAGTTCTGTCCTTGACCCTGGGGAGAGGACTCAGCTCCCGACAGGTGGTGGGGAGATGCGAGGTGATGGGGAGTGGAAGTGCTTTGCAGACTGTGAGCTCCTCTGCACACCTGACGGATGGTTATTGTGTCAACTACAGGGCATCATCTTGTCTTCATTTCAGAGCCTGACTCATATGTGGGAGTTGAGAAATATAGAGAAGAGAGCCCAAATGTGTATTAAAGACATTTTTCATCCACCTCTGGTCTGAAAGTGTCCTCCCCAAGAGAGACAGCCAACACCACTATTTTAGTAATGAGAGTAACAATAATTATGACATTTATGGCTCCTGAATGCTTTATATCTTCAAGCGCTCTACATGAATTATCTCATTTGATGTCTGGAAGTGAGTGATGTCTGATGGTGTGAAGCTCAGAATCCTTCTGCATGGACTGTCTGACACCTCCTTGTGACACATTTGCACCCCGCCGCTGGGGGCACCTAGGTGCTTCCCTCTCTCCCCCTACCCCACAGACAGCTGCCCATCTCCTCTTTGTGGCTGCTGTTTTGTTTGAAAATAACTTCTTCAAGCTCTCAGCTCAGACAATGTTTCTGACACTGTCTCCTCAACTGATTTCCCTTGACAATTTCAATGCCGTGTCAAATTCATCCGGGGCTAGAAAGAAACGAACTAGGGGTATATTTAATGTGAAAAGAGACTCTGAGTATAAGACAACCCACTTTGCTAAAAAATCAGTTTAGCAAATGATGTTTGACAAGAGGGGAAAGGGAGAAACACTGCCTTGCGTTCTTTAAACATTCTCCTTTCCTAGAAGGTGCTTGGAGCTGTTTCCTTTAAAGCTTCAAATCTCCTGGGAGACAACTGCTCTGTCGGGGTGCCCCTCCCCGTGTGATTCTGTACAGGATGTTTTGCTTCCTGTTTCCAACCCATCTGTCTTCGTTTCACTGCAGAAACCAGGCACCAACTCTGGAGGCTTCTGGCATGAGACTTCCCTCCACACTTCTTGGTACCTGTGAAACGCCAAACGGACCTGCTCGTCAGGTGACGGAGCAGGTCTAGATGCTGCTGTCTCAGGAAGGGTCAGGACAGCAATCAGCAATAAGCTGTGCAGACTGCTTCTAGACCAGAACCTTCATACAGGGCATGAGGAAGGCCGAGCCCAGCTGTCTTCCGCCTCAAGGCTTCTTCTGGTTATGAGGCTGCCTAGTGAACAGGGGAGACACCGTGGCTATGTGCCCACCTGTTTATTGCTCACGATGAATCTGCTGTGCCAAAATTTCTGGGTGAGTCTCACTGGACTGGCACTTGTACACAAGAATACAACTTGCGCCTTCCTTGGTTCTCTCTAGTTCCTCCCTAGTGCTCTTCCTGAAAAGTCCCACAGTGCTGCTGGCCCCAGGTTCATGGGATCCGCACCCCAGTTTCCTATGTCCGTAACAGGCTGGGTGGGGGAATCGTGTTCCAAACAATCCCATTTGGAGCCTGCCCCTCAACTACTGCCAGCAGCCTCCTTTCTAACTGGTGTTCCTGCGTCCGGCGTCTCTCCTGTGGTTCCTCCTCCATATCATCATGAGTATAATTTTTATTCATCACAAACCTCATCATTTTACTTTCATGTTTAAAACATTTTGCTGATTCCTCAGGGGCTATAGAATAAAGTCGGAACTCTTTCTCATGGCGTTCAAAGTTACCTTCCCTTGCTTTTGTGGACCTTTTCAGCACCTGCTTGGGAATTAATAAGCTTTATGACAGGTTTGTGGGGCAGGGGATTGGCAAGGCAGAAGACTTTTTTTTTTTTTAACTAAGATAAATGCTAAGGATTAGTACAGTATCATAATTATTTTGAAATGTATCAGGGCCAGGTAAAGATTTAGTTTTAACTGCTGCTTCATTTGAAGTAAATTCATGTGTAGCAATGATTTATTTGAATGCCTGCTCAACAGCTGACACCTACCTAGATGTATTAACGAATCAAACATTCTCTTGAGTGTCCACAGCAGGTCAAGTAGACAGTAACAAACGTTTGAAAAGACATACGTACATGTCAATCCCAAACTCTGCTATATTTAAAATAAATAACCAAGAAGGGAAAAAAAGAATTGCATTGAATCCATTGACTCTATAGATCAATTTGGGGAGAATATTCACCTTGGCAACATTGAGTCTTTCTTTCCATGAACATGGACTATCTTCATTTATTTAGATTTTCTTTAGCAAAGTTAAAAATTTTTTGTGTACAAGTCTTACATTTCTTTGTTAAATTTATTCATAAGTATTTTTTCCTTGTGGATGCTATTTTGAATAGAATTGTATTCTTAATTTCATTACTAAGTTGCTTAGGTTCCCGTATATGCAAATGTATTATTCCACCTTTTGCTAATAAGTACTTTTAAAATTAATAAAAAAAAAGAAAAAGACAAGACATGCTGGTGTTGGTTACACATGGGACACCCATACACTCAAGCTTTTGTGTTCTGTTTTTCATTTCATTATTGATTTCTTTTTCTTTTCTTTACTTCTTTGTCTTTTTCTTTTTTTCTCTGGCTCAAGGGGCTAACTGCAACAACAATACAAGGCCTTGAAGGGAAAGCATATCATAGTTTGCTCTCAAATGCCTTGATGGAATACAGGTAGCAGGCAGCGGGAGCCAAGGATACGTGAAAATAGCTTGGACTTGAGTAATCTGGACCCCTTGTTTGCTGGCAGTCCAGTGCATTTTCATAACCTACACCTGATCTCCTTCCCGTCATATTTTCTATGTGATCTTTAAAAACTCCTCTGTGCTGAGGTAACTTATTTTCTGATTAAAACTAAATGATGGGGCTTCCTGGTGGCGCAGTGGTTGAGAGTCCCTCCTGCCGATGCAGGGGACATGGGTTCGTGCCCCGGTCTGGGAGGATCCCCACATGCCGCGGAGCCGGCTGGGCCCGTGAGCCATGGCCGCTGAGCCTGCCGCGTCCGGAGGCCTGTGCTCCGCAACGGGAGAGGCCACAACAGTGACAGGCCCGTGTACTGAAAAAAAAAAAAAATTGTTCTGGCTATTCGAAATTTTTTGTGGTTCCATACGAATTTTAGAATTATTTGTTATAGTTCTGTGAAATATGCCATTGAATTTTTGATAAGGATTGCTTTGAATTTGGTATAGACATTTACAATACTAATTCTTCCAATTCATGAGCATGGAATATCTTTCCATTTATTGTGTCTTCTTCAATTTTTTTCATTAGTGTCTCACAGTTTTTGGTGTACAGATCTTTCACCTCCTTGATTAAATTTATTCCTAGATATTTTATTCTCTGTTGAAATTGTAAATGGGATTGGTTTTCTTAATCTCTCTTTCTAATAGTTCGCTACTAGTGTATAGAAATGCAACAGATTTCTGTATATTGATTTTGTATCCTGCAAACTTTACTTCATTCATCTATTAGTTCTAATGTTTTTTTGTTTGTTTGTATTTTTTGGTGGAGTCTTTAGGGTTTTCTATGTCTAGTGTCATGTCATCTGCACATAGTGACAGTTTTACTTATTCTTCTCTGATTTGAATGCTTTTTCTTGCCTAATACCTGTGGTTGGACTTTCAATATTACGTTGATTACAAAGTCGTGAGAGTAGGCATCCTTGTCTTGTTCTTGATCTTACAGGAAAAGCTTTCAGCTTTTCCCTATTGAGTATGATGTTCAGCTATGGGTTTGTCACATATGGCCTTTATTATGTTGAGGTATGTTCCTCTACACCCACTTTGTTGAGAGTTTTTTTTTTTTAACATAAATAGATGTTGAATTTTGTCAAATGCTTTTTCGGCATTTATTGAGATGAGATATCTCACAATGAGACATCTCACAATGAGATATCTCACAATGAGATATCTCACAATGAGATATAACTTCACACCTCTTAGAACGGCTGTTATTGAAAAGACAAGAAATAACATAGGTTGGAGAGGATGTGGAGAAAAGGGAACCCTGTTACACTGTTGGGTACACTGTTGGTGGGACTATATATTGGTCCCATAGCAGCCATTATGGGAAACAGTATGGAGATTCCGCAAAAAAATTAAGAATAGAAGTACAATACGACCCAGCTATTCCATTTATGAGTATTTATTCAAAGAACACAAAAATACTAATTTGAAAAGATGTATGCACTTGTATGTTCTTTGTAGCATTATTTACAAAAGCCAAGATATGGAAACAACCTTAGGGCCCATTTGACAGTTGAATGGACAAAGAAGATGTGGTACATATACACAATGGAATACTACTCAGCCATAGAAAAGAATGAAATTCTGCCATTTGTGACAATACCGATAGACCTTGAGGGTATTACACTAAGTGAAATAAGTCAGATAGAGAAAGACAAATGCCATATGATTGCACTAATATGTAGAATCTAAAAATACAAAACAAGTGAACAAACAAAATAAAACAAAAACAAATTCAGATACAGAGATCGGATTAGTGATTACCAGAGGGAAACAGCGTTGGGGGGTGGGCAAAATGGGTGAAAGGGGCTCAACCTATATGGTGATGAGTGGTAACTAGACTTGTGGTCGTGATCACTTTATAGTGTATACAGATGTTGAATTGTGATGCTGTATATCCAAAACTTACATAATTAAAAAAAATAGTTCAGCAAACACACACAAACACACACACCCAGCCTCATTTGAAAAAAAAGTCTTAAAGACCTTGTTCTATATACAAGCTAACTTCCATCTCTTAAACTAGGATGTTAGATTCAGTTACACTGGCTTTCTATTAACAATGAAATGAAAAAGTTTCCTCAATAATTCCATATATATATTCTAAATTGAAACATGCTTTTAAAATAACTTATCTCCCTAAAGACTCCATAGGAACAATGAGGTTTTCCTGTACGCTATTCTGATTTTCTTCTGCTTCTACTACCACTACCATGACCACTGTCTTTATCACTACCAACCGTAACTAAATTCATTATATTCCCAAACCTGTTCCTCCTGCAGACTGCTCTACTTTATTGAATGGTTCCACTCCATCTGCCTAAATGATGAATCTGTAATCTTGATTCTGTCTTCTTCATCCCTTCCATCAATCCTGCAGCAAGACCTGGCCTTGCTCTCAGATCCCACTTCTCTTCACCTCCTTGGGTACCACCCTAGTCCCAGGCCCTGGAACCCTGCCCCGGACTACTGCAGTGCTTGCTTACTGGTCCGTGGTCCTGACACTCCGTTCTTCACGGAGCAGCAAGAGTAGTCTTTTAAAAACGTAAATCAGATGATAACAACTGCAAGCTCAAAATCCTCCAGTGGCTTTTAAACTTATTTATTTATTTTTTGCGGTACGCTGGCCTCTCACTGCCGCGGCCTCTCCCGCCGCGGAGCCACAGGCTCCGGACACGCAGGCCCAGCGGCCATGGCCCACGGGCCCAGCTGCTCTGCGGCACATGGGATCCTCCCAGACCGGGGCACGAACCCGCGTCCCCTGCATTGGCAGGTGGACCCCCAACCACTGCGCCACCAGGGAAGCCCTTTAATGCACTCTTAAAAGTGCAAGTCTCGGGCTTCCCTGGTGGCGCAGTGGTTGGGAGTCCGCCTGCCGATGCAGGGGACACGGGTTCGTGCCCCGGTCTGGGAAGATCCCACATGCCGCGGAGCGGCTGGGCCCGTGAGCCATGGCCGCTGAGCCTGCGCGTCCGGAGCCTGTCCTCCGCAACGGGAGAGGCCACAACAGTGAGAGGCCCGCGTAACGCATAAAAAAAAAAAAAAAAAAAAAAAAAAAAAAAGTGCAAGTCTCTAGCAAGCCTGGAAATGTTCTGCACCATCTGCCCCTGGCTTCTTCTCTGGTCTTTCCTTCTGCTCCTTTCCATCTTCTCACAGGGCTCTGGCCACTCTGGCCCGCCTTCAGTCTCCTTGACTCACTGAGCTTGGTCCAGCTTGCAGGCTTTGACTGAAGCTGTTACTAATCCTCATCTTTCACAGGATTCACTCGGCCAAGCACGTCATGGAAACCAACAAGTCCCTTCTCTCAGGCCCTTTTTGTCTCATTACCCTGTTTTCATTTTCTTCAAAGCCCTTATCACTATCTACAATGTTCTTACTTTTTAATGCATGTGCCTGTGAATTCTCCATGTCCCTTCCCCTGGGATGGAGATGTCTGGTCAGAAAGGATGTGGACTGGTGTTTGGTGTTTGGCACTAGCCCATAGGTGGTAGCTGAGGTCACATAAGGAGAGCATACGTCATGAGGAGAGGAAAGGACTGAAAATTCCATCCTGGAGAGCACTGAGATTCGGAGTGTGGAATGAGGAAGGACAGCAGGGGAAGAGCAGTCATTTCAGTGGGAGGTGGCGGCGACTCAGGAACCCAGGGTCCTTCTTCCGTTTCGTGGCTCTGTTCTACATCCAAGCCCCTCTCCATGCCACCGGTGGAAAGGGAGAGAGGATGGAGCTTTGTGTGTGGGAAACACCTTGCTTCAGCCCAGCTGGCTAGAACTCAGCCACAAGCCCTGCCAAAGTGTAAAGGAGGCTGGGAAATGTGGCCTCTGAACCCCCAGAAGGACAAGGAACTGGGGTATGAGAGTCTGCGGCATGCCCTTTACTCAAAGAACCATGTCGACAGACGAGGTTGTATCAGTTGAGACGTACGAATGTTCTGCTTCCTTCAACAGGTGGCTGGTGACAGTCGTGGCTGAGATCTCAGAACTCAGGATCCCTTATCTGACTGCCCTGTGGGCCTATACGATCTCTGATGTGGCTGTATTCTTTGCACGTTTGGGTGAGAGCTTCAAAACTCCTTTCAGTAAAAGGAATCATTGTGTTCTTTGAAGGGGAGCTGAAAACAGATTTCCTCCATCTTAGAGAAACAAAGCCATGATTATTCTGCCTATGAGCCACTCTTCAACGTTCACCCAGGAACAGCAGCTCAGGAGGAGTCATTGACTCCTGTTGAGACTGACTGGGACCTGGGACTCTTCGCTGCAGTGCTGCAGTGCCGGCACCTGGACACACCTCTCCTCCAGCAGCAAAACACAAAGGAACTATAAGGGGCTAAAAATAACTGCGTGCATGCGCAGTTGGGGCAAATTCTGGACAAAAGATACAGAGAACCAAAAAAAAAAACCAAAAAACCCAACTGCCACTTCTGAAGAGCCCAGAGCAAAAACTGGGTGTTGGGAGCAAAAGCAGGGTACTGCGCATGCCCCCTGCACACAACACCACCTAAGGGGCGGGCAGAACACCTAAGCCCCCCCTACCCTCACCCCATATAAGGAACAGGCTCACACCCCCTTCAGGGAGCGGGCAAGCAAGGGAACCTGTTGTTTGTTCTCGCTCCCCCCGCTGCCGCAGAGGGGCCGCCATAAAGCCTTGCCTGAATTTCTTGTCTGGCCTCTAGTCAATTTCTATTGACTGGGGAAGGCTGAGAACCCTGGTGGATATCACCGTCATGCCTCAGAGTCCTAAAACTGGGAAGAACAAACATGAACGCATACTGTGGCCAGGCAGGTGAAGTGAAACAGAGAAAGCAAGCCAGGTGTGAGATGTAGGAGGTGGCAACTGGGTGAGCAATTTGTAAATCATGGAAACTGAGTTTTAAAAATTCAGGGAGGGCCGAGCAAAACATAGCTGCAAGGCACACACCTACCAGTGGGTGACCTCTGCTTTTCCAAACCTTCGCCTCTCTCTCTCTCCTTAAGTCCTTGAAACTCAGGCTATTTAAGGCTCACTGAAAGACAGTGGTTTTCTAAGACAGACCAGTAGTTTCTCAGCAGGCAGTCTCCTATGAACACCGCTTCAGAGGAGCTCCTCTTGAGCCTGAGAACATCATTAGCTGAACATCTGGTCCTAGTAGCCCCCAACAGCTGCACCCACGTTCAGTTCAAGCATCGTCCATATGGGTGTCATCAATCTCCAAATTGACCCTCAGGGTCTGGTTGTGAGAGGAGACTGCTAAGTGGTGTGGAAGGAGTTCACAGGGGGTAAATTGAGAGGAAACTCCCATCTGTTTGTGGACCACAGGCTTCTGCGGACCCAGCTGCGTATGACCGGCCCTGAGAACGGTGCAGGCAGACCAGCTTAAGTCCTGAGGTTCACCGTGGGTGTCCACAAGCCCAGCAAACATTGTATGTGATCACCACTGCAGCAAAGTGAGCCTGAAGACAGGGGAACTCAAAAGGGGAACCCAGACGGCAGATGGCAGGAATTGTGAGGGTTATTATGGGTGTTGTCTTAGGCAAAAAAAAAAAAAAAAAAGACAACAGTAAATGTATAGTCTCTCTTATACTTGAAATGTAAAAATCTACCACCTGATTTTCTTACTATTTTTTATTGTGGTAAAATACATATAAGATTTACCATTTTAACCGTTTTAAAGTGTACAGTTCCATAGCTTTAATTACATTCACAATGTGTACAGTCATCATCACTACTTCCAGAACTTTTTCATCACCCCAAACAAACTCTGAACCCCTTAAGCAGTAACTCCCTATTCCCTGGAAACCCCGAATTTACTTTTGTCTGTATGGATTTGTCTACTGGGGACATTTCGTATGAATGGAATCATATAATTTGTGGTCTCTTCTGATTTTTGAGAAGCTCACCTTTATAAAATTTCCCTATTTAGTTCTCACTTGAGAGTGGAGACCCATGGGGTTGGGGTAAGCTGGATGAGAAGCAGTATGGGTGTCTTAGGTTGGGTTCTTCCAGAATCCTAACCCTAACCCTAACCCTAACCCTAACTGAGACAAGGATGGGGTGCAGTTAGCTTATGTGGGAGGTGATCTCAGAAACGGTGGTAGGAGGTTAAGGAAGTGAGACAGGGAAGGGAAGTGTGGCCCTGAGCAGGTCACCACCATGGGCATCTTGGGCTCAGTCCTACTAGGGACCTCTGGGGGATGGCAAAGGACACATCTCAGAATTGTCTCCCAAGGGGTGAGGGAGGTGGGCTATTCATCCACCAACTCCCACCAACAGTTGATAAGGCTACCCTGGGGCTGTGACGTCCCCATATTTCAGACCAACCCTGGAAAAAGGAAGCCAAATTTACTCTCTCCAACAGCCCACCCAGGAGGAGCCCTGCAGGTTACATCTTCTGTGAGGTTCTCTCACTGCCTTGGTTCAGCCAATAGATGGCACTCAGCTACACTCTGCCCACCGTGTTCCTTTTCCTGGGCTGTTGGATCTCGAGCACAATGATGGGAAGTAGATTCCAGTAGCCCATTCCTGAAGGTTGAGTTGTTCCTGGTATGGTTTTCATCCTGCGTCAAAGTCTGGTTGTCCAGCCTTCCATTTAATTCTGTGAGTTCCTTAATATCTTCTTTATAGGTGTATTAAGTATGTTGCAGGTAGTTTCTACTGTTTTTGACCAGGAACACTGTCTGATATGGTAGGCAAAGGTAAGTGTCTCCAATAGCATTCAATAACTTCAAGCATGATAACCAGCAGTTCAAATTCCTAGATTCTAACATCAAGGAATACAATGAAACTCAGGGATGTTTTGTGAAAGTTCCAAAGCAATCTCTTAATTCTTGTAATTTTAGAACTGAAATAACTGAAGATCAAACTCAGAGTTGGATCCCATGGATTTTTTAATGACAAGGTCAGTTGAATATACAGCCTCACCAGGGATCATGTGTAAGTTGAAGCATTAATCAGAAAAGGATGAGGTCCTGGGCTTCCCTGGTGGCACAGTGGTTAAGAATCTGCCTGCCGATGCAGGGGACATGGGTTCGAGCCCTCGTCCGGGAAGATCCCACATGCCACGGAAC
Source organism: Phocoena sinus (assembly GCF_008692025.1). NCBI lineage: Eukaryota > Metazoa > Chordata > Mammalia > Artiodactyla > Phocoenidae > Phocoena > Phocoena sinus. The sequence continues at coordinate 32,877,062 of NC_045764.1, read as the reverse complement.
AACTAAGCCTGTGCGCTAGACCTACTGAGCCTGCGCTGTAGAGCCTGCGCTATAGAGCCTGCGAGCCACAACTACTGAGCCCGTGCGCCTAGAGCCCATGCTCCGCAACAAGAGAAGCCACTGCAATGAGAAGCCCACGCACCGCAACGAAGAGTAGCCCCTGCTCACCGCAGCTAGAGAAAGCCCGTGCATGGCAACAAAGACCCAATGCAGCCAAAAATAAACAAATAAAATAAAATTTAAAAAGTTTAAAAATAAAAAAAGAGAGAAAAGAACGAGGTCCTGACAGTTGCAGTAGGGATAGCTGGGTGAGTTTAGAAGATGCAGCGCACTCAGAGTGTCCAAATCCCACTGAAAGAGCACTCGGCTGTAGTGCTGTCGCGGTGGCAGCCAACACAGTATACGGCTCTGAGAACATACTCAGAATACTCATAATGTTAATGATGCTGTCTGTTTTGTCTCACACCCCTGATATAGCCAAGGGCTGAGCATGGGACCTATGTTGAGGCTGTTTGTACTCTGTCCTGGAACTTTGTTTCCTGAATGGAGGGACACAAAAATAGTTAGGACTTTATGAATTCCAGACTGGTGGCCCCCAACAGTCAAGTGCTTTTTGTCCTATATGGTCAGTCTTCCAGACAATTCTATGAGTATGCAGGCATCCTTCCAATAAATTCCCTCTTTTGTTTATACCAGCTAGAGTTGGTTTCTGTTGCTTGTGACCAAAGAGCCTAACTTTAACCCCCCTTTACACTCTATCCTTCCAGCACTGTCTTTACATTGCTGCAGGTACGTTTACAGGGCCTCTCCATGATCTGGGCTTGCTTATCGTGAAAGATTCCCTAGGCCAGGCCTCTCAGTATTATTTTTTGATCTTTTCCTATCAATCAAGAACAGTGTCTTTAATTTTTTTATCCATTTGGCAAATACCCACTGAGCTCTTACTGTGTGCCAGACACCGCAAGGTGCTTTGGGGAGCAGGCATCAAATGCTGAACTAGCCCTTATATGCCCCACAACTGGAGGAAAGGTGACTCTTGTGCAGAACTGGTGATAGGTTGATCATGATCAAGTCATAGGGGATGCAGATAAATGTGTGCAGGTGAGAGGAGAGATGTTACTTCCGGTTGTAAAGGGTCAGGAAAAAGTCCCTAAAGGAGTTGGCATATGTAGTGGATCTTGAAGCAGTCAGGGTGACAGCAGTGATGGCAGTGAGGCAGGTGTGCTTGACAGAGGGAAGAGTGTGAGACCAGACACACTCTTCCCTCCGAGTGTGAGCGAGGGGGAAGATGCAATGCAGGGGCGTATTCTAGTGTGGGGTATGCAAAGGAAAATAGCAGGAAATAATGTTACACAGGTCGTGGGGGCCTTGAGAATCAGATGAGGAACTTGGACTTTATTTTGTAACTTTAAAGGGGGAACCAGTGCAATTTTCTGAGGAACAGAGTGGCAGAATTAGTTATATGAGTCTCATTAGGTGTAAATTGAGTGAATCACTGATCCATGGACCAATCTGGTGCTTTTTCCGGAACCAAAGCTCTCTTCCAGGAACGTTAAAGTTAACGATGGATGGAATTTCTGGGCACTAGGCATGAGATACTCTATGCAAATGCACAGTGCCTGACCCATAGTAGGTACCTGATGGCAATTCATTTCCAAACATTTCTTTCTAATTACCTTGAGGAAGCTTAACCCAGTATGATCTGGGTGTCCTTATGAAAAGGGAAAACTTGGACAGACACACACAGGGGACAGTGCCAAGTGACAATGGAAATAGAGGTTGGGGCAATGCAGCTGCAAGATGTAGAAAGCCTGGGATTGCCAGTGACTCCAGCAGCTATAAGGGACAGGCCTGGGACAGATTCTCCCCTACAAACGTAGGAGAGTAAGGCCCTGCTGACCCCTTGATTTTGGATTTCTAGACTCAGAATTGCAAGATAATAAACATCTATTGTTTTAAGCCACCCAGTTTGTGGTACTTTGTTATAACAGTCCTGGGAAACTAATATGCTAGTCTCTCCTCCTTCCTTCCAGCCCTGGTGCCCTTCCTCCCATTCAAGTCTCTCCTGATCGCTGGGTTCTATCCCTCCCAGCTTCTCAGAGATCTCACTCCTTGAAGTAGCTCTCTGACCCTCGGTATTTTCTTTTTTAAAAATAGTTTTTATTGGAGTATAGTTGCTTTACAACGTTGTGTTAGTTTCTGCTGTACAGTAAAGTGAATCAGCTATGTGTATACATATATCCCCTCTTTTTTGGATTTCCTTCCCATTTAGGTCACCACAGAGCCTTGACTAGAGTTCCCTGTGCTATATACAGCAGGTTCTCATTAGTTATCTATTTTATACATAGTAGTGTATGTATGTCAATCCCAGTCTCCCAATTCATCCCACCCCTTTGCCCCCTTTGGTATCCATACATTTGTTCTCTACATCTGTGTCTCTATTTGTACTTTACAAATAAGTTCATCTATACAGTTTTTCTAGATTCCACATATAAACGATATTATACGTTATTTGTTTTCCTCTTTCTGACTTCACTCTGTATGACGGTCTCTAGGTCCATCCACGTCTCCACAAATTGCACAATTTCGTTATTTTTTATGGCTGACATTTTATTGTATATATGTACCACATCTTCCTTATCCATTCTCCTGTTGATGGGCATTTAGGTTGCTTCCACGTCCTGGCTATTGTAAATAGTGCTTCAGTGAACATTGGGTTGCATGTATCTTTTTGAATTATGGTTTTCTCTGGGTATATGCCCAGGAGTGGGATTGCTGTGACCCTCTGTATTTTCAACTTTCCCTCTCTCCTGACTCTTCCTCTACATCAAATTGTTTCACCCTCTCTCATCTGGAAAGTCTCCCTTAGCCCTCTTCCCTTTATCCATGGCCTTCTTTTACACTTTATTTCAGAATGATACTTCTCAAAAGAGAAGTTGACACCTGTGTCCTTCTCCTCACCCCATCCGTTTTTTGAACCACTTGAATTCAGTGTTTGAGTCCATCTCCAAAATCCTTCTCGTGAAAGTCCTTAATGGTGTCTGCTTGCCAGGTCCCATGGCTGCCTTTCTGGACCTCACTGGACATTGAATGCCGTTGATCAATCTCCTAGAAATGCTTTTCTATTTTGACTTATATGAACTCTTCTGGTTTATTTCTTACCTCTCAGAGTACTATTTTTTTTTTTTTGGAAGTTTGCAAGTTTCCCTTCCCTACTCAACATCAATACATTTTGTGATCACTCTAAAAGTCCTCCAAAGTCTAGGCAGGGCTGCTCACAGACTTGGATTCTGGGGCTACAAATCAGAGAAGGTAGTCTTAATCAAGATGGCCAGCAGAGGGAAAAGACCAGTGAAGTAAGCCTAAGTCTTCTAGGTCCTTAGAAGACAGTCTGAAGTACAGTAGGGCAGATGAGAAGAGACAGGACTGGTAGGTAGGTGAGACTGTACAACGCCAAGGTCATGAGCCAGTGATTCCTTTGTCTCTCTAGCCACAGTGCTAGTCACTAAGTAATTGTTGAATCAATGCATATTGCCTGTTACACAAAGTCAATAGGCAAGTGAGGCAGGTACACAAAGTCAATAGGCAAGATGAGGCAGAAAAGGCCACAGCTCTCCTTTCGTGGCCATCAGCACCATAGTGTAAGGGTAGACTCAGGTGGCTTAAATAGATGTTACGAGTGAATATTGCTGGGATTCTGTCCTTAACTCTCACCTCACCAACACACAGACACACAGACACACACACACACACACACACACACACACACACACACACACACGGACCAATCTGCACTCTTGTGGCTTTACCCATCATCTATGACCGGCCGTCCCCAGCTGTGGCCCTCATTGTCAACATCTGGTTGACATTTCCTCATTGGAAAAGGCATTCCACAGACAAATAAGCTTGGGCAACATGAAATAAAGAAGATGTCTTTGTTGCAGGATATCTTGGAAACTTAATATGCTACAGTGCCTTGAGGGTCTCCAAGATGGGGGTATAGTCTAGGATACAGAATACAGTATTCCCAAACTCATTTACTCAGTCTCCCTTTGTAAGGCACAGGCAATAATATTTTGTGAAAAACTTTAATTCCAGCCCAGCCTTCTTCTCCTGTGATTTGCTCCATACATCTGTGTAGATTTCTCCCGTATAATATTCTGCAGGAACCTCAAAGTAGACACGTTGGAAACCAGCCTCCTTGTTCTTCAGTGCTTTCCTTCAGCCATTCCCAGGAATTGTCCTCCTCCCAGTTACCAGAGACCTGGAACGAGCATCCTTTACTTCTGCTTTCCTCTCCTGTCTGTGTCTATTTTAATCACTGGCTTCACTAATTTAATCTGATTAATAGGTTTCGATTCTTTCTCCTTTGCCTCTCACCTGGTGGCTTTCTAAGTGGTGTTCCTGCCTCCAGACTTACCTTTCTCAAATTTATTTTCCAGACCTGTGTCTCAATGATCTTTCTGTGACACAGAGCAAGTCCCCAGTTACACCCAAGACCCCTCCGCGACTCTTTGCTGCTTCTGGGCTGAAACATCTGCTCATGTTCTTTAGCGCGGTCCCCCTACCCTGTCCCATCCCAGGCGAACCTCTCCAGGCTCTCCCCTCCTCATGCATACTTCAGCGGTTCTGAACTACATATAATTCCCTCCTGCAGGAGGCCTCAGTGATCTTCATTCATCCCTTGACTGTTCCTTCATCCATGTAATCCTTTCCCGTCTCTCAGCATGCAGCTCAGGGGGCTGGGAAGTCTTTGTGGTTGGCATTCCAACCCTGGTCAGGTCTAGTGCCACTTCACCACGCTTGTCCCTGTTGCTAACTCTATGCAGTAACGACTACGTAACATTACTCACTTCTGTCTCCAGATAGACTTTGAACCCCTGGAGCTCAGGGACCTTGTCCTAAGTTACCTGTGTGGTCTGCATGCTGGCACTTAGGAGGAGCTCAGCCAATGATACTTGTAACTGCTCTGCAACTCCATGGTGTTACCAAGCCGAGGACCTCCGAGCAGACACATAGCCATTGGTCTTTCAGATGCCTGGCTTTCACCTTCTGAAATCTGGTCTTTTGCATTGTATTGATACATAGGGAAACGGACGGTGATTTTACTGAGCTGAGGGGATGTGGCTATTTCCCACAGGTTGACCCAGTTGAAAGTTGTAACAGCTGGAGGAATCTCTGTTCGTCTACTCAGACCAGACCTGGGCTCCCACTCGTGAGTATTGCCAGCAAATGTGTCACTTCCCATTTCCTTAAAAAGCTCCCAAACTCGGGCACAGTTTATAGTCTTGCTTCAGTTCTGCTGGAGGAGTTCGCTACGGCAGATTCAAGCTGGGGAAATTGCTAACTTGTGTTAAGGTGAAGAAAATCGTTCTGATGTATTTAAACTCGGGAACTGAATCTTCAGGAATCTGAATTGTGATCTATGCCTCTCAGTTCAATTCAACAAGCTTTTAGTAAGCACCCATTCTTCACCATGTGCTCAGCCCAACCCCTGGTGGGAGATGGGTGACCAGAAAGGGGTGAGATGTGGTGTCCACCCTCTGAAGCTTGCTATCTAATAGGGAGGCCTACAGGGTGAACTACTACAGACAATGGAGGGAAGGGGAGTGCAGAGAGAGGAAAGTTCTACAAATGGAAACAACCCATCTGAAGGTTCTGCATGGTACAAGATACTGTGTAGGGGAGTTAGGGATAAAGGGGCTCTTTTAAACCTGTTAACGACCAGGATTCTTGCCTTCCCCAATCAGTAGAAATAGACTAGAGGCCAGACAAGAAATTCAGGCAAGGCTTTACTGGGACCCCTTTTGCAGCAGGGAGGAGTGAGAGCAAACAACAGGTTCCCTTGGTTTCTCGCTCCCTGAGCGGGGGCAAGCTTGTTCCCTATATGGGGTGAGGGTAGGTGTGTGTCCAGGGGTCGGGCCAGGGGGTGGCTTAGGTGTTCTGCGACCCCTTAGGTGTGTTTTGTGCAGGGGACATGCACAGTACCCTGCTTTTGCTCCCGACACCCAGTTTTTGCTCCGGGCTCTTCAGAAGTGGCAGTAGCATTTTGTTTTTTTGGTTTTTTTGGTCTCTTTGTATCTTTTGTCCAGAATTTGCCCCAACTGTGCATGCAGTCAGTTACTTTTAGTCCCGTACAATTTCTTTGTATTTTGTTGCTCGTGGAGAGGGGTGTCCATGTGCAAGCACTGCAGCACTGCAGCAAAAGGTCCCAGATCCCAGCAAAGGGTCCCAGGTCCCAGCGTATCTCAAACTCATCTCAAGGGCACAGCTAGTGGCAAGAGAGCAGGCCAGAGAAAGTGAGCATTTTAACATTTTATCCATCTCAGGGGTGTGGTCCCCTTTAGAATCTCAGGGTGTGATGCAGATCTCAAGATTGGATTCAGGGGCAGTAATTATATGAAGCTTATGTGCCGCCCCCCACCCCGCTATCTCAAGCTTCTCTTCCTACAGCTCCCATTCAGATGCTCATACAATACCATCCTTTTCTGCTGAGGTATCATGTCTGCAGTGCTTGGAATATGGTTCTCTTGAAGATATAGAGCCAGCCGCTGGCAGCAGCAAACGGCCCCTCCCCAGGGTACTGTGAAATGTGGTTCCATATTTGTTGAGACAATATATTACCCATTGTCCTTAACTGTACCCAGAGACATGCAAACCCGTACCCAACAGGTTTATTTTTCTGTTAAACAAGACGGCAGTGAAACATGGTATAAAGCAGAAGAGGATCTCCCTTCTTTGTCTAAATGGCTCCAGAAAGCGATTGTTGGGGAGCTTTTCCTGAATCCCCAAGGAAGAGATGGACTTGACCCTCAGAGGCCTTAGCGTGAAGATCCATGTTGACACCTTGGTCTCATACATAATTCAAATTAAAACACCACAGAACCATAAAAGCTGTGAGAGAAAGTCCCCCAAAATTCTGATTTTTCCTTTTATGATAATTCAAAGTTCCTTTTTGGAAATATCCATATTCTTTAAAAAATTGTTTTCTCCATTTTTTTTTACGTCTCTGCCTTGCCCATCTGCTTAGTAGACCTCGTGGGAAACCCAGTCCTGTGGGTGTGCTGACATAGTGCCTATAGCAGAGGGAGCACTTAACTCTCCTCTCAGGAAGGACCCACCTCTGTGTCTGCTGGAGCAGAGAGTGAACCCATCCACTTCCGGAACTGTGTTTCTTCAGAATGGGTGCTGGGGACAGGGCCTGGCTCATGAGGGGTTGGGGGAGACTTGCCTAGGCAAGTGGATACCTCAGCCCCCAAGACTAATGGAAAGGGAAGATGAGTTCGGATTCTGCAGGACTGGAGCCTGGGAGCATCGTCCGGGCTGTAAGCGGCCCTTGGAGAGAAATCAAGGTTTATTAGATAATGATTTGGGGTTGATTTTGACCTATCCCTGGCTGGCACGGCCATTTCTGTGTGTGTGTGTGTGTGTGTGTGTGTGTGTGTGTGTGTGTGTGTGGTAGGGGTGCTCCGGTGGGTGGGGCGTAAGGACAGAAGGTGCTGTGTCATCACGGACATCTTGTTTCCGGGTGAATGGACCATTCAGAGCAGCACCCAGCAGCTGGAAGTTCTGAGGTCAGGGCTCAGCATCCTGGTCCCCACCCAGCCTAACAGTTATCAGCTGGGGACGCCAGGCAAGGGAATGGAGGTATCATTTGCATTGGACTCAGAAAAGAAGGTGAGGGCCAGGGAGAGGCTCTGACCTGATGGACATAGGATGTCCAGGGCTCTCCTCAGGGGCTAAATCTTTGGCCACAAGTTTAAGGCTATGTCCTCCTCTCAGGTGGAGCTGTGGTTCCTGATCCTAACGTGCCCTAGCCTCTAGGAGAAGCTCAAGACTCCACATGAGTAGCCCCTGGAGAGTAAAACTGATGGGTCAAAGGCAAGGTCATGTGATTGGAGCATACTCTTAGGGGCAGAGCGTTCACAGAGGAGATTTTTAAATTCTATTTCTTTTTAGATTGTTTCACTCTCATTTGCCAATGCCCAGTGTTCTTGATCTCTCATTTGCTATCAGAGAAAAAAAGGGGGCAAATGTCATATCCCATGCCCTAGTAGAGATGTCTGCAATAGGAGGTCAGGGTCTCCAGCAGACCAGGGAAGACAGATGCTGATAAAAGCTGCGACTCTGGTGACGGAGTCTTGCCCCGTGCAGAAAGTCTGAAGCCCAAGGAATTTTAAAGGCAGCTACTTTCAATGGTGGCCTGTAAATGCACATCTTAAATAGCAGATCTTGCATATGACCCAACACTGAATCTATTAAAATGGCAACGGCGGGCTTATTGCTAAAACCTTTACTGATGCTGCTTTGGCTTTAAAAAAAAAAGCCTTGTGTGGTAGCCACAGTGCAGAATTCCAGTCCCATATCAGTAACATCTGCTGATTCTGCCTCCTGAGCAAAGTAATCCATCCCCCCCTCCCCCGGAGGCTACAGTGGAGAAAAGGAAGCATGCAGGTTGGGAGGCCATGTGACCCCAAATGCCATAGAATGCACTTCACCCCTGCTGGCAAGCATGGAGAAAGCCTCCAAGGGGACCCCTTGCTCTGCCATTTTGTAGCCTTACTGCACTGCTTCTAATGACTGAATTTCCCAGGGGGTCTGTATGAGTCATAGCTCCCGAGGTGAGGTGCCCACCAACTCTGACGACACTCCTGGCTGTGGGAACAGCTGTCAGAGACACTGTCCAACCAGGTGTCTGGAAGACGATTTATAATATATACTTGAGCAGCCTGGTGATATTTTATGAATCATAATGTCAGGTAATCTAATGGTAATGTATTTGCGATAGGGCTCACAATTTTCAATTTTTAAATAAACATTTTAGGGGTTGACTTTGGATTCCTTTTTTTAAAAAAAAATATATAACATTATTCTTTAGGGAATTTCTTCTGTTTTATTTCTTTTTTAACCAAAATTGCAATTGTAATCTATGCACCTATAAGGAATTCCAAGCAGATCTCATTCCACAGAGACAGGGACTATTATTCTTGTTTTGGATCTGGGGGAAAAAAATGAATATTTCAAATGGCATATCTGTAGGTAATCAATGAGTAAGATTTTTGATTGTTTGTTTTTCACATTTTTAAGACGCCTCCTGCATGCTTTGAATTGCAAAGTCTTTTTGCAAATGCTGTTGACTTTAACTTTGTCGTCAAAACATTTCCGTGCAATAGATATTATCTTTATTTTATGGATGAGGAAATCAGCTAGGAAGTTTCAGAAAGAGGCAGCTTTCCTTTTTTCTCTTTCCCACCAGCATACTCTTTCATGTACTTCTTCATCCATTCCTTTGATCGGCCATCATCTCTGAGTGTCTGTCTTCTATGCTCCCAGCCTTGAGTTAAATGTCGGGAATGGAACCCAGAGGCAATAACATAGTGTTTGCCTTTGAGGACCTCCTCACCGGATGGAGAAGTCAGATGGCCAGTCAAGAATGTCAGTTTAGGGCTTCCCTGGTGGCGCAGTGGTTGAGAGTCCGCCTGCCGATGCAGGGGATACTGGTTCGTGCCCCGGTCCGGGAGGATCCCGCATGCCACGGAGCGGCTGGGCCCGTGAGCCATGGCCGCTGGGCCTGCGCGTCCGGAGCCTGTGCTCCGCAATGGGAGAGGCCACAACAGTGAGAGGCCCGCGTACCGCAAAAAAAAAAAAAAAAAAAAAAAAAGAATGTCAGTTTAATATGCTAAGATAATTGAGAATCATTTTTTAATTTAAAACTGTTATTCAGTACACATTCATTGAGCACTTATATAAGTGTAATTCCGTAAGAGACGCTAGAGAGATAAAGGTGAATAAGACATGGATCCCTCTGTTAAGTATCCCAGTCTAGACCAAGAGTGGCGTAGAGAGGCAATACATCTTCTACTGCAAAATCATGTATGCAAGAAATATACCTCTGTGTCCATGAGTCAACTTAGTTCTGTTTTGGCTCATGTTGTGGGAGAGCTGAGGAAACTTAACCTCAGTCAAGGGTATTTAACAATGAGAGAGTCTTCTAGATAGGCAAGGGGCAGAGGAATGGCCAAAAAGAAGGAAGTGTGGAAAGTCTCAGAAGAGTGGGAGCCACGGGTCCAGAGACTTGCAGATGTTTCTGCAGCAGTATGCAGAGGCAGAGCTGGAGTAGAGGTGGGAGCAGAGTCTTGCCCCGTGGAGGAAACAGCCGACAGTGTCTGAAACACAGAGAATCCAAGAGGAGGGGGCCAGAAAATGTCCTCAGGTTTGTTAGTAACAGACCACTGGTGGCTTTAGGTCTATAACAATGTCTGCCCAGCAACCTTCATCACAGCTTCTCCATAGCTCCCATTATACCTGTGAAGGTACATCGAAAATAGAGATCCACTCCCCCTACGCCTAGGGCTGACAGACATACCTGTGTCTGAATCTGTGTGGAACTCTACTAATCGCTGAGTCGGTGGAGCTGGGTCAAGGGACCCCCACCAGGATTCCCGTGGAAGTCCTGGGCTATGCGGCATGATGCCAAGGCCACCTGAAGGCTCATGGGAAGATGGTACCCAGCTGCCTCCTGTATCTTTCTCTTGATCCAGTGACCAGGGATTGTGCCACCTAGAAAACTGCCCACGGCCCGCGTGATATATGAAGTGTTCCGGCTCTTGTTGCCTCATGGGCTGCCCGCTACTTCTGCTTTATTGACAGCAAACTTCCAGAAAAGAACCCTGTGGTAAGTAGGAAAGGAAGTGACACATCATATCCCAGGAAGTGCAATTCCTGAAAGAGTGGGAAACCTCTGAAAGCAGTCAGTGCATGCTAGGAACAGGAATTTCAAAGTTCCCCGAGTCCGCGATATTAGAGAAATGGCATCCAGGGTAGAAGTTTCACTAGAGTTCCAGTAGATAGACGTTGTCTGGAATCTGGGAACTACACTGGGATCTGCACATGTCCATTTATCTTCGACTGTAATCTAAGGAAGGCATTTGGCTATCTCAAAAGGAGACAGAAAGTCAGATCAAGGGCAGTCTTCCCACCTTGTTTGCTTACAACCATCTTCTTTGCTAACGATCATATCTTGCCTGTCCCACTCCTTCAACAAACGGGTACCTACTTCATCTCAGGGACACTGTCTGTTCCTGGGATACAGAGATGAGCAGGTTACAGTTCTGCCCTAGAGGATCCCACGGCCTAGTGAAGGGGATGACAAGGGGAGAGATGAACGCACTAGGGCATGAGAGTGCCACATGGATGGAAATGGGTTCTACCAAAAAAAACCTTGCAAAATAAAGGATGGGGAACAGCATCTGAGAGACACAGAGGAAGAAGACCCCTCTGACGATGATCTGCCATAAAATCCAGAAAAGAAATCGCATAAGAGTCTCTGGCAAATTCAACCCGAGGTAGAACTGCAGTGTCATCAGGGCTTTGAGGCAAGAGCCCCATCTGAGGCCCTAGCAAATGCCAGAGGATTAGGGGAGGCTGAGCTGAACATTCTGGCTTCATGTTTCAGGCAGCACCCACTGCTCAGGCCCTCTCTTGACCCTGTTGAACTATTTGTAATTCCCTAGAAAGGCCTTGCTTTTGTCTCATCTCTAGGATTGTCAATATGTACCTCCCCCTCCACCACCACCACTGACACCTTCCTGGCCCATCTCCGAAATTACAGGTCAGACATCACTAACTCTGGGTTACCATGGCTCCTGGCACTTCTTTCTATGTACTTCTAGTAGACCACACAGTTCACTGCACATTGATAGTTTTGTTTTCTTAATTTGTCTATCTTCTTGTTAGACTTTGTCCTTCTTACTAGCAAAGGATGCCTTTTACATTTGTTACAGCCGCTCTCTGTGGTCATGCCAAACACTTCACGTGCAGTAGCTCATGTACGGTCACATGGTCGTATGTCCACTCCTACCCTAGATTCAGAAGCTGAGACATAGAGAGAGCAAGCAGCTTTCCCTTTCACAGAGTTGCCAAGGGATGGAGCCAGATTTTAAACCCGTGTTCTATGGACTGCAAAGCCTGTTTTCTTTGCCACGAAGCTTCCCCCTTTCAGGAGGGTCTCAGGCGTTACAGAGGGGACATGTTTTGGAGTCAGTGGGCACAGAGACCAGCCAGGCATGGAAACCTTGTGGGGCTGACGTGGGTGTGGGGGACAGCTTGGCTGGAGATAGAGGTCTGCGGAGCTTATTTCTGGAACAAGAGTTTCCCTCTCATTCCTCTGGGTCGGGCAAGGAGAGAAAAACCCCATCCTACTTCCTAAGCTCCAGGAGTTGTGAGGCCAGGAGATTCTTCATTCAGGAAACACATCTGGATCTGAATGCTGATTCTGGGGCTCAGGGGTCCTGCTAAGGTTGATGATATGGTCCCTAATATTGTTGGGGTCCTCTGAAGGAGTTCAGGAGCTCCCAGGCCTGGACTTGAGTAGCACAAGAGTTCAAGGTCTCAGGAAGCCTTTACATGCCTGTTATTGCCCTTAAAGACATCGTTTCTTAATTTCTCCACACGGAGTCTTTGCCTGTCCCACTCCTTCAACAAATGGGTACCTACTTCATCTCAGGGAGTCTGTTTGTGGAATACAGAGATGAGCAGGATACAGTTCTGCCATGGAGGAGCCCACAGCCTGGTGAGGGGGACGACAGAGGAAGAGATGAACACACTAGGGCATGAAAGTGCCACATGGGTGGAAGCCCTGGGCTCTGTGGAATCCCCGAGGAACCCCCACGCACGTGGAATCATGCGTCCCAGCTTGCATGCAGGCAGGGATGTGATAGTAGGAGATCAAGGACAGCTTCCTAGGGTAGTGAGTAAACTGAATCTTGGAAAAATATGATTTGATCCAGAAAAGAAGTCAGAGAATCAGAGACATGGAAGTGAGAGGGAGCCAGTATCTCATCATAGCTGAAATTTGAGAAGTATTCTGGAGACTGGTTGGAGATGAGGCTCTGCTTTGATTGAAGGAGTCTAGGATGCCTGGTTAAGATCCCAGAAGTTCCCTGAATGCAGTCAGATCCTTTTCTTTCCTCTGAGATGCTGCTGGACTTGAACCAGTGTCCACCCTCTAGCTTAGCCCAAATTCCCATCAGTATAGCCCTGGCTCTAAGAAAACCTGTCTTAACTTGCACAGATTCTTAATTTTTTCTGCATTGTGGACTCCTACAGCAGTCTCATGAGGCTATAGACTTTTTTTTTTTTTGAAATGTGAGAGTATTTTCTAAACTTTTTATTTTGAAATAATTTTAGATTTACAGAAGTGTTGCAAAGGTAGTAAAAGAATTCATGTATGCCCTTCCCAGATTCCCCTACTGTTAACAACTTACCTAGCCATGGTATAGATATCAAACTGAGAAATTAACAATGCTACATTACCATGAACTAAACTCCAGATTTTACTCAGATTTCATCAGTTTTCCACTAATCGTTTTTCTGTTCCTGGATCCCATCCAGGTTACCACATGGCATTTAGTGGAATCAAGTCTTTTGTTTTTTGTTTGATTTTTCACTTTAGCTTTCCAGGGCATAGTAGCATGGTCGGGGTTCTTAAAATTTTTTTTATTTAAAAATTTTGTTTTTCTTGACGTATAGTTGATTTACAGTGTTGCGTTAGTTTCTGCTGTGCAGCCAAGTGATTCAGTTATGCATATGTGTACATTCTTTTTTATATTCTTTTCCATTATGGTTTTATCACAGGATATTGACTATAGTTCCCTGTGCTATACAGGAGGACCTTGTTGTTTATCCATCTTATATATAATAGCTTACATCTACTAATCCCAAACTCCCAATCCATCCCTCCCCAACTCCCCTTCCCTCTTGGCAACCGCCAGCCTGCTCTATGTCTGTGAGTCTGTTTCTGTTTCATAGATAAGCTCATTTGTGTCATATTTTAGATAGTGGAATCAAGTTTTTAAATGCATAAAATAAAATACAAAGGACTACAGAGTTAACCAAATGTATTAATATATAATTATAGAAATACTAAAAATGATATGAAGAATATGAGATATAGTCATTTTGTGCTTCTTTATTAACCCATTAAATAACGAGGAAATGTGTTTAAAATTCAGGAAAGTTAAAGTTAAGTTTTATTTTTGAAAGACATACTGAACTGGTTGTGGCTTAGCTTGAATTGAACATTTTACCCCGGGATAATCTTTGACTCACATCTTTCTCATATTAATCAACCAGCAATTGCAGATAGAGGGAATGATGGAAAGCCACATAGGTGACTAGGTCGTCCCCTGGGAGTGACCAAATCGCACAACCTCATCATTTTGTGGCTGAACTTCTACCAGGTGCAGGCGTGCTCAATCATTGGTCGGCTGTGGCCTTTGCAGGCGGGAAGATTGAGATCCAGGGGAGAGTTTAATATCCACCTTAATTTCAAAGTAGTGGGAGTGTAAATTATATTTCTAAATATCTATGACAACTGATTTGCCTTATAAAAGTATCTGTGATTTCTACTGGGGACAAAAGTTACAGGTATTGATAATGAGACTTGTAACCTACATTTAAAATGGAATTAAATGCTAAATTTAAGCTGGAGGTAAGTGAAAATAAAGATATAATTTTTTTTCCCAACCAAGTTCACAGATCCCTTGAATTCTTTCCACAGAGTTTCAGGCTATAGAAACTCCTGGAAGGTAAATTAGGTAGCCCCCGAGGTTAGAGTGAACCCAAACTATGTTTTGTGAAGCTACAATAAAAAGTAATTTGAATCAACATTTTAAAACATGGAGAATTCATATAAATACCCAAATATGAGCTTCTCTTGAATTAGCGATCTTGCATCACTGGGCTTGCATCACAGCATGGCAGCATCCAGCTGGGGCTGGTAGAGGCCAATCCTGGATTCGGTTAGGTTGTGGGAAGTCTAGTCTGCCTCAGTCCCACCACTGAGCCGAGGGTCACTTGTCCTTAACCATCTTTCTTTCACTGTGAAGGTTTTCTAACGCTTGCCTCATTTATTTACTTTACTCATTTATTTATTATTTGGTCCCTATGGGCTCGTATCTTAGAGTTTGGAAGATAAGAGGAAGCTCCCAAGCCCTGAAACATCTTATACATCAGGTCCAGTGCTGGGTGCTTTACTTAGGGTATCTCACTGAGTTAAGAAACCTGGGTCCCACCCTTGACTACATCACTAGTCGTCCTTTTGACCATAGACAAGTCATTTATCACTTCTGGGCCTCATTTTTGCCCATTTGAAAAAGAGAAATTCTGATTTGATGGTTTCTAAGGTCCTTTCCACCCCTCACATTCTTCCAATCCAAATTCTTTACTCCCAGGGGCCACATCTCACTCCAGGGCATAGCTGGTCATGGCACCAAGCACAACACCTGAAACTCAGTTGTTCAATAACTAAGTGATAGATAAATAATCACATTACATTAGAAAAGATTAGAGGTGTTGCGAAGGTGTATTTTTTATTTTAATTAATTAATTTAATTATTTTTTTTTTGGCTGCATTGGGCCTTCGTTGCTGCGCGTGGGCTATCTCTAGTTGCGGCGAGCCGGGACTACTCTTCATTGCGGTGCGGTGTGTGGGCTTCTCACTGTGGTGGCCTCTCTTGTTGCGGAGCACAGGCTCTAGGCGTGCGGGCTTCAATAGTTGTGGCTCACAGGCTCTAGAGCGCAGGCTCAGTAGTTGTGGTGCATGGGCTCAGTTGCTCCGCGGCATGTAGAATCTTCCCAGACCAGGGCTCAGGGCCTTTGTTATGGTATACTTTAATTTCCCTTGGATCCCAAAATGGCCATTCCAGACAGGCCTTCTCTCAGCCAACCACCCCCGGGGCTGGCCATGTGGAAGCCTGCATTTGTCAAATGACAGATTTAATGAAAAACGAGGCACAGACTCACATGCATTAAAGAAGTAACTGAGCTTTTGGGGCTACATCACACAACAAAACCAGTTCTGTGCAGCCAAGCTCAGTGAGATTGATTTCTTTAAGTCCTTCTTCTTGCTCCGATATATCATCTCAGGAAGTCAATATTGTGGCGTTGCCTTCTGAA
The DNA here is from genome assembly GCF_008692025.1 of Phocoena sinus. NCBI lineage: Eukaryota > Metazoa > Chordata > Mammalia > Artiodactyla > Phocoenidae > Phocoena > Phocoena sinus. Next base: position 32,861,105 of record NC_045764.1, on the reverse strand, counting down.
CAGTACCCTCTTCTGACCTTATATGAATTGTTGGATGGGAGCCTGGGAAATTTCTCCCATCGAGTCATTTCCTTGTTAATCAGAAGCCAGCTTCTCTGTTGCTTTAATGCAAGAAAGACTCAGCTTGTTGAGCCAGCCAGCCTGGATACTTCTGTCAACATGACATGCATAGATCTGAATATGAGATCAACTTTAGGCCCCAAGAGCTGTCAAGGGAGGGAAACTGAAATAATGGGAAAGTCAAGTTTTGGTGCATCGCCTGTCTATTTGTGGTGAAGGTGGTTTGAGAGACAGTAGGGGGAGAGACAGAGAAAGTGTTTAGGCGTAGCCTGGGGGATGGTAGAACAGGGCAGGGCTGATTTACACCTTCCTGGAGGCCGCACGAGGTCTGGAACCAGCTTTGGATGATCTTAACCTTGGCTTTATTTGGTCACACAGAGGAGCCAGATCCGGGGAACACAAGTCACATTAAACCCACGGGAGGGGCTTCCCTGGTGGCGCAGTGGTTAAGAATCCACCTGCCAATGCAGGGGACACAGGTTTGAGCCCTGGTCCGGGAAGATCCCACATGCTGCGGAGCAGCTAAGCCCATGCGCCCCAACGACTGAGCCTGTGCTCTAGAGCCCGCGAGCCACAACTACCAAGCCCGCCATGCCACAACTAGTGAAGCCCACGCACCTAGAGCCCGTGCTCTGCAATAAGAGAAGCCACCGCAATGAGAAGCCCGCGCACCTCAACGAAGAGTAACCCCCGCTCGCCACGACTAGAGAAAGCCCATGCGCAGCAAATGAAGACCCAACGCAGCCAAAAACACATAATGATAAATAAAATAAATATGAAAGAAAACTTTAAAAACCCACGGGAGGCCAGGTATAATCCAGCGATGCTTTCTTAATTTGTTATTGGAGAGCCTGGACCAGTGACAGGGAAGGTGTGCTCAGGAGACAGATTGCAAGTTCGAAGGATGCTTGGTATGTGTGAAGTTGGAGCAAAGGGAGCAGGATCTTCTTGTGGAATTGCAGATTGAGGCTGTGATAAGAGTCTGGAATGTTCTCCTCCTCCTTTGTTTTTTCTTCTATCCTTCCCGCTTCCCTTTTATCGCCCCGCCCTCTCTTCCTCCCTCCATTCAGGGGTTAATGAGCTTTTCATCACGTGTCTGGTCTTTGCCAGGCACTGCGAATATACACATCACCGTTTCTATCCCCAGGAGCTCATATACAATCTAATGGGGAGACAGGTAAGGAAGCAGAGGATACGGAACACACGTGCTGATAATGGCTTCTTCTCCTTTAAAGCAGGTGGGCTCGGAAGGCTATGGTGAGGATGCACCGAGATAAGGCACCAAGTTAGCAATGAGCACAGTGCATGGCTCACAAGCACCCAGGAAGAGTTGGCTCCTGTTATTTTGATCCCTCGTCTTCTTTATCTTGATGAACAAAGAGCTATGGGCACATAGTAGAGGAGAGGGGTGTTCTCCAGGAAGTCAGGAAAGGCTTTCCCTCTGGAGGGAATCAGAGCCAGTGTGGAAGGAAGAGTGGGTCTCCCCTGACTGGAGAGGGGATATGAGGGCCCCAACCAAGAAACCGGAGGCTGGACACTGCCTTCTGTGAGTGACAAGGGACAGTGAGACAGAGGAGGGAGGGGAACAAGGATAAGGATAAAACAGAGATGAGGTCAGATTTTAATGGGCTGTGTGGACTCAGGAACAGTGGAGGCTTTTAAACAGTGAAAGCATGATTGGATTTGTAGAAAGTTAGCACTAATGATGGCACCTAGCTAGGGTTAGGTAAGTTGCAAAAAGACAAATTAGGAGGTACTTTCAATAGAGCAAGCTTTAAGATGATGGGACCCACACCAAGGCTGTATAAACGGAGATGGAAAAGAGATGCTAGATCTATGAGATGTTGAGGAAGCAGATCAATTAGAAAATGATTACTGATGAAACACTGGAGGTGAATAAAAGGAATGGTTGAGTCTATGCCTTCAGGTGCTCGGAAGGATGGTGGTCTCTTATTTATTTATTATTTATTTATTTATTTTTATTGGAGTGTAGTTGCTTTACAATCTTGTGTTAGTTTCTGCTGTACAACAAAGTAAATCAGCTATGCATATACATATACCCCTCTTTTGGGGATTTCCTTCCCATTTAGGTCACCACAGAGCACTGAGTAGAGTTCCCTGTGCTGTACAGCAGGTTCTCATTTGTTGTCTATTTTATACAGAATATCAGTAGTGTATATGTCAACCCAATCTCTCAATTCATCCCACTCCCCCTTCCCCCGCCCCCAGTATCCATACGTCTGTTCTCTACGTCTGTGTCTCTATTTCTGCTTTGCAGATAGGTTCATCTGTATCATTCTTCTACATTACATGTATAAGTGATATTGAACGATATTTGTTTTTCTCTTTCTGACTTACTTCACTCTGTGTGATGGTCTCTAGGTCCAGGATGGTGGTCTCTTTACCCAAGATAGGCACTGAAGGAGGAGACAGAAGTGTAGGAGGGGAAGGTGATTTCAGTTTGGAGGAGGTTATGGGTGCTAGAGAGACATCAGGTGGAGATGGGGTGATGATTGAACATGCTGCTTGGGGCTTGTCAGTAGGCACTCCTGGAAAGTCCTGGTCACTAGAGGAAGTGGAAGACAGACAAACAATTGGGGTGTTCAGAGAAGAGATCCCAGGTTAGGACACTGAGAGTAACACAGAGAGGCAGGAAAGGAAGACGAGAGGGCAGGTGTGATCAAGTAGCACAAAGGCGCAGTGATGTGAGGACTGACGAGAGATGACGTGTAGTGTCTGGGGTGATGCTTTTCAGATAGGTCTCACTCCTGGATAGATACGGCCAAGTACTAGTGACTCATCCAACTTCACTTTTCTTAAATTCCTTATTAGTCAACAAAAGCTTTGTTGGCTGCAATAGAGCTTCTTGTCTACTCTACTGCCTGGCTCAGTGGTGTTTAAACAAAGGTTGAATAATGGGATCTTACAATTTTCAGCCTGACAGCCTGTCTTCCTTGAGGTTGGTTATTAAGATTTCAGAAGCTCCTTCATCCATCCAGGAGCACACTGATATCACTTTAGGTGGATGGCTTCCATGCAAACTCATCTCATTGATTTGTTAATCATTTCTCTTTGTGCTAATGTCAGCAAGTGACCCGTCCTGGCTCTGTCTCCTCACTCTGGCTCTGATCCATGTGGGGGTGTGGTGACAGGTGGGGTGGGACATGCCTATCCCTGGCTATAAAGGTGGCCATCCCTTCCACACTATTTGTACGGCCTTGTGAGGTAGAGGGGAAATGGTCTCCATATGGAAATCATGTAAGAGGACCATGCAGCCTGGTTTTAAACCCTGGCCACCCCACGTTTGGCGTGTGGGATGCTTGAAAAGTTATTGAAATGCTCTGCGCCTCCACCACTTCATCTATAAAATGGAAATAAATCCTAACTTATAGGGCTATTGGGGGAATTCAATGAGGTGAGATGAAAAGTAGAGCAGAGCAACCAACAGCTTGTAATTATTGAACATTTGGATTGTTTCTAATTGCCATTATGACTATTCTAGAAACAGTTAACTTGTGAAGGAGGCAGTTGAGCTCATTCAGAATCTCTTCCTGAAGGCTCTATTTGACTCATTAAGGTTTTACTTTAAAACAGGGAAAGGGAAGAAAATTCACATAAGTTTGCATGGGGCTGTGATTATAAATACTGTAAGGGATGATAAGCCTTAGATTGGAAAAGTGAACATGTAGCCTCGGATCCTGTTTCCTGCTCAGGGGAGAAAATTGTCCCAGTCTCCTGCCTGTCACTCGCCACCCAAGGACCAGATCAGGTGTCATCCCTCCATCCTTATCTCTTTCCCTCCTTCTCCTACTTCGCTCCTTCCTAACTCCCTCCTTTCCTCTTTACCTCCTCCCTCCAGGGATCCACGCTGGAAAATCTAAGCCAATCACTGGCCCGTCCTGCACTTTGGGTTGAGAAACTGTGGGGTTTGGGAGCTGTTTCTCTGTGAGACTGACCAATTGTTGACATTTATTTATTTATTTATTTTTGTTGACATTTATTTTGACTGCGCTCTGTAATACACCTTTATTACCATTTTTTGTTTGTTTGTTTGGCCGTGCTGCACAGCATGTGAGATCTCAGTTCCCCAACCAGGGATCGAACCCATGCCTCCTGCATTGGAAGCACAGAGTCTTAACCACTGGACAGCCAGGGAAGTCCCTGACCATTCTTCTTTTGAGAATTGTTTGGTTTCGTCTTTTGCCCAATTGACTTCCTATTTACAGTGTTTGTTTTTTGTTTGTAATAGTTTTTTGGTAGTTGTTTTAGTGGGAATCGTTTCTGACATGTTTTTCAGAAATTTTACCTGTTTGCTTTTAAGTGGGCAATATACACATATATACCAAATTTAAAACACTCAGAAGGGATCATAGGGAAAAGAAAGGATCCCTCCCCCTTCCTCAGCCCCCCATCACCTACTGCTCTTCTCTAAAGGCAACTACTGATACTGGAATCTTATATATCCTTCCTGAGATATTACATGCATATCCAGATTATATGCATATGTATGAATATGTATGTATATATATTAATTGTATGTATATATGTGTGTATGTGTGTGTATATATGTATATATATATTACACACATGGTATATTGGTTTATACCTAGCTTTTTCACTTAATTAATATCTTGCCGGTCATTCCATATCCGTTTTAAAGTAAATTTTTTTAAATGGAGATGTAATTGACATATAACATTATATTAGTTTCAAGTGTACAATATAATGATTCGATATATGTGTGCTTTGCAAAATGAACACCACAATAAGTCTAGTTAATACCCATCACCACACCTTGGCATCCTTGTCAAATATTAGTTGATTATATATGTGTAAGTTTATTTCTGGGCTCTCTATTCTGCTCCATTGATTTATGTGTCTGTTTTTATGCCAGTATCATATGCTTTGATTATACTATGAATGTGAATATGAATAATATGAATATGATTATGAATAAGCTTACAAATTTTCTTTTCTTGTGATGAGAAATTTTAAGATCTACTCCCTAGCAAGTTTCAAACAAGCAATAAGGTACTATTAACTACAGTCACCGTACTGTACATTACATCCCCAGGACTTATTTATAACTGGAAGTTTATACCTTTTGACTGCCTTCACCCATTTCACCCCCCCCCCCCCATTTCTGGCAACCACCAATCTGTTCTCTGTATCTATGAGTTAGGTTTTTTGTTTTGTTTTTTTAGATTCCATATATAAGTGTGACCGTGTGGTGTTTGACTTACCTCGCCTAGCATAATGCCCTCAAGGTTCATCCATGTTGCCACAAATGGCAGAATTTCCTTGTTTATTGTGGCCAAATGGTATCAATATCTCATTTTATACACACACACATACACACAAACGCACACACACGTATTTTTTCTTTCTGTATTCATTCATCAATAGATGGACACTTAAGTTGTTTCCACGTCTAGACTATTGTAAATAGCGCTGCAATGGACATGAGGGTGTAGATATCTTTTCAAGTTAGTGTTTTCGTTTCCTTTGGATAAATACCCAGGAGTGGAGTTGCTGGATCATATGGTGGTTCTATTTTTAATTTTTTGAGGAACCTTCATACTGTTTTCCATAGTGGCTGCACCAACTTACATTCCCACCAACAGTGCACAAGGGTTCCCTTTTCTCCACATCCTCGCCAGCACTTATTATGTCTTATCTTTTCGATAATAGTCATTCTAACAGGTGTGAGGTGATATCTCATTGGGGTTTTGATTTGCATTTTCCTGATGATTAGTGATGTTGAGCACCTTTTCCTGTACCTATTGGTCATTTTTATGTCCTCTTTGGAAATATATCTCTCCCTCTGTTTATTTTATCTTTGATTTCTTTCATCAGTGTTTTATAGTTTTCTGAGTGCAGGTCTTTTGCCTCCTTAGGTAGGTTTATTCCTACGTATTTTATTCCTTTTGTTGTGATGGCAAATGGGAGTGTTTCCTTAATTTCTCTTTCTGATATTTTGTTCTTAGTGTATAGGAATGCAAGAAATTTCTGTGCATTACTTTTGTATCCTGCAACCTTACCACATTAATTGATTAGTTCTAGTAGTTTTCTGGTGGCATCTTTAGGATTTTCTATGTATTCATTCATTCATTCATGTCATTGGCAAACAGTGACAGTTTTACTTCTTCTTTTCCAATTTGTATTCCTTTTATTTCTTTTCCTTCTCTGATTGCTGTGGCTAGGAATTCCAGTACTATGTTGAATAATAGTGGTGAGAGTGGACATCCTTGTCTTGTTCCTGATCTTAGAGGAAATGCTTTCAGTTTTCACTCTTGAGAACGATGTTTGCTGTGGGTTTGTCATATATGGCTTTTATTATGTTGAGGTAGGTTCCCTCTATGCCCACTTTCTGGAGAGTTTTTATCATAAATTGGTGTTGAATTTTGTCAAAACCTTTTTCTCCATCTATTTAGATGATCATATGGTTTTTATTCTTTAATTTGTTAATATGGTGTATGACATTGATTGTTTTGTATATACTGAAGACTCCTTGCATCCCTGGGATAAATCCCACTTGATCATGGTGTATGATCCTTTTAATGTGTTGTTGGATTCTGTTTGCTAGTATTTTGTTGAGGATTTTTGCATCTATGTTCTTCAGTGATATTGGTTTATAATTTTCTTTTTTTGTGATATCATTGTCTGGTTTTGGTATCAGGGTGATGGTGGCCTCATAGAACGAGTTTGGGAGTGTTCCTCCCTCTGCAATTTTTTGGAAGAGGTTGAGAAGGATATGTGTTAACTCTTCTCTAAATGTTTGGTAGAATTTGCCTGTGAAGCCTTCTGGTCCTGGACTTCTGTTTGTCGTGAGATTTTTAATTACAGTTTCAATTTCATTACCTGTTGGTCTGTTTATATTTTCTAATTCTTTCTGGTTCAATCTTAGAAGGTTGTACTTTTCTAAGAATTTGTCCATTTCTTCCAGGTTGTCCATTTTATTGACATATAGTTGCTGGTAGTATTCTCTTATAATCTTTTGTATTTCTGCAGTGTCAGTTGTAATCTCTCCTTTTTCATTTCTAATTTTATTGATTTGAGTCCTCTTCCTTTTTTTCTTGATGAGTCTGGGTAAAGATTTATCAATTTTGTTTATCTTCTCAGAGAAAAAGCTTTTAATTTTATTGATCTTTGCTATTGTTTTCTTTTTTTCTATTTCATTTATTTCTGCTCTGATTTCTTTCCTTCTACTAATTTTGGGTTTTCTTTGCTCTTCTTTTTCTAGTTGTTTAGGTGTAAGGTTACATTGTTTATTTGAGATTTTTCTTGTTTCTTGAGGTGAGCTTGAATTGCTATGAACTTCCCTCTTAGAACTGCTTTCTCTGCATCCCATAGGTTTTGGATTGTTGTGTTTTTGTTGTCATTTGTTTCTATGTATTTTTTTAATTTCTTCTTTGATTTCTTCAGTGATCTCTTGGTTATTTAGCAGCACACTGTTTAGCCTTCATGTATTTGTGTTTTTTACCGATTTTTCCTCTAATTTATTTGTAAACTCATAACGTTGTGGTTGGAAAAGATGCTTGATATGATTTTAATTTTCTTAAATTTTCCAAGGTTTATGAGAAAACCATAATTCAAAAAGAGTCATGTACCAAAATGTTCATTGCAGCTCTATTTACAATAGCCCAGAGACGGAAACAACCTAAGTGCCCATCATCGGATGAATGGATAAAGAAGATGTGGCACATATATACAATGGAATATTACTCAGCCGTAAAAAGAAAAGAAATTGAGCTATTTGTAATGACATGGAGAGACGTAGAGTCTGTCATACAGAGTGAAGTAAGTCAGAAAGAGAAAGACAAATACTGTATGCTAACACATATATATGGAATTTAAAAAAAAATGTCATGAAGAACCTAGGGGTAAGACAGGAATAAAGACACAGACCTACTATAGAATAGACTTGAGGATATGGGAAGGGGGAAGGGTGAGCTGTGACAAAGCGAGAGAGAGGCATGGACATATATACACTACCAAACGTAAGGTAGCTAGCTAGTGGGAAGCAGCCGCATAGCACAGGGAGATCAGCTCGGTGCTTTGTGACCGCCTGGAGGGGTGGGATAGGGAGGGTGGGAGGGAGGGAGACGCAAGAGGAAAGAGATATGGGAACATATGTATATGTATAACTGATTCACTTTGTTATAAAGCAGAAACTAACACACCATTGTAAAGCAATTATACCCCAATAAAGATGTTAAAAATAAATAAATAATGAAACAAATGCAACAAGGTAAAATAAAACCACAACAGAAAAAAGAAAAACAAAAGGTGAGGGTGGGGGAACAAGCCAAAAGGAGACAACAATAACAAAGTATAAAGAATAAAATAAAATTAGAAAAATAAAATATTTATTAGAAGAAATAAAAATATAAATGAATCAACAGCAATGAATCAACAAGGTAAAACAGAACCCCAATCTAAAAGAGGAAAAAAAAAAAAGCCTTGTCTATGGTTGTGTGGTTTAGGTGCGGGTGGAACTTAGGCAGGGGAGGGGTTTAGGGTGGGGTGGACCTTGCAGGGTGAGGGGTGATGTTTGAGTGTGGGGCGGGGCCTAGGGTCAGGACACAGCAGCCAGAAAAGGCCTTGGGGCGGGGCCTCTGCTTAGGACCTGTGTGGAAGGGGAGAGGCAGCACCAGGAAAGGAGGGCCTCTGAAGGGTGGAGTTTCCAGGTAAGGCCCTGGGTGAGGGTATGTGCGTGGGGTTTAGGCCCAGAGAGTTGGAGGGAGTCTCTGAGTGTAGATGTAGGGCCCTGGGTGGGGGTGTAGGGCGGGGCTTGGGTTCTGTGTGGCAGGAGGGAGGCTCCGAGGGCAGAGGTTTAGGCCCGGGAGCCCAATAGGCTCCCTGGTGCCTAAGTGGCCAGGTAACGCACTGGCCGTATTCCCTTCCGTTACTTTACACCCCTCCCCACTGTCTACCCCAGGGTCTCTCCCGTCACCACTGGACCCCTAACCATGGGTGGGTCCCGCTGGGTGTAGGAACTCCTCCCCAAGTGGGCAGGGGAAACCTGGCCCCTGGGAAATTGTCCCCCAATTTCCCCCTTTGGGCATGGGATCCCTTCCCTTCCCCCCACCACCCCTCAGGGGCGCCAATCTCATCCCGCCTCCACTTCTCCTCCCCCCTCACTCCTCCCCATGCCCCACATCCTAACTGGTCGCTGGGGGTTCTTTCCGTCCCCTTAGGTGTCTGTGGTCCCCTACCAGTGCCTGGTAGGTGCCCTAGTTGTGTGGAGACGTGAATTCCGTGTCCTGTTAGTCCGCCATCTTTTCCCACCCCCCCATCTTCTTTTAAAGTCAAACTCAAATCCCACTTTCTCCAAGAAGCCTGTCACCAGCTCTCTAACCCATTTGCTCTTTCCTTGTACTTTTATTTAGAACCACGTCCCTGAGCTCTGACCACACCAACAGCCCTCAGTCCCCTTTAGAGAAGACACCTTAGAATTCTTTCTATATTCCCTCTTCCCTCTCCCAGCTGCCCACACAGTGCTGGATACATGGTAGGCGCATTTGGCTGGATGAAATGATCACTCAGACAATTCAACAATTAATGCTTCGTCCCATCACCATGGCTGTGAGAGTCCATTTCCCACTGAAATCCCCACTAGCTTTTGAAGGCGAGCAGAAATCAGAGTGATTTGCCTTTTCCAAGCTCGCCATACGTGTTCCTTTTCCATGATTTCTCTTCAGGAATCCAAAGGAGCAGGAGGGACCTGGCTGTTGATTACAAAATGGCTGGGAGACAAGAAGGAAAGGGGTGTAGAAACCTGGCAAACAACCCTCATTGCTGAAATGTCAAACCGACTGAAGTCAAGCCCATTAATCTTGTTTTATTGCAAGATTCAAAATCGCCATGCTACGGCAGCCACAGAATTGATGGATGGGTTCCCCTGCGTTCATCCAGCACCTCGGCTGCCTGAGAAACCAGATCTCAGATGAACAGGGAGAGGAAATTAAAATGGCCTTCTGAGGTTCTTCGGTAACTGCTAGTAGGGAAAGATGGGGCATTCAGGGTCTCTGGCAGCCAAGGTGCTTACACTTGGTTTTCACTGCAATTTTTGGTAAGCAAATCAAAGAAACAGCAGTGCTGAAGCCACCATGGTAAATCTTGAGCAACTTCTGCTCCAGTGAGGGGGCGAGAGTGGTCACACCTGGCTGCCCTGTTGCTTGAGGCCACCAGGCTGTGATCTTGTTTGACTTCTTGCTGATGAAATAGGTGAAAGATGGGAACGCCTGGCTGTTTTAATCTGCAATTTTTTGATCACTGGGGAGCCTAAGTCTTTTTCCATATGTCAGTTTTCTAGTCAGATTTCCTCTTCTGTAAATAACCATTTTCCTTGTGCCCCTAATATAATTCATAATTCAGTTCAGCAGTTCCACGTTGATTGTGGGCCTATGTGCCCAGCACATTCAGTGCAAGATACACAGCTATATGTATATTCCATTTTCTAACAGAGTGCAGGGATGGGGATGGCGAGAGAGAGAGTCAAACCCAAAGTATCACTTCACTGCAATATGGCTGATAGGGATACTTCCAGAGTATTTTCCCTGGTTTTGCTGTGATTTTTGTTATTTTTAGAGAACATAGAGTATTTGTATTTTTTATGCTGTGCATCATATATCTTGGAATCGCCTGGTCATTATCTTTGCTCATTCTTTTTCTATTCTTCTGTTGTTCTTGTCTTTGTTAATTTGTAGAAGCTCTTTAGGTATTTTGGAAATTAATTCTTTGTCTTTAGAAGTGCCACACATATATTTTCTAATCTTTTTATTTAACTTTATTGCATTTTTATCATGCCAAAAAGTGTCATTTTCAGAACATTCTTTAACATCATATATTGATAAAATAACCTCAAAATGGACTAAAGACCTAAAGGTAAGACCCACACCATAAGACTCTTAGAAGAAAACGTAGGCAGAACACTCTTTGACATAAATCGTAGTATTGTTTTTGTGGATCTGTCTTCTAAAGTAAAGGAAATAAAAGTAAACATAAACAAATGGGACCTAGTCAAACTTATAAGCTTTTGCACAGCAAAGGAAACCATCAGCAAAACTAAAAGACAACCTACTGAAAGGGAGAAAATATTTGCAAGTGATATGACAGATAAAAGGTTAATATTCAAAATACATCAACAGCTCATACAACTCAACAGCAAAAAGCAAACAACTTGATTTAAAAAATGGGCAGAAGATCTGAATAGATATATTTCCAAAGAAGACATACAGTTAGCCAACAGGAACATGAAAAGATGCTCAACATCACTAATCATCAGGGTAATGCAAATCAAAACCACAATGAAATATCACCTCACACCTGTCAGAATGGCCATCATCAAAAAGACCAGAAATAACAAATGTTGGTGAGGATGTGGAGAAAAGGGAACCCTTGTGCACTGTTGGTGGGAATGTAAATTGATGCATCCACTGTGGAAAACAGTATGGAGGCTTCTCAAAAAACTAATAATAGAACTACGATTTGACACAGTAATTCCACTCTTGGATATATAATAAAGAGAGAGAGAGAGAGAGAACACTAATTCCAACATGTACATGCACCCCAATGTTCATACCAGCATTATTTACAATTGCCAAGATGTGGAAGCAACCTAAGTGTCCATCAACAGATGAATGGATAAAGAAGATGTGGTTCATATATACAGTGGAATATTACTCAGCCATAAAAAAGAATGAAATGTTGCCATTTGCAACAATATGGATAGACTTAGAGAGCCTTATGCTAAGTGAATTAAGTCAGTCAGAGAAAGACAAGTACTGTATGATATCTGAAAAATAAAATAAATTAGTGAATATAACAAAAAAGAAGTGGACTCATAGAGAACAAACTAGTGCTTACCAGTGGGGAGGGGGAAGAGGGAGGGGTAAAATAGGGGTAAAGGATTCAGAGGTACAAACTACTATGTATAAAATAAACAAGCTACAAGATATATTGTACAACACAGGGAATGTAGCCAGTATTTTATAATAAATATAAGTGGAGTATAACCTTTAAAAATTGAGAATCACTATGTTGTACACCTAAAGCTTGCATAATATTGTACATCAGTTATACCTCAAATAAAAAAATTGTCATTTTGATGTAGTCAGATTTTAAAATATTTTTCTTTGTGATCAGTGCTTTTTACCTTTAAGAAATAATTCCCTACTCTCAGCCTATAAAAATATTCTCTGATGTTCTTCTAATCCATTTCAAACTTTTTCTCAGATGTAGAAATTAGAAACAAATAGGATGAATTAAAAATTTTTTAGTACTTAAGAACTTATGGTGTTGGGTGGAGATTGTAAATGTCCTAAATATTTAGACAGGTTTATCAATAAATCCGTGAGGACCTTTGAGAAATTTTAATGACTTATTCGTGTTTCCTTTTCTTTTTGACCCTGTCTGTTTTAGGGGTGTGTGAGTGTGTGTTGTGTCATCTTTATACATACTCATACCCATACAGACAGTCGCATGCATACACACACACACACACACACACACACACACCCCTGAAGAATAACTATCCTTGAAATTGATAAATTTCTTATCCTACAACTATGTGTAATATTGCCATATACTTAAAATTTTTCCTGTACTATTAGTTACTAGAATCTCATTCTCATATTTAATGATCTCTTTTGTATTTCTTATATTGTTAAAAGATTGACCAGAGGCTTGTTCTGATTGTTCTGTTTGCCTTTAAGAGTTGTAGCTTTTAATAACACTGCTATTACTACTACCATTCTTACAGAAACAGTAACTACCACTTCAAACTCTTAAGATTCATTCATCCTTTATCAGTTTTTTACCAGACACTGTGCTTTAAGCTTTACCAGACATTATTGAATTTAATTTTTACAACAACCCTATAAAAATGGCACTGTTACCCATATTTTACAGATGAGAAACATGGGAAAATGGATCACAGAGAAATTAACCAGATATTCCAGTGTTGCAGAGCTGTGTGTGTTGGAGTGAAGATAAGCAACCCAGGTCCATTTGACTTCACCTTTGGAGCCCTTTAAACCCTACATTTCACTGCTTTTCTCTTTTTTCTTTTCTTCTTATTCCATTGCTTCTTTCTTTCAGTTATTTTTCTGGTATTGTTTTCTTTCTTTTATTTTTCCCTTGATGTGATTTTCTGTTACAAAAGTGTTAAGTTCATTCTTGCTTATTCTCCCATCTCTCCTTGTCTCTTTCTGTCTCTCTCCGTTTCAGTTTCCTCTTTGTCTCAGCAACATGCAAGACGTTATTCTTAGTTTCTAGATGTCTGAGTATTTTTTCTTTTTAATATCCATTTGAATTTTTAACTTATTGCATTGTCATCTCAAAGTATTATCTATAAAACTTCTGCTCTTGTGTTTATAGATATGATTTAGTATGCAATCATTTTTTGCTTATAGACCAGGTATGTATACTTCAAAAGAAAAAGTAATCCATATTCGTGGATTATGAAACTTAGTATAAGTCTGTTATAGGTACTGCATTTATTGTGTCTTTCGTTTTTTCTATGTCCTTATTTAATCTCTTGTCTACTTGGATCTGTACTAGACTGATAATGGTAAATTACTTTCTCCCTCCCAAAAAAGCACATTTTTATTTCATTTCTTGTGCATTTTTATAGTATGTGCTTGCAAGTCTTATGTAAAATTTTTGCTTTTAAGCACTGTGCTGTCCAGAATTCATCTGGCTGTTCCTTGGTTTGAATTTGACAGGCATATTCTGGCCCATGAATTTATTTTTAACTTTTAGAATCTTTCTGCTGCAGAAACATATCTTACGGACAACTTAACGGTAACTTTTAAAAAAATACAATCTTTAGTGAATTCCCTGGTGGTCTAGTGGTTAGGACTCGGCGCACTCACTGCCGCGGCCCGGGTTCAATCCCTGGTCGGGGAACTAAGATCCCACAGGCCGAGAGGCACAGCCAAAAAGAGAAAAATTGTACAATCTTTAAATAGCTTGGTAGGCCACTTACATTCATTTTTATAAACACCACACCGTGTTTATCATCTGTCATCCCACTTTATGTCTACTTGTCCTCTGTCTTCTCTTTTGATTTTTGATGTGTGTTTTGATAAACGATTGTTTTATACTTCATTTTCTGTCTTAAAGAATTTAAAAAAGTAACCCTCTAATTTTTAAAAAATCATTTACGATCAATGAGATATTCCATGAACATTCTTACAGCTACAGTCACCATTTCTAAACTTTCTAAACAAGCACAACTTTTAACTCCCCTTTATAGCCTATGAAAGATGAATTTTACAGGTTTTACTTCTTTTCCTTTGTCCTCCTTTCTCATCCCTTTCTCATCCCGTCGGAACATAGACGGCAGGCTGGGGCCCCACAGCACATGGGGCTGCTGGGGCGGCAGCCAGGGTTAAATGTGTCATGAGTCCAGGGAAGGAGGAGGCTGGGCCAGATCTGAAGGCAAGAGCAGAGATGATGCAGCCACCCTCTGGTGTCTCTGGACCCCAGGCTGCCTTTCTTTCATTGTTTCTCCCCCCGTCCAGGCTGAGTCAGTTCCTGAGCTTCCAAGGCCATCCTGCCTGACTCGGCATGCCTGCCACCTTGAAGCATTGGCAAGGCACGGAGACAGAGGCGTGGCCCGTAAAAAATGATTTTCTTAGGAAGGGAAGGACCATGAATTCTCAAATCTCTGCAAACATGGGATAATTAGGTGGTCCAATGGTTAATGGATTTAATGCAGATAAGTGCAACTTAATGCACATCGACAAAACAGTTTAAATTGCTGATACACACCAATGGCTTCTGGTTCCTTGGGAATGTTCGGGAGATGAAAAGGTGTGCTCTGGGCTTTAATAAGAGAGAGAATTGTATAATCTCAGAGCACAAGGGGGTCTTTGAGGCATCAACTTGCCCACAGTGAATCCACACTCTCATCTTCCCATTGGTCCCACCTAACACACAAACAAGGCTTTTGGTTGATGGAGAGCAAGAGACCATCTGTTGGAATGAAGGCTCCACACAAGGATAAAGAAGATGCATGCCCTAATGCAAAGATAACACTTAACTTCTGGAACCAGCTTTGAAATACAGGTTGCTAGGTTATAAAACTGCACCTACCCGGTCTTAAGGGACTAGAAGCCCAGGTGTCAGAATCTGGGTTAGAGCAGTGATTTGGAACCATTCATAGACTTGGAGAGAGAGGAAGCGGGATGAGAGCCCCACAGAGTCTGTGCTTCTGAAGCTGGGGCTAACCCTGTGAAAATGCAGGCAGCTGGGGGGCGGGGGCGGGTCCCGGGACCAAGTCACAGTTTAAACTGGAATGATTAGCACATGAGATCCTCGCCTCTTAGCCATTGGCCAATTGTGGATCATCTGCTAGAGGCACAGAGCAGACCAGTAGATGGGATTTGCACAGGGAAATTTCATGTGAGAATCACACTTTCTCTATTCTCTTGAAAAATCAGATGCTTTAGCCACAGTGGGCCTGTGTTCTTAGGGGCCAGCAGTCAGCAGGAGCTGAGGGCCGTTCTCCTCTTTAGATGGGCAGGCGGCCTCCTCAATGTGTGCATCCCACCACTCTCAATGGTGTTCATTCATTTTGACCATCTTCCCGGTCCAGTAGGTGTTGGAGTTTGTATCCTCGGCAGGTGCTGCATTAGGCAGTGAGATGCAAAGATGAATAAATGGTTCACCTCTGTGCGAGTCTCTTGGACACAAATGGCTTTCCTCATCCACTCAAACTCCGAGTGTCTGTTCTGTGTTGGGCTCTGTGCTGGTGCTGACAATGGAAACACTGGTGTTCTTAAGAGTGTACAATCTCAGAGAGAGAGAGATATGAACAGATGATTGAAATACAAGGTGATTACTATGGTAACCCAGAAGCCATGGGCATGAAATGATTAAACCTTCCTGTTCTGACAATACTGGCCAGAAGACTGGTTAATGGTGTTCTCAGGCAGGCCTGGGGCTGAGCAACTAGGGGATCAATTTTTTAGAGCTGACCAGAAGTAAGAAGAGATTTTTCCTTCTAAGGGCTATAAATTCTCTCATCGGTCCAGCCAGGTATTAAACCAGGAACACAGCTGCAAAAATTAGTCCAGTTATAGAGAGCACATACTATCACAGGGCTTTCAAAAGAAAGGCCTAGAATTCAGTTTGCATTTGGAGCAAAACATGCATACAGACTAGGAATAAAATAGAAGAATTTTAAGGCAAGAATCAGAAGTCCTAGTGCAGGCAAGATGGCATGGGAGCAGAACACTGCAGAGCACATAAGAAAATCACAGCCCAGGACTTCCCTGGTGGTGCAGTGGTTAAGAATCTGCCTGCCAATGCAGGGGACATGGGTTTGAGCCCTGGTCCAGGAAGATCCCACATGCCATGGAGCAACTAAGCCCATGTGCTACAACTACTGAGCCTGTGCTCTAGAGCCCGAGAGCCACAACTACTGAGCCCGCATGTCACAACTACTGAAGCCTGCGTGCCTAGAGCCCATGCTCCACAGCAAGAGAAGCCACTGCAGTGAGAAACCTGCACACCACAGCGAAGAGTAGCCCCCGCTCGCCACAACTAGAGAAAGCCCACGTGCAGCAATGAAGACCCAATGCAGCCAAAAATAAATGAATTAATTAATTAACTTTAAAAAAAGAATATCACAGACCAGCCCAGAGAGCTCCCTGTCCAAGCTGGACCTGAGCTCCCACCAGGCTGTAAGTCAGACTGAGTCTTGAGTCTTTAATTGTAAACCATGAGCATGGCAACCTGATGGGACAGTTCATGTTCTCTAACAGGCCATCTTTAGCAGCACTGCTCCTCTGTTTAAATATCTGTACCATGTCTCTTTCTTTCTGTAGAATGGACACACATTCGGTTGTCTTCTTCATCAAGTTGTGATTTGGAAAGTCTATCTCAATGATGCTGTAGATGGATGCCTCTCCTGGACATACACCTAGAATTTGGATTGTGCCTGGTGGAAAAAGGAAAAACGGCCAAGAGCTCCCTTTTGCAGGATGGCGCCGTTTACGTCCATTTGTTTCTGGAGGGATGCATGGTACGCCACAGCAGAGCCATGAGTTGAGGTGTGTAAGAGCCCAGAGGAAGGAGCATCTGAGTTTGCCTGGGAGCACTGGGGGGTTGGGGAGGGTTCACCCAGGAAGGACCCCTGGGCCCAAGATGCGAAGGGGGAATGAGTTCATAGGATAGATGAATCCTACTGGGGTGGGTGAGGAAGGCTTTCGGGATGGAGTGGCCTTAGAACTGAGGGAAGAGAAATGTTCAGCTGAGCAAAGATAAGGAGAAAGTTCATCCTGGCAGGAGGAAGAGCATGAGAAATTTGAAGGAAGCACGGAATAAAGGTTTACAGGACATCAGCACTAATGCCCGAATACTAGTCCAACGCCAGGTTAAAGCCAAGGAAAATCGGGCGTGTTTATTGATGTTTATGGAGTTCTGCAATGAGTGCTCTGAAGAACAGAACTCTGCCTTAGAAATGTTTGCCAGGCAGCGGAGTTCAAGGTGAGTTCAAGGAGGCGGGATGGGCGACAGTGACCTGTAGTTGCCTCCTTCTCTGAGGTTCAGCTTCTATCATTTAGGAACCACAGGACTTCGGAGGCAGGGTTATTGCATATACTTTAAAAAATGTATATAAAGCTCGCTGTAAGGTGCCCAGGAGCTGGCACCCAGGAGCTGCTCAGCAAACCACAGTCCCTACCCTCTCCCCTTTGTACACATGAGGAACGTGCCAAGCTGGAGCCCGGCCATCTCCACTGCCAGGAAATTGCAGGACGACAGACAAAACGTTTTAGCTGCTAAAAGGTAGTGATGGGTTGAGATGCCAAGTGGTATTTCCTTTTGTTGAAGAGTGCACACGTGAGAATGCACTTCGCACCCTCTGACACGTGCCCACGATGTCTCCTTTATTTCTAGGGTTAGCTAATTAACAGGTACGAAAAGTCAGTGTGCTTGCAACTAAAATGTTCCATTATTCTGGGTTCTCTCCCCAGATTACTGTGCTGTGTGGATAACTCTTCTCTTTTGGGACAAAATTAGAAACGAAACAAATCTTACAAACAGACCCTTAGGTAGCCTGGCTAGTGACTGGGATTATGACACTTCCATTTCTTGTCTCCTGACCTGGCCACAGTGAAGTTAGCTGTGTTCTGTCATTCTTAGCTTTGGGATTTTGAGAAAGTCACTGAAAACCTGTGAGCGTCTAGATTTTTAAAGGAGGATAATGTTCTCCAATTCTGTAAAAGAGTTACGAATATGAAGAAAGCATGTAAATATTTGGTACACTGTAGTTTACAGAAGTAAGCTACTATTATTTTGAATATTGTTAATGTCATTCTGGCATTTTCAGAAACGTATGAAAACTTATGGATAAATGATATAGTCAATTTTTCATAAATTATTTCCAGAAAGGTATGGCAATTTTTTTTTTTTTTTTTGGCCGCACTGCTTGCAGGATCTTAGTTCCCTGATCAGGGGTCGCCAGCGCCCTTGGCAGTGAAAGTGTGGAGGCCTAACCGCTGGATCACCAGGGAGGTCCCGAGTTATGGCAATTTTTGCTAAAAGACACGGGAAGCTCTGATACAGCTTCTCAACTGTAGCCAAGCAACAGCTTTTGACAAACAAACTAAAAAGAGTGAAATTAGTTGATTTCTTGGTGCATTGAATTGATTGGTTCACCCTCCAAAGCTGGAATAGACAACTTTTTTTTTTTTTGTACAAATGTTTCTGTTTCAAACGTGAGGGGTGGGAGTTAGTGTCAAAGTGGGCAGAGGTGTGCTTTATCCACACCAGCCCATGAGCCAGACAGCACACATGCAATGAGAAAGCCAACAACAGAAGGATAAGGAGGCCCTTATGCTCCTGGCTTCTCTGTCCCTCCAGCCCCAGAGAGTTCATGGGCACCTCACCTCTTCTCCAGCCGTCCCCTCCTTAGTCACCCCAACTACTACCGATCATTTCCAGAACTTTAAAGAAGTGACATCATGACCTGCTGGCAGTGTAGCCCCTGCTTAATGCCCTTATGGGCTCCACTTCCCTCCCTCCCTCCAGAAAACAAACTTATTTGCGTTCACCCATCACCATTTCTCAGCCTCAACATCTACTGATTTTGGGGAGAGCATGGAGTGGCCAAGGGGCTCTAACTAATGTGCTCCCCAGCCTGTCACGGCACAGCCATTCAGCCCCCAGGGTTCAATCTCCCCACACAGTCTACACTCTAAAGCTGGTTACAAGTTGGGTTTGGCAGAAGCTGACTCAGATACAGAGCTTGGGGTGAAGGCTGTTTTTCGGGATTAACAGGATCCGGTTGGGTAAGGAAGTTGACTGCAGTGCAGGTCCAACAAAGCCCAAACCAAGCCGGCGGGGGCTGTGGCCTGAGGAGGTCCCTCAGAGTTGCTCCCCGTTGCCTGGTGGAAATGGCCAGGCCCGCTTACCCTCCCTGTGCCCTGTCACCTGATGTGGGCTGCTCTGGACGGGCAAGGAGCCTTTCCACCAGGGAGGAAAGCCCTGACGGTGCTGATGGTGCGGGCTGCTTGCTGACCCCCCTCCGCATGGTGGCAGCAGATCCTTCCTTGGCGGGGGTATGCGTAGCACATCTTCTTTTTACCAGTTTACTACTCCTCGTTCTTCCACCATACCCATTCGGGGACAGCTCATCCAGGTTCTGGTGGCCTCTCTTCCTTAGAAACCCAGGAGAAGGGAACCTGTGGGATAAGATTTAGCCCTGCCACTGCTGTTGGCCTCTGGGACGCAGCGGATGGGAGTTGTCTCCCTTCTCTACTATCCGCTGGCCTTGGTGGCTCTCCTGGTGGTGGAACCAGACTCTCATCCCCAAAAGGTTTGAATGCCTCATCACCGTGCCCTTCTCAGGCTGAGGTTGTGTGCTTGTCCATTTATAATCACAGCTGGGTAGGGGAATCTCAAGAGGGACCCAAGCAGATCACTTAGGACCCAGACATTCCTCCATGCTGCACTGTGTGACACCAACCTGCTCCTGTCCTGGTGATGAGGGTCATCTCACCCTGCCCAGATGGTGACTTCTCTTCTTCCTCAACACAACGTCCCTCAACACAAGAAATCCAAAGTGCCCAGGCAGCAGACACACTTTAGAATTCAATGGGACCCCAGCTGTGGCCCCTAGAGAAGATGTGTGTGCCCTCTGGGGAGCAGGACCCCTAAGCCTGCAGAGCCCATGGTAGTGGGGATGGGAAGTATGGAGCCTACCCAGGATCATTAGGAATTCATGGTAAGTGGGGTCACTCACCACTTCCACCTCGTGGATCCTGGGTTCTCGTATTCTTCCTGTTGGGGACACGGCTCCATTTAAATATCATTGATTTGTGCAAATATGCCATCCTGAGGGATGGCATCCTGTCCTTGCAAAATATTGCCTCTGGGCTGGCGCTTCAGCTGTGATTTCACAGGCTGTTCCAATGGTCTCTCAGGCCGGCAGTTTCAGGATGACAAGGTACATATGACCAGAGGATCTCGTGTTCACAGGTCCACCTCCATGCGTCCTTTGCAGAACAGAACCTGAAGAAGCCCACCAGGTGTTGTGCTTCTATCTTTGTGGTGGGAGGGACAAGCTGTAACAATTTGTCTTTTGCTTGGGAAGAAATGTTCCAGCATATCCCTGACCACAGGGGCTTAAAATTTTATGGAGGTGGCAGGCCCCGAGTCTTCATATTGTTTACCTCCAACCCTCTGGAGTGCAAATGTGACTAGCCACCTCTTACTTATCTCTCCTGTTGACATAATGCCATCGATGTGATCCTATATAGGATGTCCAGATGGTCCAGATCTCCTCCGATTACATCATGACAGAGGGTAAGAGAGTTAACATATATCTGGAGCAAAATCATAGATGTATATTGTTGTCCATTCCATGTGGATACAAACTATTTCCATTCCTATTTTCTGAATGGGATAGGAAAGAACATATTTGCCAAATCAGTGACCACCTACCATGTACCTGAAGCCATATTAATCTGTCCTAACAAAGAAACTATAGCTGTGATCAGGGTTATCACTTGGTTGGGCTTGCGGTTGTCTCTAGCCATCCTCCAGGACATATGGGCTTTCTGCAGAGGGGCCATGCTTAAGAATTACCTGGAGACATGCAGGTGACAACACCTCTGCTCCTACCTGAGGGTAGTACTTATCTCTGCCTCCTTCCCAGGGATGCAGTATGATTTCTGATTTATTCTCTTGTCAGGATGGGGTAATTTCAGAGGTTTCCATTTGGCTTTTCCTCTAGACAGCTAGTACCCCACAGGCCAAGGACCCAATGAACTGCTGCACTTGGGGACCAGGAAAGTGATCACTGTATGAGTCTGTGGATGTAGCGGACCCTCCATAACCTGGACGTTGGGAAGGGATCTGTTTATTACCTGGCCCCCATATTTCCCTATCAGCAGGGCCATGATGAAGTTTTTGGTCTCTAGGGATCAATGTCAACTGTGACTAACAAGCCTTGAAATATCTGGGCGTTCTCTTCTCCTTGGTATACAGCTACCTTAGCACATAGTTGTAGGTCCCTTTGTGAAAGGACAGGAAGATTATTTGATGTGCATACTTGCCAGAATGTTGCGGGATCCTTCCTCTTGGGGACCCAGCCACCTGTTCAGTCCATGAGTTCTCAGTCTAAAATTTGACTCAGGTACAGAAACCAGGCAAAAGTTGTAGCATTGTACGTTGGGGCAACTTCCGTCAACCTACTGGTCATCTAGCCTTGAATTCTTCTGCTGCTATAAGCTGGCCAGTACCTTTGTTTATTGCCCATACATTTGGCCTCTAGAGATTCCATAGTCTATTATGGGTCATGGTCCCATAGCTACCGCTCTGTCCTCACTGGTCCTTACAATAATTGCAACTTCTTGGCTTTTGGTGGTTAAGCCCCCATGCCCTGCATAAGCCAAATTCTGTAACAGCCTCTTTTGCTGTCAGCCCCGGCCTACAGAGGAGAACCCTGCTGGACTTAGTGCAGTGGGGGCACCTTCCTTCTGGGTTTGGTAAATAGTGTGTTTTCTCGTCTTCCTATAGAACCGAATTCTCTGCTGGAGGCTCCAGTCAAACTGGGCAAAAGGAGAGGTGAAAATGCAATGTAGGCTTAACAGAACTTTGCTGCTCTTAGAGGGCTTTCTGGAGCAAGCAGTGGTCATTAGAGTTGCATTCTTTTGGACCCAAATGACCAGGCCTTTATACTCCCACCTCAGTCACAAGGTGAGAGCTGCACAGGGAAGGGCATCTCAGCAAGGCAGGTCTCTGCAGCAGAGGTGGCCCTGGAGGAGCTGACAGCCACAGCTGTTTGCTGACTCCTGGCCTTGCGGTTGGGTAGGTCCTTCCTGGAAGGGAGAGTTGGGCAGTGCATCTCGGTGTCTATTACAAACCTCTTCAGCTTTCGTCCCTGATGGTATTTCTGAAGCGCCTCTGGGATGCGGTGATGATTCCTCTGTTGGCCATTCCCCTGGACTTACACTGGAAATGTAGAAAAAGTTCTGGGCCCTGAAGGTGTCAGGTCTGAGAGGCCCTATTGGAGAAGTTACAGATGTAACAGGGCTTTGAGTTCTGGGAGGTAAACCTGGAAAGCTCCCCCGGTTGGTGGGTCCAGGCATGAAAACAGGAACCTTGAAGTTGGAGCAGAAACCATCGAGTCAGGGGACAGTGACATGCTAAGGCATGTGGGCAGTACTCTGTGGGCAGGGGGAGCCGCAGAAGGGTTCTGAACTTGGGGTGGCGTGTCTGGAGATGTGTTATAGGAAGGGTTTTCCAGCAGCCTATGTGGAGGATGCACTGGTGGAGACTGTTATCAGGGGACCAATTAGGGCAGTTGCCATGGTTCATGGGAAAAATAATGAACACCTGAACTGAGACAGTGATGGAGGTGGGGGAGGGGTGGAGCAAGGGGAATGATGGGAAGGACATTGGGAGGTAAGGATGCCAGGGCAGGTAGACATCGCAGATCACACGTCTGGGAGCAGCGGGTCATTCATTCCACTCTCCTATTTCTATGTCTGGGCACATCATCTTCACCGGGTCATTTTCCAAAGCATAAAGTCAGGTGAAGTCAAGTGAGGAAAAGGAGCTGAAATGTTTCTATCTCAGAGTCAGGGGAATCAAAGAGGACTGGCAGATGGTTGGAATTTCATGGCTGTTTTCACGCTGCTGCTTCCCCTTCTGCTGTCCTCACCCTGGGATCTCCTTCTTTCTCAGGCTCTCAGGCCTTTGCTCTC
Organism: Phocoena sinus; assembly: GCF_008692025.1. NCBI lineage: Eukaryota > Metazoa > Chordata > Mammalia > Artiodactyla > Phocoenidae > Phocoena > Phocoena sinus. Next base: position 32,837,817 of record NC_045764.1, on the reverse strand, counting down.
TGATAAGCCTTTCTTCTGAAACTTGGGTTTTCCCCACCTTCTGGGGTCCAAACAGCTGACAGAGGGGGGCGGGGCCAACTAGATAGCCAAAGTCTTCAGAGGGTCATGTTTAGTTCCTAACCATCCCTAAGCTCCCAGCTCTGGTGGCATCACATGCCCTGGACTCATGGTTCACACCTGCGTAGAGCCTGCAGCGGCATTGCCCACAGACTCTGGATGAAGGGCCCCTGGCCCGGGGCCCAGGCTCTACAGGGCCTTGCCCTAGCTCTCCTCTGGCTGTACCTTGCTCTAAGGGGCAATGAAATGGTGACTCCCCCTCTGCCACATCACTGTCCAACTATTCAGGACCTCAGAATTCCCTGCCCCGATGGTCCCCAAGTCTGCAACCAGCGTCTGTATTGCTTTTCGCTGCAGCTGTCCCCATGATCTGTGCTCCTCTAGGTTTATGGGGGTGTGGACAGAGTTCCATGTGCAGACAGGGTTGTCTGCATAAGTGTGTGCCAGGCCTCTCCCAGTGCAGGAAGGAGCTGGGGCAGAGGGGAAGGGTGGGGCAGGCACAAGCCAAGGACCTGTGTCTGCATACTTGTTCTAGACCCTGCGAATATTAGGGGCAGGGCTACCCTAAAGAAGGGCTTTCCATCTTTAGTGATATGGACATTTCGAGCTGGATAATTTTTTGTTGTGGGAACTACACTGAACATTGTAGGATTTTTAGCACCATCCCTGGGTCCCACAGATACCAATAACACCGCCCCGATCACAATAATTAAAAACATCCCAGACATTTCCAAATGACCCCTGGACCGTGGGGAAGGAGGCAGGCAAAACTACCACCAGTTGAGAACCACTGCCCCAGGATGATGAGGTGGGTGTAGTTAGTTTGGGGTCGTTCTAGTTCAATAAGACCTAAAATTTCTAATTCAAAGAAACCTTTGGGACTTTGCGTAAACAAGTGACCTAGCAAAAACAGAATCAAAACAATTTTAAATGTGTATCCAAGTTCAATATAAATAATTTCCCTTGGCATATGCAAAGAAGATATAGTAGTGCCTGCTGTATGTTTTCTGGTGAGGGGTTGCTGTCTGTGCTGTGAACAGCTGCAGCTGTGACCGAGGACTCTGTCCAAGGACATCAGCGTCCTGTTTGGCCCCCGACGAACCACTGTGATGTCACGTCTGCTCGTGGCCTCTTGAGCTCCACTTTGGGCTTGTTGAACTGGCTGCAGTGTACAGAGGTCATCCAGCCTCCTGCTGCATCTGGATCCTGACCTGTGACTCAGACCCCAAGGATTCTTCTCCTCAGCCACAGGTCAGCACGGCACGGCCTCTCTCTGAGAATTGCACAAAACCCCATGGTGCAGAAATGCCTCCCAGCTAGAGCGCTGGTACTAGGATTGCCTGACTCTAGCTACTGATCAATCTCTGCTTTCTTAGGCAGTTTTAGTCTTCTGGTCAAATGGCTACTAGATAAACCCTTCCCCCGCACCATGTGACTTCATCTAAGCATCGTTTACTAAGGCATCCTAGATGTTCAGATTCTTAGAGCCTTGTTGTAGCAACGGCAGAGCCGGATCAAAGGCGTTGATTTTCCCTGGACTGGGCTTGCCCCTTATTGCTTTTTTCTCCTTAGGAGATACTTCTTACTGGTCCTCCCAGGTAGCCCCCGGGGTTTACTGTAGCCCTGGCTGGAAATACGCACCTTTCCCCGATGGAGGTTCTTCTTGCTTATGGCCCCTTCTGCCTGCCCTGCTGTGTTTTGGGAAAATGATAGCCACCTTCCTTGTGGGTAACAATCTCCATCTCTATTCCCCACCCCCCAGAAACCATCTATGCTACTTTGAAGGTGTACATTCACCCATTATTTATAATCTCCAGAAGGTAGGGAGTATGTATGTCCTGGTCACAGACACGACTTCAGTGCCTGGCACACAGAAGGCTCATGGTAGACGCTGATGTGTAGGTTATCTTTTGGAGTGAGCCCTTGGAGTCTTATGCTGGAATAATGACTATAGCAGTGGTACTGGCTAAAATCACTTTGGGTTTCATCTGCTTTCAGGTCTTTGTAATAGACTTTGCGAGATTCAAAGTAATGAATGCAGTGGCTGGATTTTGAGGCAGTGACCACGTGCAAGGGGAAAACCTCATTGATTTAACATTTACCTTGTGTGGGCCCTGTTCTAGGTGCTTTACAGACTTGGCCACATTTAATCTTCATAGCAATTCTACAAGTAGCTTTCACCACCTGCATTTTAGAGACAAAGGAGATTCCGCGGAAGTTGTAAACACGGTCCTTGTCACATTATTGGTGGCGGAGTCAAGATGTGAGCTCAGGCCTGTCTAACCAGCCTGTGCTCTTTCTCATCTGTGTTGCTGTTTCCTAGATGAAGTAGAGAGACTTGGAGCAGCTGGGGGCAGACATGGGGTCAATGTCCCCTCAGGGTCCTCACCCCTCAACGTTGGCAGAGAAAGGGCATCTCCAAGGAAATGGTAGCTGTTCCTTCTGTGTAGATAAAGGGGAAGAAGAATCCTTTTTTTTTTTTTTTTAAAGGAACAAATAAGACTGAAGTTGAAGCCAGCAACAATGACCAAGGCCATCACCAGGCAGTCAGGGGGGAAGGTGAATCCTATGAGCGGCTTTGGGTCAGGGATAAGGGAGCTGCGTGAATCCACTCTCCTCAGCGGCTTGTCATAAAAGCGTGGAGGTTGGACTGCATCGCCATGTGAAGTGGCTTATCAGTGATACCATCTTCTGCTCCTTGGTTTCAATATATATATAAGCACTACACAAAGAAAAGGATCCAAGTACACAAGTTTACGGATTCCGTCTAGAGCCACGTGTCATCACCGTGGTTGCCTTGTGCACTTAAGAATCTCACTTTCAGCTCTTTTTAATCTCACTTTATTAAAGGAGACATCAAGTGTAATTAGCAGCCCCTCAGAAGCACATCGGCTTTCTCATCCTTGAAGAAACGTTTAATTAATTTGAGCACACCGAGAATCGAGTTATAGAAGTACAAGCAAGCAAACCCACAAAAGAAAGATCTAAACGGGGGAAACTTCTTCAGTTTAACAGCGAACTTATCCTTTGGTCTTCATAATTAAGAGCCCAAACTCTTGTAGATACCATTTCTTTTTTTTTTTTTTTGGTTTCTCTCTTTTTTTGTAATTATAGTTGCTTTACAACGTTGTGTTAGTTTCTGCTGTACAGCAAAGTGGATCAACTTTCCATATGCATATATCCATTCTTTTTTGGATTTCCTTTCCATTTAGGTCACCACAGAGCACTGAGTGGAGATCCCTGTGCTATACAGTAGGTTCTCATTAGTTATGTATTTACTACATAGTCGTGTATATATGTCAATCCCAATCTCCCAGTTCATCTCCCCCCACTTCCTCCCTCTTGGTATCCATACGTTTGTTCTCTATGTCTGTTAGAAACCATTTCTTAATGGCCTACTTGGTCCAAGCTCTTACTAGGCCCTTGAAAGCGGTTTCCTCATCTCATCCTCACGACAGCCATTGCACAGGAGATGTTATTTTCCCCATTTCCTGCAAGAGAGAACTGTGGTTCAGTAATGTGCTCAAGGTCATGGAGTTAGTAAGTAAAGAATCTGGGATCAGGCTTCCCTGGTGGCACAGTGGTTGAGAGTCCACCTGCCGATGCAGGGGACACGGGTTCGTGCCCCGGTCCGGGAAGATCCCACGTGCCGCGGAGCGGCTGGGCCCGTGAGCCGTGGCCGCTGAGCCTGCACGTCCAGAGCCTGTGCTCCGCAACGGGAGAGGCCACAACAGTGAGAGGCCCACTTACCGCAAAAACAAAAAAACAAAACAAAACAAAAAAGAATCTGGGAACTTGCAAAGTCTGTCTCGTTCCAAAGCCCAGGCGGTCCACACTGTGCTCAGCAGCCTCCCTCAAGTTCAAAGCTTGGAGACGTTAACTAGATATGTGAGCTGCACAAACTGCTTACCTCTGGGGTACCAACTTCCCCCAGTGTAAACTGGAATAACAGTCTCTGTCTCTACCCTCAAGCAGGGGTTACGAAAATGAAAAACGGGGCAATAGGTGGAGATACGTCTTCAAAAATGGTAAGCTTACCTTATAAGTATACAGATATACTTTCATTCCATGATCAAAGAGAATTGCACTTCTCTCCACTCCATCTAAGTCTATAAGCGTTGCCAAGGCTTCTCAATGTATTTATTTTCTTGTTATTTCATTCAACTGGAAAATATTTCCTTAATCCTCCCTTGCTGCCTGGCAAAGCTCCTCTGTCCTTTCGGCCTGCACTCTGTGGCACTGACACCTTCAGGAAGCCTTCCCTGACTGCCTTCTCCATCTCCTTCCCAGCCCTGGCCTCTGTCATCGCTCTTGCCACTCTGCACTTTGTCTGTCTTTCCACACATCACTAGACCCAGAGGTCCTCCGGTGCAGGAGCCGTGGTCTCATGTCTTCTGTCCCCGTGGCAAGGAGTAGGAAGTATATTGCAATGCTCCGAGGAGGTCTGTTGAACCTAACTACGTGGCGTGAAACTATCAACTCTGAGTTTCTGAGACAGACTTCCAGACCTAAACCCAAGAAGCATCAGGGAGAACCCCCCTGTCCCAAATGAGCCCGAGTGGAGAGTGAGGCCACAGCTCTGCTCTGCCCTCCTGCCGCTCCCACTGAGCTCACCTAGCTTCGGTGGGGGGGGAAACCAGCCTGAGGGCATTCCTGGGTTGCAGGACTTTTTTTTTTTTTTTTTTTTTGCGGTACGCGGGCCCCTCACTGCTGTGGCCTCTCCCGTTGCGGAGCACAGGCTCCGGACGCGCAGGCTCAGTGTCCATGGCTCACGGGCCCAGCCGCTCCGCGGCAGGCGGGATCTTCCCGGACCGGGGCACGAACCCATGTCCCCCGCATCGGCAGGCGGACTCCCAACCACTGCGCCACCCGGGAAGCCCAGGAGGACTTTCGTCCCAGGACAGTCCCAAGCCCCTGGACCTTCAGTGCTCAAGCTTTCAGGTTGTTCATCCTAACCCCAGGCCCAAAGATGACTCTGCTTGAGGGAGGGCTGGCTACTACAGCAGGGAGCCTGTCTGCTATCGCAGCCAGCACACAGAGAGGCCTCCGTCTCACCGTTACCGGGTAGCATGGGCACCAGAAATGAGAGCTCCAGCTGTCAGAAGCAGGGACCAGAGAACCCAAATCCTAGAATCTTCTTAGCCAGACACTCAGATGTCTGCTGCCTGGGAAGGGTCGGCTCCAGAGCTGCTGTTTCAGAGCTGGGAGGGGCATCATAGAAGTTCCTCTTCATCGGGATCCAAGAACCAAGAAAGGCTTGTGTGGGGGATGATGGGCTCACAGCAGAGATGGGGACATTCTGGGCTTAGAATGAAGAAAAGTAGATAGTTGCTGGAAGATGAACTTTGACATGTAAGAGATTTGGGGAGGGGACATTGAGAGAGAAATTCTGAGACTAGAATGGTGAAAGGGACTAGCTGCTGAGTTGAGGAGAGAATTCTGAGACCATAACAGGGTTAGAGAGGGGAAGGAGGTCTTGTTTAGAGCTTAATTAGCAAAACAGGAAGTCTGCGAGGGGCAGAGTCAGGGTTGAAGGGATGAAATACGATTGCAAGGGGGTGTCTAAGGGTCCAGCAGAATTATCTCCTTAGAGCAGGGTTTCTCAACCTCAACACCACTGGTATTTTAGGCAAGATAATTCTTTATTGTGGGAGGGTGTCCTGTCCTTGTAAATTGCTCAGCAGATTTCATGGCTTCCACCCACTAGATGCCAGCTAGCACCTTCACACTCTCATACATTTCTCCAGACGTTGCAAGTGTCTCCTGGTGGAAGGGCAGAGCACAAACACCCCTGGTTGAGGACTTCCTGGTGGTCCAGTGGTTAAGACTCTGTACTTCCACTGCAGAGGGCACGGGTTCAATCCCTGGCTGGGGAATCAAGCTCTCACATGCGGCACGGAGCGACCCAAAAGAAAAACCAGCAACAACAAAAAAACACCATTGGTTGAGAATAACTGTCTTAGATGGATCGTGGCCACCTTCAACTTTTCAAACTCTTTGCAAGCTCCGGGTATATCACTTGCCAGTTCTGAAGCGTGGGGTGGGACATGGGCATCCTCTTGGAAAACATCCCCCATAAAAGTTAATGATGGGGGCTTTCTAGCTTCTGTGCTATGCTGAGATAATTAAGGAAGGGTGTGATGGGCACCGTGGCAGCGTTTCCCTGCTGGGAAGACAGTGCCATGCAGATCTGCTTAGATACTTGCTATTCTGAGCGGGGCTTGGTTCAGTCAAGGCTTTATTTACAGCTGAAGGTCCCTGGTGAGGCTTTTCGAGAGAGCATATGGGGGCTCTTCTCCAGGAGGGAGCGAGTGTCTCAGAATAAGGGTGGAGCCTACGCTGGCAGAATGAAGCAGCCGGCTGGCTGACACTTGTTCTACCATGGGGCTAATTTCGGAGGCTTCTTCTTCATTGTGGATCGGGATGGAGAACACTTTGATCACTTTAAGCCTTTGTCCTGGTCATTCTGTTGCATCCGCTTCAGACCCTACTGGTGGGTAAACATTTGATGTCAGTTCTTAAAACAGGATAGTGCAGAGCAGAGGACAGGAGACCCCCTATCCCTCATCAAAATCTGCATAAAAGTCAGCAAGAAATGCTAGAACATAAAGGAACAGACAAACAGGGATGGTTTGGAAGACAGGAGATGTAATAGAAGCAGAGGTGGCTGTCAGAGCCCCACCTGTGTCTCTTCAGCTCTGAGCATTATGGTCTAGTAGGGCTGATTTCCATCTGCCAGTCTCTGCATCCCTCTGCCTGAGGGCTTTTGTAGATGGCAGAGCCTGGGACGAGCTGGAAGTACTGGAGAATTAGTGCCTTGCTTCAAGGAGCCCTTAACGAATGGCAACTGGGGTATACCCCAGCTCCCTTGCCCCTTCTGGCAATACTCTGACACAAGTATTTTACATTGGCTCTGTGGTTCTGGGTTAGGATTAATATCCAGTTTTCTCCTTATCCCAGTAGGGTTTTTGCACGCGAACACACTGTTTACTGGCTACTTTTCTCCCCTATCTCACTTCCTCCCTCCTATGACTGCATCCTGGAATCACCTCCTAAATAAACTATCAGCACTCACACCCTCAACGTAAAGTCTGTCTTTGAGGAAACCCAAACCAGCACATGGACTGAATGCTGATAGATGAAGACCTGGTGTTTACTTGCTCCAAGGCTCTGTCTATACGTAGACAGAAGGGTGCGTACAGATACGCAACGTCAAATGTGCTGGCACACAGCACATGTTTGGCCACGTGCAAAATTTAATTTCCTTAAGTTTTTTATTTAAGTTTTTGTTTTTTTAACTAATTTATTTATTTTTAAAAATTTATTTTATTTTTGGCTGTGTTGGGTCTTCTTTGCTGCGCGCGGTCTGTCTCTAGTTGCGGCGAGCAGGGGCTACTCTTCATTGCAACGCATGGGCTTCTCATTGTGGTGGCTTCTCTTGTTGTGTGGCACGGGCTCTAGGCACGCAGGCTTCAGTAGTTGTGGCACATGGGCTCAGTATTTGTGGCTCGCGGGCTCTAGGGCGCAGGCTCAGTAGTTGTGGCGCATGGGCTTAGTTGCTCCGCAGCATGTGGGATCTTCCCAGATCAGGGCTGGAGCCCACATCCTCTTCATTGGCAGGTGGATTCTTAACCACTGCGCCACCAGAGAAGCCCAGATTTCCTTGAGTTTCATTCTGAGATTGGTTGGCTTGATTTCTCATAGTTAAAGCAAATATAAGCTCTAGATGGCAAAGATTTTGTGTAGATTTGTGCATTCTCATTTGCATTGGCTTTTATGTCCAAACACATTTTAAAGGCTCCCATTTCAGTGTAGATGGCATACAATTCTTGCTGCTGTAGTGAAGGCTGACATCATGGAAATGACCTAAGCCCCTGTTTAGGGGTGACAAACAGCAAGGTTGACTCCGGGTTGAATATTTATCTAGATCCCTGTGGTTGCTGTTGTTTTTAAAGAATTGTTTAGATTTAACATCAGAAACATTATTTTATGTCTCTGAGATTTGAAATTATTTTAAAGTCTTGGGTAATATTTATTAATTCCATTGCCTTTATCAGCTAAGAAGAAAACCTAGTTACACACCTTTTGCAATACACAAGGATTAAAATTATTTAATGATCTCCCTGAGTAACTTTGTGCCAACACTAAGAAGAACCCAGGAGAACACTGTACCTCCACTTACCCACGTCACTTCAGCTACCTCATCACTGATGGATATGGTTAGAGTTTTCAAAACAACCATAATATTTGTTAATTAGTTTCTAATTTAAGAAATGCATGCTTGTCATAGATGTAACCTGGATCTTAGCCAAGAAGGCTGAGATTTAGAGAAAATTAGTTTAAGCTTCTAATTCCATATCCATGGGAATTCCAATGCCCGTCTCCAGATTTCTGAAAATTCCCAGGGGCGTAAATTCTCAGTCACATATGGCTGTAGTTTCCTGCTTTTGCCGAACTTTTGTCCTCGTGGGCTTCTTACCTCCCATGGCTGGTCTCTTCCCTGCTCTGCACACTCAAATATGAAATTCATCTCCTGTCCCTGATATCCTGCAAAAACACACAAAGCGTTTATGTATGTGATGGACTTTATCAGATGTTCGTGAAATAGGAGTTCATGTTATACCAAAGCAAACAAGTACAGTAAGCCCCCTACATACGAACCTTCAAGTTGTGAACTTTCAAAGATGCGAACTTGCTTTTGCATGTCCAGTCATAAAAGTTAGTTCATGTGTCTGGTGTACATTATCACGTGCGTGCATCCTCTACAAGTGGTTATGGTTTTGTGTACTTTACTGTCCAGTACTGTATAGAGCACAGTAGTACAGTATCTTTATTTCAAGCCTAGGATGTCCGGAAACAAGAGTAAAACAGCTGGTACTACCGTACTTTTCAAGGTACTGTACTGTAAGATTAAAAATGTTTTCTTTACTTTTTGTGTGTTTGTTTTTTAGGTATCATTTGTGTGAAAAGTATTATAAACCTATTACAGTACAGTATGATATAGCCAATTGTGTTAGCTGGGTACCTAGGCTGAGTTTGCTGGACTTACGAACAAAGTGGACTTATGATTGCGCTCTCGGAACGGAACCCGTTCGTATGTAGGGGACTTACTGTATAAAGATGAGGATGAGACCTACCTGTTCTTTTGGCAACTCTGCCCCAGGAAGTTTTCACTGGCTACTTTTCTCCTGTAATCCTGGTGTCTTGTCACCTGCCATCATACCTGTATCTCTCCCTGCTTCTTTCTCTGTCCTCCACACCTTTGCCCCTTACTCTTAGGACAGGTTGTGGCATCACTTCCCCTCTGCCATGCCCTTCCCTGCAGGAGGATGACGTGCCCTACCCTGTAGAGTGGCTGTGTCACGTGCTTTGGCCAACGACATGTGACGCAGGTAATGCGGGTTACATCGGGCAAAAGATTTCAGAGTCAGATCGTGGTTCATCAGCTCTTTCTCCTCACACTGATGACTGGCAAGGTTCCAGAAAGAAACTGCTCTGGAAGCCTGGGTCTGGGGTACCGACAACAGGGAGCTTGTATGCTAAGTGCACGTACCAATTCGAGGAAAATATCCATATTCTCTGGATTTTTCTTATGTGACCAGGCCATCTATGACTAAACATAATTTTTTTCCCTTCATTTCTAATTCCTCTATCTTCTTATTTTAGCGATGATTTAGAATCTCCTGTGAAGTGTTGAGTAAACTGAGGGTAGCAAGAAACTCTGGTGCATTACCAGCCTCGGGGGAGGCCTCCATAAGTGTAATGACTGCAGCAGGCTTTTTGTAGACACCTTTTATCAGATTAAGGAAACCTTCTTCTATTCCTAGCTTTCTAAACGTTTCTAACATAAGCAGATACTGAATTTCACCAAATACTTTTTCTGTGCATATTTGAAATGATCATATGACCTCTCTCCTATTTCTCCATTAAAGTGGTGAATTATAATAATTAATTTTTGAACGTTAAAGCAACCGTACATTGCTGAAATTTAAAAAAATGTTCATATATCACTGGATTTGAACTGCTATATTTTATTTAGGATTTTTGCATCTATATTCATAAAGAGTTTGGCTTATATTTGTTTTTTCTTGTAATGTCCTTCTCAGGTTTTCTATCACAGTTTTACTGGCCTCATGAAACGAGTTGGCATTCTTTGGACCCGGGCTTGGAATTTCCTTTCTGTAAGTCTTCCATTTCTTTTGGTTCAGTTTGGGTGAATTGTGTTTTTCTAAGAATTTTTTCTTTTTAAATTTTTAAATTATGACCACAAGATTCTGCAAATAACTTTTACAACTTTTTAATGTTTGTTAGATCTTTTGTGATATCCTCTCTTTTATTCCTGATATTGACCTGTGCCTTCTCTCTTTTATTTCTTGATTAGCTTTTATTTGGGAGTAAGGGGTGTATTCGTTATGTCTTGCTGCGTAACAAATTACCCTAAGTCTCAGTAGCTTCAAACTAGAAGCATTTATTATCTCACACAACTTGTGTGAGGGGGTGGGTCCTGGGGATGACTTAGCTGGCTGTCCTGCTCAGAGTCTCCCTCGAGGTTGCAGTCAAGGTGCCGTCTGAGATTGCACTCATCTGCGAATGGACCTGAAGGGTCTCCTTCCCCGTTAGCTAAGTCACATGCTTGGCGTGTCAGTGCTGGTTGTTGGCAGGTGGTTCGGATTCCTCAAGGCCTCTGTTCTTCACCATGTGAATCTCTCTCTAGGGCTGCTGGAGTGTCTTCACAACATAGCAGGTGGCCTCCCCCAGAGACAGGGATCCAAGTGACAGCAAAGTCTTGAAATCACACATCATCAGTTCCACTTACTCCTCTCATTGCAAGAGAGTTACGAGGTACAGCCCACACGGAAAAGAGAGCAGGATTAGGGTCCACTTTTGAGAAGATTGTCAGAGAATTTGTGGACATATTTAAAAGCCCCTATAGAAAGATATCAATTTTATTAACGTTTTCAAAGAACCATTATTTTGCTTTGCTGATTCTCTTACAGATTTCGTCCTCTATTTCATTAATTCCTATTGTTTGCTGTTTCCTCCTCTCCATATTTCACCAGCGTAACCAAGTCCCTGCAGTAAATTAATTCCATGGGATGCTGATACAGGTCTGATACTCCTTTGAATGTTTGGAAAAAACAAAACAAATCAATTATACGCCCCTCATCTCTCACTTACACGCGCGCGCACACACACACACACACACACACACATACACACACATTTTGTTGATTTGTTGGCAGATTCAGGAGGTTTATGAACCGTGGTTCTTACATTGGTAGAATGTGAGTTTTAAGATGCATTTTTTTCCAAAGGGATAACTTACGGTGTTGAGTCAGCCACACTCACTCACTCATATTGCCTCCCGTTAACACCAAAAGCTCAGACTTCTGCTCCAGCTGGCCTACCCCAGGGAGCCAGCCTGTGGTCCTGGAACCAGAGTCCTCTCATTCCATACGAGAACCAGAGGCACGACCTTGGCAAATGAGGCTGCCATGTCAAACGTTTGGGCTGGACACCTCAGATGTTGCCAGATATTGAGCATTTTGCCCTGAATGCTACTAGCAAAATATTCCTATAAAACGAACATTTTCCAAGGTCAGTCTGTGTCTTTAGGGGCTCAGTGCTTGGACTTCAGCCATGAGGCTCCCCTGACCAATTTGAAAGTGTAGCTTTTTGCTCTGTGTTGGAATAAATGTTCACCTTGCTATAAAACATCGGTTCTCTTTCGGGTCTAAGTAATTTCCTTTCCCTTCTGCTTGCCTATCTTTGAGGTGTTAAGAGCACGCGTGGCCAGAAGAGTGGTCTTCTGCCCAGTCTGGAAGCTTGGCCAGAGGAACTGGTGTTCTTGTGTAATGAGATCATCTTTCAAAAGTACCAGACGGTTTTTCGTCCTTCTCACCCAAACGCGACGTTTCCTGGCAGCCATTCCACCACCAAAGTGCCAGGAAAGGGGACTACAAATGCCTCCTAAAAGTACAGGATAGGGGGTGTCTCTATCAGGGAAGAAGGAAGGGGAAAGCCCACCCCTTCTGGCCTCAAAAAAACTGCGGGAGGAAGGAGGCTGTCAGAAGCAGGTGAGTAAGTAGGGAAAGAGGTGTGTTCTGACCCTCTCCCAGCTGAAGTGAGGAACCTCCCAGCTAAGCCTCCAGAGGCTTCCTCAGCTCCTGGGGCTGGGGCGGGAGGGTGAGGACAGTGTCCACTTTTTCCTGGTCCCCCTAGAAGATCACAGGGATTGATGGTGTTGGCTGAGGTTTACTGGGGGAGACAGGTGTTGCTGCATTGTGGTGAGGGACGCTGTAGCTGCGGGCCAGATGGCAGATCATCCCGACCAAGAACTGGCCATGCAGCACAGCTAGACCTCAGGGGACACGCAGTCCTAGAGAGGATTGACTTGGACTCTAGATAGCAGGACTGCTGAGCCCAGACAGAACCAAGGAGGGCAGGCTTCAGCCTCTGGTGCCAGCAGGGCTCCTGTCCATCAGGTGGACAGCGGCATCCTCATACAGACTACAGGAGCCGGAAGGGACCGTGGGCCTGTGGCCCGTGTGGATCCGAGATCTTTCTCGTCACCTTTAGGTCACACAGACCAGCTCTCTCGTATCAACACCTCCAGATGCACTCTTGGAGATAAGCAAGGTGAAAAGGGATTAAAAAGTACAAAACGTTTATCCAAAAGAAGCTGAGTTCTCTAAAGAGGCTGTTTTACATTATTAGATCAGATTGAATTTCCTTACATCAATCGTGGAAAATGAAGAAGTTATGTTTTCTTTGCAAATCGGAGTGCCACTGGTAAATTTGCAACCCTGATACGAATTGATGCACAAAGATGAGAATTTTAGCTGCTAGAAGCAAGGCCACGGTGTGGGGCTGGTCTGAGCTGAGCTGTTCTTGTGTCCTTCCGCATGGGAATCGGTGTCAGAATGAGGGGGACAAGACTGCATCTGTGGAGAGCCGCTTTTCTTTGGTGGGAAAAATAATTAGCCTGGAGGTAGCTTTCGTCCAGTTCTGCCCCAGTCCGATTATTATGAAGGGAATGAGTCATCTCATCAAGAACACACCAGGGACTTCTCTGGCGGTCCAGTGGTTAAGACTCTGCCTTCCAGTGCAGGGGGTGTGGGTTCAATCCCTGGTCGGGGAGCTGAGATCCCACATGCCTCGCAGCCAAAAATACCAAAGCATAGAACAGAAACAATATTGTAACAAATTCAATAAAGACTTTAAAAATGGTCCACATCCAAAAAAAAAAAAAAAAGTCTTAAAAAAGAAAAGAACACCCCAGTTCCTTTCTTAGGACCTTCCTCCCTCCACAGGGCTTGGAACTTGGAAGGAGATGGTTCAATTTCAAGCTCTGGCTCTGACTGGGTGGGCAAGTCGATAGACTTTCCTGAGCTTCTGTCTATCAAATGGGGATTGAGACATGTGTACCCCTAATCCTTGTGGCTTCAGAAAGAGCTGATGGAGGGTAACAGAAAGTGCTTTTTATAAACCGAAAAGTCCTAATCCCGTGCCCATTCCAAGCTTCCAGATGTCTTCCTTTTCCTGCAGTTTCCTTTTTGCCTCCTGCGTGTTCCAGGCTTTTCCTCCGGGCTCTGTTCTGGCCTTCGGCTGACCAGAGGTTTGTTCCTTTGTATCAGGTCCCGTGCTGGGTCCTGGAGCTCTTGAGGCCAATAGATCCAACATCTCCCCTCGAGGAACTTCTTGTCCACTCTCAGGCACTGTCCTTCCTTCTCCTGCCAGGCGATTTTCCCTTCGGATGTTACTGGTTATGAATTCTCCTTGGTAGAATGGGCTTGAAGGTGGGATTCTGTAACTAGAGTAGGCCCTTCAGGAAATGGGTCCAACGTGTGAGATATATGACTCGTCAATTTTTCAGTAAGTATAATGCCCTAGACCAGGCTCATTTGGAGTGGAATCTGGAGGGCAGTGCCCTGGATCTTAGGATGTGAATAGCGGGCTTGGGTGGCTCACCTGGGTCAGCAGGTGCTGAGTTGGATGGCGAGGGCAGCTTACCCTCTTCTGTCCCAGGGGTCAGACTTTTTATCACCCACAGGCTTGCCTGTCGCTACCTAGCTTCGAGCCCTTCCACCCAGACTTGTTTTCATGTTGGCATCCTCAACAGATACGGAGAGACCTATTTGGTTGGAAACCCAGAAAAATTCTTTCATTCACTCTCCTAGCACACCCTTTCCTGAAGACCTAGATTTCACAGGGGGCACAAAACTAGGACCAAGTCAGAGAGGGAGGCAACCTGGAAATAGGGTATAGACTCAGGGAACTGTTGATGCTGCAGCCTGAGCCCACAAGGCAGTCTGGAGGCAGAATTCTCTCTTCTTTGGGGGAGTCCATCTTTTTTCTCTTGAGGCCTTCAACTGATCAGACAAGCCCCCCCCCCCCCCATATTATGGAGGCTAATGTGTTCTACTCAAAGTCCACTGATTTAAATGTTAATCTCATCTTAAAAAATGCATTCACAGCAGTGTCTGAATCAGTGTTTGGGCAAATATCTGGAAATGGTGACCAAGCCAAGTTGACACATAGAATTAACCATCACGTAAGTTCAAAGAGGCATGGCGTGGGCCAGCGTGGTAAGCCTGGGTCTCTAACACATAAGGAAGGTGTTAATAATGGACATCAATGGGAAGCCACCCTTCCCCCTATCACTGCATCATGAAGATTCAAGGAAAGGAAAGTACCTTTTGGAGCATAACTTCAAAGCCTGGCTTTACAGAACATTCTGGAAAAGATCTAGAAAACCGAAGCCTAAGATGAGCTTCCTGTTCCCACACTTGGATGAAAATTACTGGGTCATTCTTGTTGCAGTTGGTTGTAGGGTGGATGTTAGCCCACACAGTACTTCTTTTTTTTTTTTTTTTTTAAATTTCCGCTATGTTTTGACATTTCAATCTATTATCTTTTTTAAAATTTATTTATTTATTTATTTATTTATTTATTTATTTATTTATTTATTTATTTATTTATTTATTACTGCACCACACAGCATGTGGGATGTTAGTTTTCCAACCAGGGATAGAACCCGTACCTCTTGCAGTGGAAGCATGGTGTCTTAACCACTGGACCACCAGGGAAGTCCCAGTACTTCTTTTTGAATTAGAAGAAAGACTCCCTTTCATGGACAAATCAGAAAATAGCCCCTCCTGGGCAGATGAATTAGGAAAGTGTAACCCTTCTGGGCAGACAAAGGAGGAACAGGTGCCTATGTTCTCCTGTGGGTGTGGCCTCAGCCATGGAGCAAAGCCTGGCACATGAAGTGCACGCTGGTTTCCCAGAGTGACCCGCTTCCTCAGTTGGGTAACTTTTGTGCACAATGCGACCTGCATCGGTGGTTGGTAGAGAGACGCGCTGATAGTGAAAGGACACCTAGAGGTCGTCTAGTCCACCCACTCCTGTCTTGGAGATGGAAACACTAAGTCCCAGAGAGGTACAGAAGGTGACTCCATTCATGCAATGCCTCTTCAGCAGGGCAACAGCGAGAGGACACAGCAGCCCCCAGAAGGAGAGCCCTCTGTCTTGCCAGCCTGGTCCACCCTACACCAGGCGTGAAGCTGACCCATCCCTGGAGCCAGAGGGGTCCGAGTAACTCGTGCATCAGTCTTTTGAGAAAGAGTTCATCAGAGAAGATGAACGTGTACCCCAGGAAGAGAAGCATAGATTTTTCTCAATTGCTTCCTCTTCCTCTCCCCTTCTCTGTCCCTCTCCCCGCCCTTCCCCTCCCCTCTCCTCCCACCCTCTCCTCTCCTCTCTTCTCTTCTTTTCCTTCCTCCCTTCCTCTTTTCCTCCTTTCTTCTCTAAGACACAGACGAAAGAATACTCACCTCTCAAAATCAAGTTTGCCAAAGCAGTGGTCTAATTGGACCCTGGGAGATTGGACAAAGGGTGTTGTTTTTCTGGTAGATCCTCACGAATGGAATTCTTTATTAGTCTTCCAGTCTCCTTCATTAACATGCATTTTCTCTCCCTCTCTGCATCTTGCTCCCAACTCCAGGGCTGCTGAGCCCAGCATTTGTCCCTGGGACTCAAATGCCGACAGACTGTACAGTGAGAATCTTCAAGAGTGTGTGAAGCCAGGCACGCATGTGGTTAGTCAGAAGAAATGGTTGCTGGAAATGCTGGTCCTCAGAATGACATCTGCTGGGTGGCCTCTCAGAGGGTGGGAGCTGCTTCCCTCCCAAGTCAGGCTCTGCCTAAGCGAGGCTTAGTGATGGAAGCTACTGTTTATTACCCACCAACTCTGCACCAGACCCTGTGTAGCGTGCCTTACCCAGACCCCCTCCTCAGCACAGCGTGTGGCAAGAAGTGAGCATCCTGGTCCCTATTGACAGATGAGAAGAATGAGGCTGAACAAGGTCCAAGGACGTTCCAAGGTCACACGGAGGGTAAATGGCAGAGCCTAGACCTGAATATGGGTCTAGGTGACACACTGCCTGTTACAAGTGCAGGCGAAGAATAAAGACAGAGACAGGTACATTCTGCCCCCACCCACCCCACCCTTGGGTGCCCGAGCTGGCACAGAGCAAGACAGTCATGGCTCTGGAACTTTTTCTCCCAAGGGCTCCAGGGGCTCGAGAGAGACAGGGCACTGCCTGTCCCCAGCCACCACAGCAAGGGTCCCAGGGAAAAACCATGTCTGTGGCAGGGAATAGTCAAGTGGACAGATGACTTTGCCTCCAAGCTGGACCGTTGTTTAGGGACAGGATTGTGCTCCTAGGGAACACCGGCCATCCCAGGTGCTGTGGACTGAATTGCGTCTCCTCCAAAGATGCTGAAGTCCTAACCCCAGTACCTGTCAATGTGACTTTTATTTGGAAACAAGGTCTTTGTAGATGATCCAGTAAAGACGAGGTCATCAGGGTGGACCCTAATCCAGTATGGCTTGTGTTCTTATGAAAAGAAGGAAGTTGGACACAGAGACAAACACACACAGGGAGAGAACTCTGTGTGAACATGAGAGTGGAGATTGGGGTGATGATTCTACAAGCCGAGGAGCCCCAACGATTGTCAACAAACCAGAAAAAGCTAGAGGAGAGGCATGGAACAGATTCTCCATGACAACCCTTGAAAGGAACCAACACTGCCAAGACCTTGATTTGGGGCTTTTAGCCTCCAGAACTGGGATACAATACATTCCTGTTGTTTAAGCCACCCAGTCTGTGGTACTTTGTTATGACAGCCCTAGGACACTGATACACCAGAGCTCCTGAGATGTGTGTCCTGCATTCAGCCCTGTAGTCAGGCCTGGACTGAGAAACTCCAGGGAGCCCTGGTGCCATCGCCTGACTTGAAAGGACCCAGCATTGCTGTCTGGTGCCAAGAGAGGCCAGATGGTGCACAGCCATCATCCAGGACTGGATCCCTGCTGTGTTAAGTAAGCACTGTAGCTCATCTTCCAAGTGGTGGGGTCCCTGGTTACAAAGAACCAGATGGAAATCCAATTGCACTCTCAAGGCTGTTACAGGGGAAGATGGTGTTTGTGTCCTGTGCTATTCCAGGGATAATTAGCATCAGAAGATTAGATTCATAATGCCCCATTCATTTTCTCCGCTCGTCACTGGTGTCTGGTGGAGAATTGGAATTCTTAATCCCGCACGCTCTAAGTGAATGCATATTGAACAGTTTTGACAGCTTGGAAATTTCATTGCAGGTACTTGATGACTTCCCATGTCAGGATCAATTTGCAGCCTTGTTTTTTCAGCTGATTAGGTCCCATCCAATTTTCTTGAGCCAGGGTTTCAGAGAATCCGGCTTCTTCCATCTCTACCATGAAGGGATGCAGGGTGGTGATGGTCCCAGGGAGGCTAGGTTTGAGATCTGATATCCAGAATCACTGAATCTACCAGGACTCCTCTTATGTTTGCTCAAGGAAAAAACAGTGAACTCTCTACTAAAGAAAATTACACAATGCAGCTTTGGCCCAGAGATTCTGGGAGAAGTCAGCAAGAACATACACAGAGCTTCTAGCTTGGACTACACAGAGGACAGAGGATGAAGAATAAAGGATTGAGAGCGTGGGCGTGGCTCCTGGGCACACCCCAGCTCTACCATTTCACTCTCTATAGGACCTTGGGCCAATTACTTGCACTTTCCTAAGTTTCCTCATCAATAACGTGGGGATCGTTGTAATAGAAACCTTATACGGCTGTTGTGAAGATGAAATGAAATATTACATGTAAAAGTTCTCTGCTTGGTGCCTGCAGCATAGTAAGTGTTCAGTGAATGTTAACTTTGAAGCAAAGTTCCTCACGGAAAAAAGACAATTCCTCTTCCTTCGCCTTCCTCTCCCCCCTCCTGCATCTCCTCCTTTTTCCCTGTTCTCTATCCTCAGTCAAAGAAAGTCTACAGCACGGTCCAGCAGAAATGCAGGGAGAGCCACATGTGTCGTTTTGTTTTCTAGTAACTATGTTAAAAAGGTACAAAAAGAAAAAAACAAACTGGAAGATGCAGAGAACAGATTGTTGGCTGTCAGAGGTCAGGAGTCGGGGGGAGGTGTGAACTGGGTAAAGGGGGTCAGAAGGTACAAACTTTCAGTTATAAAATAAGTCCTGGGGATGCAATGTACAGCATGTGACTATAGTTAATGATACTGTATTGCCTATTTGAAAGTTGTTTCAGAGAATAGATCTTGAAAGTTCTTATCACAAGAAGAAAATTATGACTATGTATGGTGACGGATGTTAATTAGACTTATTGCGATGATCATTTCATAATACATGGAAATATTGAATCATTATGTAGCATACCTAAAACCAACATAACGCTATATGTTAATTATACCTCAATAAAAAAACAGAATTTGGAAAAAATGGTACAAAGAAACAGGTGAAATTAATTTTAATAACATATTTTATATAAAGCAATATAGTATAGATCATGTAATCAGTGTAAACATTATTAACGGGATACTTTATATTGTATTTCTCCTACTGTGTCTTCACAAGCCAGTGCGTATGCTATGCTAACAGCACATCTCACTCCGGACTGGCCACGTTTCAAGTGTTCAATGAGCCACGTGGGGCTACTGGTTGGGATACTGGGCAGTACAGCTCTAGACGTGCTGGAGCTTGTTGATTCCCCTAGAAATTTTCCACTTGTCCCCATTATCTCAATCTCCTGGCCTTCTTGTGCTGGGGTGACAAGGACACATCATGACTCTCAGGTGAGTCAGGAGCTTCCCTCGGAAGCAGTAGCCAAGGCAGGAAATTCTGTTCCCACTGCAGACACTGCCACCTGGTTTTAGGTGCTCAGTGAGACAACTTAGCCCTTGATAGTCTGGGGATCAAGAGATGAATAACAGGGCTTCCCTGGTGGTGCAGTGGTTGAGAGTCCGCCTGCCGATGCGGGGGACACGGGTTCATGCCCCGGTCCGGGAGGATCCCACATGCCGCAGAGCGGCTGGGCCCGTGAGCCACGGCCTCTGAGCCTGCGCGTCCGGAGCCTGTGCTCCGCAGCGGGAGAGGCCACAACAGTGAGAGGCCCGCGTACTGCAAAAAAAAAAAAAAAAAAAAAGAGAGATGAATAACACACCATCCTGACTCTTCATAAATTCATAGTATAGTGGTGGTCTATGTGCAAAATAATTGCTGTTCACTGTCATAAGAGCTGTGATAAAAGTTCGTTAAAGATGTTGATGAAACGAGAGAAGGGTAATATACGTAAGATAAAGTTAAAAAATGTAAATTCTATATATGATCATGGCTATTAAAATTCTCTTTGTTGCTAGAAATAGAAACCTTAAGCCAAAGGGTGCCTACTAAGCATGTTATATGAAGAATTTAAAGGAATCATGCAAATCAAGGAAACATTAATCCCAGTCAAGGATGCAGTCAGCTTTCGCAGACAGACTGGAGCAGCGTTAAAGATTCAGGCAGATCTTTCCTGTGTGTTCTGCTCAGCATGCATTTTTGATACTTCGCTTGCCCTGCAGTCCAGCTTTCTTTCTCTAGTTCACATGAAGGAATTCAGTCACTGGTAATGGCTCCAGAATGTGTCATCCAGACACAGAGAGCAGACAGGCTGATATTTCAATATCTTAATTCGAATTTGAAATTTGTGAGAAAGGACTTTGATTCAGCTTGAATCCAATAGAGCTTGAGTTAGGTAGCCAGGAGACAGGGCAATATTGTGTAAACACGGCTTCCTCTTCTCCATGTAGATGGAGGAGAACAAAGTCCTTTTCCAGAAAAATAAGAGAAGGTGAGCGAATCAAGCAATAGATGTTCACTACATTCTTCCCCTTGACTTCCCAGCGTACAGGCTTACACGCATGTGCAAACGTACATGCACACATCCTTTTCCCTCATACATGCAAATAGGGCCCTACCTCATGTGATTCACCAAATTCCTTTTCCCCTATGGGAGGTGAGCTGAAGTCCCATCTGGCAAGGAAATCTAACACGATGTTGACCCTCTCTTTTCCAGGCTCACAGTCTTTGGGGATTATCCCTTCTTCGACTCATTTTCTTTCTTTTTTTTTTTTTAAGATTTTTTTGATGTGGACCATTTTTAAAGTCTTTATTGAGTTTGTTACACTACTGCTTCTGTTTTATGTTTTGGGTTTTTTTGGCCGTGAGGCATGTGGGATCTTAGCTCCCTGACCAGGGATCGAACCCGCACCCCCTGCATTGGAAGGAGAAGTCTTAACCACTGGACCACCAGGGAAGTCCCCTTCCACTCATTTTCTTTTGAAGGTGATTTGGAGGAACAAACGGGGCAACAGGAAATCCCAGGATGCCCCGACTCCCCTGGCCTCTTCCAGACGTGACATCTCCGAAGTGCCGTAACTCTACCATTTTCTGATCAGGACACTAACTTTAGCTTTAAAAAGAAGATGAACCGGCCAAGTTGACTGCTGCAGTTTGGCAAGGTATATGATTGTTTGATCCTCAGCTGCCTCAGATTTCTGGTGCTGTCCGTAAAAGGCCTTGTTTCACAGAGTCACATACTTTAGGCTATTCTCTATCAATTTTTAGAATGGCTATCTTGGACTGGAGTTTGTATCTCTCGTCTTGTACCATAAAGTCTAAAGAAGTAACTGAAACATGCTAAAATCCTATGAAATTACTCTTGAATCAAGTCCCAAGAGCAAATAGGCAACAGTTTCACTAATTATGTCACTATTTCATGGAAAAGATTGCCACCTTCCCAGACAAGGATAGGAAGGTGAGCATGTTACCGACCAGAGTTCTTGACCTCCTCAATTAATAGAAATTGATCAGAGGCCAGAAAAGAAATTCAGACAAGGCTTTATTGGGACCCCTGCTGCAGCAGAGGGGAGCGAGAACAAACACCAGGTTCCCTTGCTCACTAGCTGGGGTGGGGGGGCGAGCTTGCTCCTTATATGGGGTGAGGGTAGGGGTGTGTCCAGGGGTCGGGCTGGAGGGGTGGCTTAGGTGTTTTGCCCACCCCTTAGGTGGTGTCGTGTGCAGGGCGCATGTGCCGTACCCTGCTTTTGTTCCCGCTCTTCAGAAATGGCACTTGGGTTTTTGATCTTTTTGTATCTTATTGTCCATAATTTGCCCCAACTGGGCATGCATGCAGTTATTTTAAGTCCCTCATAGTTTCTTTGTATTTTGTTTCTCAAGGAGATGTTCGTCCAGGTGCAAGCACTGCAGCAAAGGGTCCCAGGTCCCAGGTCCCAGCCTGTCTCAAGCACATCCTCACTTCTCTCCTCACCACGCTTCTTTTAAAATCCTGATAATTGAAAATCTCCACTGCTCGCAGCAACTTCTGCATTAGTTAAGCTTCGTTTGGTCAACAATAGCAGAGATGGAACATGGCTAGCTTAACTTAAAGAGGACATTTGTTGATGTGGCCATGCCTTGAGATGGACAGGGACCAGGGCAGATTCAGTGGTCCTAGGTGGAGGGATTCACGAGCCTTCACTCTGGAGGACTCTGACATAGCTCAGTTTAAAGGTGCTCAGGTGCTGCGTCCCTCAGTACAAGATTCAGACTCTGGGTAGGGATGATTAAGGGCTTAGCTTGAGTCAGATGCCTGCCTGTGGCCAGTGAAGCAGAATGACCTAGTACAGACACAGCTGAGGGGTCTGTTCGTGTCTATCGGGGCCCGCTCCTGGGGAGTGGGCAGCTGTGGTGAGGTCTACATAGACTTAAGAGTCAGATGAGCATCACATGGTGGTTGTTATTTCTCTTCTAAATCTTTACAAGAAACTTCTTGGCTTTTTCCTTCAATTTTCTAACTATAATGTATTTGCGAACACTATAGATACGATCCACTCTAGCATTAAATGGAATTCCAAGCTTTCTTCCACTTTCTTTTTTTCTTTTTTTTTTTTTTGCGGCACGCAGACCTCTCACTGCTGTGGCCTCTCCCGTTGCGGAGCACAGGCTCCGGACGCGCGGGCCCAGCAGCCATGGCTGACGAGCCCAGCCGCTCCGCGGCACGTGGGATCTTCCCAGACCGGGGCACGAACCCGTGTCCCCTGCATCGGCAGGCGGACTCTCAACCACTGCGCCACCAGGGAAGCCCCCCACCACTTTCTTTTAAGCTTCAACTTCTCCACTCATGTATTTAATTTATCTGTCTGTCCACAGGAAAATTTTGAGTAGTTTTTGCAAGAAAGGTATCTGAGTGATGGGATGTATGGTCATGTGTTTATCTTTGATGTCATTCTTTGCCTTCTCTTATTAAAAAATTATTGTATTTAGATTTCTTTTCCCCAAAAACGTTCTGCAAAAAACTCTCATTATCTTCTGGAATTTAATATTGTGAAGGAAAAGTCTGAGCCAGCTGATTTTCTTTCTAGGAAACTAATTTCTCTGCCTGTGTACTACTTTGACTTTTTCCATTACCTTTGAAGGTGTTTTTGTTGTTGTGGTAGTGGAGGGGACGGATTGGGTTTTTTGTTTGTTTGTTTGTTTGTTTTTTGCAGTACGCAGGCCTCTCACTGTTGTGGCCTCTCTCGTTGCAGAGCACAGGCTCCGGACGCGCAGGCTCAGCGGCCATGGCTCACGGGCCCAGCCGCTCCGCGGCATGTGGGATCTTCCCGGACCGGGGCACGAACCCGTGTCCCCTGCATCGGCAGGCGGACTCTCAACCACTGCGCCACCAGGGAAGCCCTGTTTTTGTTTTTTCATTAAAGGAAAACTAGGGAAGTTGGAACAGGTACATTAAGTCCCCCACATACGAACGAGTTGCATTCCCAGAGCACATTCGTAAGTCCAATGTATTTTTAAGTCCAACAAAGTTAGCTTAGGTACCCAGTTAACACAACTGGCTATATAGTACTGTACTGTAATTGGTTTATAATACTTTTCACACAAATAATACATTAAAAAACAAACAAAAAGTAAAGAAAACATTGACTCTTTCAGTACAGTACCTTGAAAAGTACAGTAGTACAGTACAAGAGCTGGCATCCAGGGGCTGGCATCGAGTGAACAGGCAAGAAGAGTTACTGACTGGAGGAGGGAGAGGAGGTGGGAGATGGTAGAGCTGAAGGATCGTCAGCAACAGGAGACAGAGGGCGAGCTGTGATGTCACTCACGCCTGACGTGGATGGCACAGGTTCTGGTTCCTTGCTGGAACTAGATGCACGTTTGCATCTTTGAAAGTTTGCAACTTGAAGGTTCATATGTAGAGAACTTACTGTATTAGGTTTCCCTTCCAGAAACCTACAGTAAGATTTATATGAGTACTAAAAAGACACCATCAAAACTAAAACCCCAGACAATAAAACAGTTTTCCAAAATACTGAGCTCCAAGAAGTCTAGTCTGACAACTTCTACTTTCCCGATGGGCAGTGTGTACATGTGTACATGAATATCAGGGGAAGAGAAGGTGGGTGGAAGATGAGTGGTGGGGTGGCTAGGAGGTATCAGGAGAGTTTACTGAGAAAAAATGTAAATGAAAGCTGACTTGAGAAATAAGAAAGTATTTCCAAGCAATGTGGAAGGCCTTGTTGAGCTCGGAGGTCACACATCTATAATGACCCTAATCTGCATGGTTATTTAATTTTCTCCAACAGCACTCAGAAGCCAAGGTATCGGACTGGAAGAAGCAGGCAGTTGTGTGGATACAGGCTAGTATTTTTCTCAGTAGGTATGAGAAAAGGGCAAGAAATAAGTGCATCATCAGGGAAGCAGGTCCTGTGGGTTTAGACATCAGGGGTGGGAAATGAGGGCAAGAGGAGGCTGAAGGTTGAGGAGACAGTCGAGGATCAAGGTACCAGAGGTCCTCATTAGACTAAAGATGAGGTTTAAAGGGAGGTTTAAGAGAATTTTACATGAGAGGTAAAATATTTCAGCAGACCTAGACTTGGATACGAATACGTAGTCTTTCATTTATTTCTAAAACTGCCCTTAATTTCTGTCTCTGATATTCCAGCCCACCCTCCGGCAGATGTCTTAATCCAGATGCTTTCAGAATATTCAGCCCACTCCTGTGACTGAGCGGTCAGCTCAGGATGATGAACTCAGAGCAGTCCAGAATTCCATCACAGGCTCTCCTCTCTCTTTCTTCCTCGGGGTAGATCCCATAGCCCTGGAAGGCTTATTTGGTCACTGTTGGTCACCAGGGGTGGAAACAGGAGCTGTGGTGCCCGCCTTCTTCTTCTTCTTTTTTTTTGGTGCCCACCTTCTTGATCAGGTTGGGTTGATATCCATGACTTGAGATGCTGTGGTGAGCTTGGAGTCTGTGGCTTTCAGCTCCAGCCCAGCACCTGGTCAGAGGAGACCTGGAAAAAGCGGAGCATCTTCCCTTGGCCCTGCCCAGCTGCATGCGTCTGCTGCAAAGCCTCAAAATCAAAGGACACATTCCCCTTTCAGTGAGACTTTATCATGATTCTTTTACTCAAAAGGTAGGAAATTTTTAGGACACCAAAGACAGGGAGTTTTCAAATGCTTTTTCTATCTGTTAATGTCCCACTCAAGACAATAGCAAAGCTCATCCAGTGGTCCTTTGTCCCATTTTCAGCTGGATATATGTCTATGTATAACTGATTCACTTTGCTATAAGCCTGAAACTAACACAACATTGTAAATCAACTCTACTCCAGTAAAAATTTTAAAAAGAAAAAAAGCACATGGAATTCTAAAGGACACAAGAAAGCACTGGGAAACTGAGTCAGGGAGAAGTAGCCCAGAGCAGCCTGAGGATGAGATCACAGGAGGGGACAGAGTGAGGACAATGACATTAAGAGAGTGATTAAGAATATGAGGGATGGGCTTCCCTGGTGGTCCGGGAAGATCCCACATGCCGCGGAGAGGCTGGGCCCGTGAGCCATGGCCGCTGAGCCTGCGCGTCCGGAGCCTGTGCTCCGCAACGGGAGAAGCTACAACAGTGAGAGGCCCGCGTACCGCAAAAAAAAAAAAAAAGAGTAAACAAGGTTATTAAGAATATTATTGGGACAAGTAAATAATTGGAATATGAGGGGTTAGACTAGGTAAAATTATAGCCTCAATGTAAAATTTCTTGAATTTAATATCGGGACTGTGGTTACATAAAAGAATATCGTTATTCTTAGGAAACACACACAAATATCTTAAGGGGGGAAGGGGCATGGTGTCTGCAACTTGGGAGAATACATCTGTAACAAATATTGGAAAAAATCAGTATTCCTAAAAATCAATGCAAATAACCCAATAGAAAAGTGATCATATAATATATACAGTACATAACAGAAAATATACAATGAAAAGATACTCAACTCTCTCATAAATAAATAAATAAATACAAGCTAAAACAATAAGATACCATTTTTCACCCATAGAGTGGCAAAATCAAGAGAGTTTGGAAATAATATGAAGTGTTGACACTTAAACAGGAAACGGTAGAACTATAAAATGATACAGCTTCTTTTGAAGAACAATTCACCCACGACCCATATGTACCCAAAGGGGCAGGTACAGAAATGCTCACTGCAGTCATGTTTAAAGTGAAAAACTTGAAACAACATAAATGTATATAGGAATATGGGTGGAAACTCAAGTCATTTCACTGAGTGACAAGTTGTAGAATAAAATTATATGTGCTATTAAAATCAATAACAATTAATGTACTACAAAATGATATATAATTTTATGGATCTATCAATATATATCAAAATTATGTAAAATCAAGGAAAATGTTCTTACAGGATATGCATCAAACAGGAACTCAGGATGGAGAGAGTGAGGTCTGATCAGTGAGGACATCAGCTTATCTGCAGTGTTTTTATTTATTTACTTATTTATTTATTTTTGGCTGCATTGGGTGTTCGTTGCTGCACATGGGCTTTCTCTAGTCGTGGCAAGCAGGGGGTCTACTCTTTGTTGGGGTGCCGGCTTCTCATTGCGGTGGCTTCTCTTGTTGCGGAGCACGGGCTCTAGGCGCGCAGGCTTCAGTAGTTGTGGCACGCAGCCTCGGTAGTTGTGGTGCACGGGCTTAGTTGTTCCGTGGCATGTGGGATCTTCCTAGACCAGGGCTCAAACCCGTGTCCCCTGCATTGGCAGGCGGATTCTTAACCACTGCACCACCAGGGAAGCCCTATCTGCAGTGTTTTAATTTTTGAAAAGGGAAATGTATTCCTATACTGCTTGCGTAATTAAGGATTACGAGTGTAATTAAGAATTTCATATATAATTACACATTAACTTTAAAATGTAGGCAGCAGCCTTTACCTCCCCAAGATCATTTATAAATCAATTTTCGTTTCTGTCTGTTAATAAGTCAGATACCACTTACTGGAGGATGGTCCCCTCTGTCATTCTAGCTTCTATTTTTACTGTTCCCTGGCACCTCTGGACTTTCTATTTAAATCAGTAATATTGTGATTTGGAAATTAAATTCAAGTGAGGACAAAACAGAGGTGCTTCTGAATTCAAGTAGCTTGGATGTTTACCTTTCCCCTGTTCAATGTGTGCACAAGAACCTCCTCTGTCTTAACCCTGTGAGGAAACCGGCGAGAAACCACATGAGGGTATCACTACGGGGAGTCCACACAATGACACATTTTGGCAGCTCTGTTCTTTGGGGGACATTGTGAAATAAAGATATTTCTCTTCCCAAGCCTGATGACTAGAAAATGTGAGTTTCACGTGGGACCTGCATCTCCCGAAGAATGGATGTGATGCCCTGTATAATTCTTTTTTTTTTAACGTCTTTATTGGAGTATAATTGCTTTACAATGTTGTGTTAGTTTCTGCTGTATGACAAGGTGAATCAGCTATATGTATACATGTATCCCCATATCCCCTCCCTCTTGTGTCTGCCTCCCATCATCCCTATCCCACCCCTCTAGGTGGTCGCAAAGCACTGAGCTGATCTCCTTGTGCTAAGAGGCTGCTTCCCACTAGCCATCCATTTTACATTTGGTAGTATATATGTCAATGTTACTCTCTCACTTCGTCCCAGCTTACACTTCCCCCTCCCCGTGTCCTCAAGTCCATTCTCTATGTCTGTGTCTTTATTCCTGTCCTGCCCCTAGCTTCATCAGAACCATTTTTTTTTTAGATTCCATGTGTGTATACCCTGAGAAAACCATAATTCAGAAAGAGTCATGTACCACAATGTTCACTGCAGCACTATTTACAATAGCCAGGACATGGAAGCAACCTAAGTGTCCATCGACACATGAATGGATAAGGGAGATGTGGCACATATATACAATGGAATATTACTCAACCATAAAAAGAAACGCAATTGAGTTATTTGTAGTGAGGTGGATGGACCTAGAGTCTTAACTTCACTTCATACAAAGCGAAGTAAGTCAGAAGGAGAAAAACAAATACCATATACTAACACATATGTATGGAACCTGTATAATTCTTGATGGACTTAAGATATCCCTGAAAATCCTAAAACAGTATCATGGACTATGAGAAGTCAGAGAGAACTTGCTGATTCTCAAGTTAAATCATCTTGAGTGTCTTACTGTTGTTGCTTGTTCGTATGTTTGTTTTTAATGGAGAAACCAAGGTCCAGAAGAAGGAGGTGATGTCTCAAAGTCACAGAATATTTGGGCACAGTTGAGGGCAGATCCCAGCCCTAATCATCTCCTACAACATGACCATGACATTTGTGTGGCATGACGTATGTGCACCCATTTTGTAAATTAGACGATGGAGTAAATGGAGGAAAGGAAGTTTCCTGTTTTCTGTTATTATATCTGCCCCACAGGCCATAACAGTATGACATAGTCTAGTTACAGCAGGCCTTTCTCCCGTGGACATTGCCCGCTTAGGAGAGTGGGGCCGGCAGAGGGTCTAGATTGCCAATATTGGTGACCTGTATCAGGAGGGGCGGATGGCAGGAGACCCTAATGAAAACTGCCAAGATAAGGCATTATCTTCACTGTCAAGCATAGAATTACAAGTAGTGTTTTTCTGGTCATCATTTACTTATACAGTTTTCCCCAGTCATTCAGAAACTTGGTCCTCTACCTCACCAAGGGACAGGGGAGACTCAGGGCGAGGAACGAATGCTTTTCTGTTCTCACGTGCTTGAGTTTTGCTGCTGTACTCCTCATTCTGAAGGACAAAGTGTGCTAATGACCAAACTTTAAGAGCTGATTCAAGTCTGATGTGTTCCATCTCACCACTAAAAAAAAAAAAAAGTGAAGCCCTACAGCCAGGTCCAAAAAGGGAACTGTACACTACCATATGATCCTGCAATCCCACTCCTGGGCATATACCTGGAGAAAAGCATGGTCTGAAAGGATACATGCACCCCAGTGTTCATAGCAGCACTGTTTACAATAGCCAAGACATGGAAACAACCTAAATGTCCATCAGCAGAAGAATGGATATGGTGTGTGTGTGTATATATATATATATATATATATATATATATATATATATACACACACAATGGAATATTACTCCGCCATTAAAAAAGAATGAAATAACGCCATCTTCAACAACATGGGATGGACCTAGAGATTGTCATACTGAGTGAAGTAAGTCAGACAGAGAAAGAGAAATATCATATGATGTCACTTATATGCAGAAGCTAAAAAGAAATGATACAAATGACTTTATTTACAAAACAGAAACAGACTCACAGACTCGGAGAACAAACTTATGGTTACCAGCGGGGAAGGGGGGGAGGAGGGATAGTTAGGGAGTTTGGGACTGACATATACACACTGTTATGTTTAAAATGGATAACCAACAAGGACCTACTGCATAGCACAGGGAACTCTGCTCAATATTCTGTAACAACCTAATTGGGAAAAGAATTTGAAAAAGAATAGATACATGTGTATGTATAATTGAATCACTTTGTTGTACATCTGAAACTAACACAACATTGTTAATCAACTCTACTCTAATACAAAATAAAAAGTTAAAAAATAAAATAAACAGTGTGTCAGAAGTTAAGATTAAAACAAAACAAAACAAAAAGCTAACCGTACAGGTATAGGTGTGGGGCAATGCAACTGAAAGTTAGCCACTGTCTAGCTGTCAGTACATTTAACAAGTAAACATGTGATTGGATTCTGAAGACACCCACATGGTGTGAAAGTGCTGTGGAGTGTGTGTGGTCTGGAAACAGAAAGACCAATGTTCTGACATTTACTGACATATCTGACATTTACTCACTGCTCACCTTTGGTTTTCTAATCTATGGAAGGGCAATAACACAAGGTCACTGCCAATCCTTGGTGGGCTGAAGAAAAGTGATTAGGATGGGAAGAGGACCAAAACCCACCTTGCAGGTTCCTTTAGGAATCAGGTAGGGTGACTTATTTAAAGGACCTAGTTTTTTTTTAAGGTTTTCATTACGTGGTTAGGACAAGTTATGGTGAAGAGTCCAGTAGAAGCACACAGGCTTGAAATCAAGTTTCACTTAGGTATGTATCAGATATTTAGATTTTCATTTAGGTCATTTTCTTAGTTGTATGACCTTCAGCAAATTCCTGCCCCTCTTTGAGTCTCCTCATGGGAAAATGGGGATTAAAGACCAATCTTATGGTACTGTTTAAGGTTCTACTGCGGCTGCATTGAAAGAGACAGAGTTCACTAAGTCTGTGAGTCTGTTTCTGTTTTGTAAATAAGTTCATTTGTATCATTTCTTTTTAGATTCTGCATGTAAGCGATATCATATGATATTTCTCTTTCTCTGACACTTCACTCAGCATGACAATCTCTAGATCCATCCATGTTGCTGCAAATGGCATTATTTCATTCTTTTTAATGGGTGAGTAATATTCCATTGTATATATGTACTGTGGGGGAGGGGTAGGGGGAAGGGATAGTCAGGGAGTATGGGATTGACATGTACACACTGCTGTATTTAACAGGGATAACCAACAAGGACCTACTGTATAGCACAGGGAACTCTGCTCAGTGTTATGTGGCAGCCTGGATGGGAGGGGAGTTTGGGGGAGAATGGATACATGTATATGTATGGCTGAGTCGCTTTGCTGGGTACCTGAAACAACATTGTTAATCGGCTATACTCCAATATAAAATAAAAGGTTAAAAAAAATAGAGACACAGTTCAAAACAAGAGAGGAAGTTGTCTACTCTCTCTACCATATTTTAATCACATCTCCTTAATGCTATTCATCCAAAAATTTATTAATCTGATTGATATTGTTTGAATGTCTTCTAAGTGCCAAGCCCTATTCTGGGTTTGGGGGACAGATCTGTTTATAGGAAGTAATCTTGCCTTTAAGGAGGTTTATATTCCAGCAGGCAATACATACAGCTGAGGTGATGATGAGACATTCTATTGGAGTCATCACGACCATCTCTTTCACTAGATAGAGTGCTCCTGGAGGGCAGGGACCGTCCAAGCTTTTTCATCTCTATGCCTTCAGTGCCTACCCCAGAGTGAGCAAATAGTATCTAATTGCTGAATTAATAAATACAGGTAATTCTGGACTTATGCCAATAATTGGGCCGTATCTTGACCCTGCAATCCCACTCCTGGGCATATATCCAGAGAAAACAATGGCCCGAAAGGATCCATGCATCCCACTGCTCATTGCAGCATGAGTTACAGTAGCCAAGACATGGAAGCAACCTAAATGTCCATCAGCAGAGGAATGGATGAAGAAGATGTGGTACAGATCCACAATGGAATACTACTCAGCCATAAAAAGAACAAAATAATGCCATTTGCAGCAACATGGATGGATCTAGAGATTGTCATACTGAGTGAAGTAAGTCAGACAGAGAAAGAGAAATATCATATGATATCCCCTATATGCGGAATCTAAAAAGAAATGATACAAGTGAACTTATTTACAAAACAGAAACAGACTTGCAGACTTAGGGAATGAACTTATGGTTACCAGGGGGGATGGGTGGGGGGAAGGGAAAAAGAAAAAGAATTGGGCCATATCTTCCTAGCTAACTGAGCTATTGAGATCTTAGATGAGCCCAGAATTTTGGAACCTAAAAGAACCTCAAAAGTCAAGGAGTCCAGTCCCTCATCTATAATTTCAGTTTCTTCTACAATATTCCTACAGTTGATTTCATGAAAACGGGTAAGAGTTCCTAGGAATGGAGGTATCATGAGAAAATAAGATGATGTTATTTTTGCTAAATTTTAGATGCGGTAGAGATGGAGATTTAAGAACCATGGGCTCCAAGAAAGCCTGTGATCCGTCTCAAGCTGACATCTATTGGTGGTGTTCCTGTCCCTCATTAGTACAGATAAGGTGACATGCAATTCAGACTCTGTCAAAATGAGCACTATGGCAACCGGAATTTGTGCCTAATAAAACAATTGCCGAGCTTCAACCCACAGCCCTCTGATTCCACACACCAATCGTCCCAGCAAACTCAAATAAAAGAATCTGGACAGTTCATTGAAATTCACTGTGATCCTATTTGTCTCAGAATTAAAACCGCATTAAGTGGGGATGTGTGACAGTTCGTTTGGGCTCCTTTGCTTTGACTTGCTGTGCGAATCAGGAATGGATACCAGGGCAATATTTAACCCAGTTGAACATGAGTAAATACACGGAAACAACATCCAAGTCCTCTTCAAACCGCTTTGGCAACGGTGAGATTGAGGACAAGTAATGAAAGTGCTAAACACAAATAATTTCAGTTCTTTTAAACGCTTGCTGGTTTCAGAGCGCAGCTACTCAATATTTCTCCCATAGCATCAGCATCACAAGAAATTAATATATGTCATATGGTTGAATTTTTTCAAGTCTTTACCATTTTCTCACTACCTCCTGTTCGGGGAACATGTGAAGCTTTGCGATATGAAGACTCAGGGGAGCTTGGGAGGGCCTCTGGGATTATGGAATCTGTGATTTTAATGCCTCGCATGATAAGATGAGTTGTTAGGTTCCCATTTCATAGGGACAAAGCCAGATGGCAGAAATTAAGATTTGGGGATTCAGAGAACAGCAACACATGTTTATGCTCTTGAGAATAAACTTGGGAACATCTGGTAAGGACATGGAATGCATCTTTAGGAGCCAGGGTTATCCTATTAACTAGAATGCAGAAGGGCAAAGTGGACGCTCTGGAGACACAAGGTTAGGTTTGTATCGCAGCTCTGCTCCCTAGAAGTTGTGTCCCCTTAGCCTACAGACCTCCCCTGATTGCCTCCCTGTAAGATCACCTGTAAAAGGGAGGAAACTCCAAACTCCCAGGATGTGGGAGGATTGCTGGGAGAAGATGGGGTAATGCATCCACAGCAGCCAGCTAGGTGCCTGACACAGACTCCTACTCACCGTGATTCTCTTCCCCCTCAAGGAACACTTGGGTTTACCCACGTGCACACAGAGTCCCCGGAAACAGTACATTCAAGCAACCAGTCTGGGGGCCCTTTAAAAAAAGAAGCATCTACAGGAACAGTTACGGGAATGATTGATTAACTTTAACCAGTACAATTCATTATGAAGGCCAGGAGGGAAGATATTACCGTGACAAATTGCTCGGCTGGTTTTTTTTTTTTCTGTCTTTACATGAACACATTTGTCAGCACAAGAGGAGGAGAGAAAAATAAACAAAAGAAGTTATAATGTCAAAGAGACCTCTTATTGATTTAGTTCTGCATGACTTTCCCATTCAGAACGAGACAAGGTAGTCTCTACGTATGAGGATAGCCCTTCCCCGGGACAGGAGAATGACCAGGTAACCCCAGGAGGTGGCTCCAGAGTATTGTCCGTCCAGCCCTCAGCTTCTGTTCCCCACCCCCCAACCTCTTTTTTTAGCAGGGACGCTGGAAGAAAAGAGGAAGGGGGCAAAGATAAATGAAAGTAGTATTTCCTTCTTTGACGATGGCCTGAGTATATCATGGCTAAGAACTTCAGCTTCAAAGTTGGAGAAATCTGGATTTGAATCAAGTCCACGTTCAAAGTTGATAGCTGTGTGACTTTGGATCTATTTACAAATCGCTCTGAGCCTCAGTTCCTGCATTTATAAAATGGGCATAACAATACTTGCTTATTAAAGACGGGGTAAATAGTGAGTGAGACAAATGACATTTATCGATGTCTGATATTCTATTCTATTATTCTTCGGCTTCTTTGTATATCGTATGTATCCCCACTCAATTATAATTAGGGTAGGAAAGCTGTGTGTTTTGCTCACCCCTGTGTTCTCCGCATCCGGGACTCTGTCTAGCACATAGTTGGCACTTTATTAAGATTGATTGGATGAATAAAGAGCTTAGCCCAGTGTCGTCATATAGTAGGATCTCAAGGTACGATGGCTTTCAAACATGCAGCGAAGGGGTGAAGGAATCTTTGAGATCTGAGAAGCCAACTTAGATTCAACAAGAATGTGAACTCTGATTCCACAACGCCTGGGTTTAAATTCCACATCCGCACTTTTTAACCTGACCCCTCTGGGCCTCTGTCTCCTCAACTGTAAAGCTGGGTTGGCAATAACAGTACCCACTTCAAAGAATGGTGGTACACACAAGTGTGATGCTTGGCTCGTTGTAAGAGCCTACTGTTCTTAGTTGGCCGTGGATGGAGTGAGCTGACACGAAGAAGGGGCGTAACGCAGCTGGAATCATCAAATCCCATGGGTCTTGAATGAGCGTCAAAAGTCACGGCCAACTAGAGTTCCAGAGGAGAGACCTGGGGCCTGGGCTGGTGTCAGCCCTGTGTATCCCATCCTGGGACTCAGGTTCACTGCAGTTCCAGTCCCGTGGCAGGTCTGGGGAGGGTCCTTCCCGGTGGACGAGGCCTCCTTAAAGGCACAGGGTCTCACACTGGGGTGGGCACCACGGAGAGCACAAGGTGATTCTCACTCCCAAGGAGGGCTTCTTTGAAAGCTCTTGTCACCTAGCTCACCACCCCGCACTCCAGGACTAAGAGCCTTTTATTACAAGATCCCAGGACACCTTTCCCCGTCTACGCACATGTGCCACGGGGGTGAAGACTTGCTCCATGTGTGTCTCTCCTGACAGACTCAGATCATGAGGCCAGGACCTGTGTCTGACTGTTCCCTCCTCTAGGCCCAGCAGCCGGCACTGTCCCTGGCACATCATATGGCTTCAATAAACAGTCTGTAGAAGGAAGGAAGGAAGGAAAGAAGGAGCAAGGGAGGGAGGGAATCAGTTTATAGGCAAACAAGGAAAGTCTAGGAACATGCAACATGTTTGGCTGAATTACACTTCCTGTGCCACAAATGTGCCTCTTTGCTCTCTCTCTCTCTCTCTCTCTCTCTCTCTCTCTAATTCAATCCCTGCCACTTGCATTTCAGTAATAAAACACTGCAGGTATAACCTATGCACCCGGATTTCCCACGCAGACTCAGACACACAGGAGGTGGGTGCACTTGGGTCAGGACGCCCCACGGAAGAGCCCCAGCTGTGACCACAGGCATTTGCAGACCCTGCACGAGGTTGGCTCCCACCTGACGGCGCCCTTCTGACCTGCACAGAACATCCTTGTGCCCAAAAGTCTGGGGCCACTCTGAGGGGAGATAGGGAACCAGGCCGCGAGGAGCCAGAGCCCGAGCCTCAGGAAGCCTGGCACATAGCTTGCAGCCAGCACTGGAGACAGTGATTTATTTCAGAGGGATGTGTTTGCCGTCCAGCCGCACAGCCAGGGAACCTTCTCTTCTCCACTGGCCAAGCACGTGCGCGCGCACCACCCACACACAGACCCTCACACATACACCCACACATTCACACAAACAAACACGCTCTCTCACACCCGTACACGGAAACCCACACACGCCTTGGGTACTAACACACTCACACACATACTTACAACTGCATGCGGTGCACACGTTAATCATCCTGGCCAGTGAGAGAAGAGAAAAAAAATGAAGCCGTGTCCTTGCCTTTCACCTCCGCCCTCACGTGTGTGGCCCTCCTTGCTGAGCTCTGCACCCTTCCCATTAGGCAGCCGCTGATGCTGACAGGCCCAGCTGGGCCTTGCGCGCCTTCCCAGTTGGCCAGGCCTCCCTTGGCCAGGTCTCCCCAGTTGCTGGCTGCAGAATTCCCCACACCAGCCCCTTCGGACCGTCCCTTTTCATCCCTCTGTCTTTTTTTTTTTTTTTTTTTATAATAGTCATGAGCATTTATTGAGCTTTTTTTTTAATATTGTTTTTTATTTTTTTTCTTATTGGGGTATAGTTGCTTTACAATGTTGTGTGAGTTTCTGCTGTACAACGAAGTGAATCAGCTATACGTATGCATCTATCCCCTCCCTCTTGGACCTCCCTCCCACCTCGCCCCCATCCCGCCCATCTAGGTCATCACAGAGCACCGAGCTGAGCTCCCTGTGCTATACAGCAGGTTCCCACTAGCTATCTGTTTTACACATGGTAGCGTGTATATGTCGATCCCAATCTCTCAATTCATCCCCCTCCCCGCCATGTCCATACATCTGTTCCCTAAGTCTGCGTCTCTGTTCTTGCCCTGCAAACAGGTTCATCTGTACCATTTTTCTAGATTCCGTATACATTCTTTAATATATGATATTTGTTTTTCTCTTTCTGACTTACTTCACTCTGTTTGACAATCTCTAGGTTCATCCACGTCTCTACAAATGACCCAGTTTTGTTCCTTTTTATGGTTGAGTAATATTCCACTGTATATATGTACCACATCTTCTTTATCCATTAGAGAAATGCAGATCAAAACTACAATGAGGTATCACCTCACACCAGTCAGAATGGCCATCATCAAGAAATCTACAAACAGTAAATGCTGAAGAGGGTGTGGAGAAAAGGGAACCCTCTTGCACTGTTGATGGGAATGTAAATTGATACAGCCACTATGGAGAAAAGTACGGAGGTTCCTTAAAAAACTAAAAATAGAATTACCATATGACCCAGCAAACCCACTACTGGGCATATGCCCTGAGAAAACCCTAATTCAAAATGACACATGCACCCCAATGTTCGCTGCAACACTATTTACAATAGCCAGGACATGGAAGCAACCTAACTGCCCCTCACCTCTCTGTCTTTCCCAGCAAGTGATAAACTTCCTGGCCTCCCTGTCCCCTCCAGCTCTTCTGCCCACCCGCCCCCCGCCCCCGTCCCAGCAGGAGATGGGCTGCAGGGCCTGGGGGAAGGAAGGAAGAGCACACACGGGCCTCAGAGTCGACCGACACAGGTCCGGTTCTTGCCTGCTCGCTTTCTGTCTGTGCAGATTTGGGCAGGTCTGTCAGCCTGTCCTGATCTTGAATTTCCTCATCTGCAGACCATGACCCCTTGAATCTGGGATCAGTAAGTAAATGAGATAAGGAGCAGGACAGACACAGCGGGTGCTCTGTACCTGTTCACGTCTTCACTCTGCTCTCTCTTCCCCAGGTGAATTCCTCCATCTGCGCCTGGGTCCCTCTCCTTCAAAACACGAACCTTTCTGTCTGCTTGGGCTTCTGTCCCTTGACCTGTAACCAGGCCATAATCTTCTGCTTCCTAAAGAAAGCCTCCCTTGGGCTTCCCTGGTGGCGCAGTGGTTGAGAGTCCGCCTGTCGATGCAGGGGACACGGGTTCGTGCCCCGGTCCGGGAAGATCCCACATGCCGCAGAAAAAAAAAAGAAAGCCTCCCTTGACGATGCGTCCTCCATCACCCACCCCCTTCTCATCATTTACTCTACAGTAATTTCCCTGCATATGAACAAGTTCCATTCTGAGAGCACGCTTGTTAGTGCAATTTGTTTGTTAAGTCCAACAAAGTTAGCCTAGGTACACAGCTAACACAATTGGCTATATAGTACTGTACTGTAATGGGTTTGTAATACTCTTCACACAAGTATATTATGTCTGCTGAAATAAACATAGATACTAGGGATCCAAAGAAATCATAAAGACCACACATAATACGGAACTTGGTTTTAACAAACGTGGTCACAGTGAAGTAATTGGATTGAAAAGATGGTAACTGAGTTTTACCTATCAACCCAATATCTCTAATATCTAATGTACATTCCTATTCAAAATTCTTCAGAGTGAAATTATTTTATGGGCTTGAAATATAATTTTTAAAGTCTTTATTGAATTTGTTACAATATTGCTTCTGTTTTATGTTTTGGTTTTCTGGCCACAAGGCATGTGGGATCTTAGCTCCTGGACAAGGGATCATACCCACAACCCCTGCATTGGAAGGTGAAGTCTTAACCACTGGACCACCAGGGAAGTCCTGAAATGTTTTATTCTAAGGTTGCGTATTCCAAGAAGTTCTGCACTAGTACCAAAGAAAGTAACACTTCTATTTTTTACTATACTCTCTACAGTACTGTACAGTAAAGTACACAAAAGCACAGCCACTTGTAGGGTATGCACGCCCGTGACAATGTATGCCAGACACGTGAACTCACTTGGGTGGTTGGACGCGCAAATGCACGTTCACATCTTTTTTTTTTTTTTTTGCGGTACGCGGGCCTCTCACCGTTGCGGCCTCTCCCGTTGCGGAGCACAGGCTCCGGACGCGCAGGCTCAACGGCCATGGCTCACGGGCCCAGCCGCTCCACAGCATGTGGGATCTTCCTGGACCGGGGCACGAACCCGTGTCCCCTGCATCGGCAAGCGGACTCTCAACCACTGCGCCACCAGGGAAGCCCACGTTCACATCTTTGAAAGTTTGCAACTTGAAGGTTCGTACGTAGGGGACTTACTCTATTAATACAATATTTACAATATTGCTCTTCAGCTCCTGCTTCCTCTTCTCCTGCACATCACAATGAGCTGTCCACCTGCTCCACCTCCAGTCTCTTTAAATGACACTTGCTCATGGCTTCCCTGGGGTCTGCTGTGCCCAATTCAGTTGCATCCCCTCCGGGCCTCCTGGTGCTGGTGCCAGCACCGCCCCCTTCAGCTGGGGGTAAGGGTGGAGTAGTGGGTGGCCAGAGCACAGGCCTGACTTCCAATCCCAGCTCAGCCACTCACCAGCTGTGCCACCTTGGGTCACTCACATTCCCTCTCCAGGCCTCAGTTTCATCATCTGTGAAATGGGGCCCCAAGGAGCACCTGCCGTACTGGGTGGTGGTTTTGAGGGCTACATGAGGTAATGCACGCTGGGTGTTTCCCATGTAACAAGCGCTCGATCATCATTATCTCTTATTTTGACCCTTCAAATCTTCCCCTCCCCAGAACCTTGAACCTCCGACCTCCCCTGGTCCTCCTCATCATGTCTTTTTTTTATCCTTTCAATTTGGAAATACACCATATATGCAATACAGTATAATGTGTGTATAGTTTGAAACGTGGTCTTTTTTTTTTTTAACTTTTTTATTATGGAAAATTTCAAACAACGCAAAAGTGGAAGCAGTAGTATAACAAACCCCCATGGACCCATCAACCAGCTTCAAGAATTACCAACACAACATTACTGTGGCCTCGTCATGTCCTCCCCAGTGCTCGTACATGGACGCTCTGCAGGGCTCTGTCTTCAGGCTCCAGGGTGTGTGCTAGAAAACCGGATCCCTTCCACAGCACCCACCCTCCTCTCCTCTCAGAGGACGCCACCTCCAGGCCTCTGGCCCCGGTGCCTCTCTCGGGTCCCAGGTCTGCTATGGGACTTTCGCACATCTCTACCCGGACAGGGGTTCCCACTTCCTGGGTTTAGATTGCCATCTCTGGTCTTTGAGCAGGGAGCTGCATTATCGGGCTATTCTATCTTGTTGGCTCTAACGGCAGTCCTGCAAAGTGAGTGGTATTGACCCCACCTCAAAGATGGGGGGATGGAGAGGCAGCTAACCCCAGCCCTGTCACTCCACACCTGAAACAATACCTTTTTTTTTTTTTGGCCGTGTCACGCAGCTTATGGGATCCTTGATCCCCGACCAGGGATCGAACCAGCGTCCTCCCGCATTGGAAGCACTGAGTCTTAACCACTGGACCGCCAGGGAATTCCCAACAGTATCTATTTTAAACATGCTTTTCTCTAGGCACTATGCCAGTTACCTTACCATTTTAATTGTTCCAGTGACCCTAAGTAGGAATGATTCCCATTCTACAGATGTGGAAACAATTTCAGTGACTTTCTCAAGGTTGGGCCGGTACCAAGTTGAATTCCACTGATGAAAAGAGTGACCTAAATAAGGTCACTGTCAAATAGTCAGCTAAGCTCCCTCCTTACCTCCCTTTTTCCTCCCTCCTCCCCTCTGTACCTGCCACACTTACCACACATGCACATAGATAACAACTCTGAAGAGACCCAGTTTCTGGAAGATAAGACAGACTCTATGCCATAAGCACCCCTGCTAGAAAGGCTGACAGAGCCATGCCCTGGAGTGCAAGTCTATGCAGGGTTGTCTTTTTATACCCATCCTAGGGTATACCCATCCTTTATACCCTAGGAGAAACCTAGACTTTTAGACTATATTTCTTTGAGGCCAGTTACAAAAACTCTTCAAATCAGAAAAAAGCAGCTCTGTATTTCATAATCTAGTAAATTTCATGGTTTACTGCAATCTTCCACAGATAGCAAAAGTTAATTTCAAGGAAATTGTCCTTTGCTTATGAAACAGATATTACTTTGATTTTCTTTGAAGAAGCAGACTTTTAGTTCCGTGAAAATAGTGTAAACGATGCAACAGTTGACTCAGTGAGACTGGGTTTACTTCTGAGTAAAGCCAGTGCAAGCGGCTTCCAAGATATAGCACTGCACCCTGCAGTTTCAGATTTAGGTAAAATTTGAAGCAAAATGGTTTGTAGAAAGAGCACTGTCACAGAAATGAGAAGCCTGCAGTTAAAGTACCATCTCTCCTACGTGCATGACTCTTTGTAAAATGGGAACGGCAATACTCATTTCTCATCGTTCCTCAGGATGCAAGAAAACACCCAAAATTTTTCTTAAAAAAATTTTTTTGAATAGTAATACATTCACATGGTTAGAACTTCAAAAAGTACAGAAGGGTATATAGTGAAAACTCTTCCTCCCACTCTATATCCCGTCCTCCAAACCCCATCCCTCTGCAAAGGGTAATCACTGTTATTAGTTACATTTCTAAAGATGTCTTATGTACATAGTTAACAATACAATGATATATTCTTTTTAGCACCTTAGTTTTTAAACGAATAGTGACATACTAGACATAATTTCTGTGCTCGGCTTTCTTCACTTAATGTGGCTGTTAAAACTTCCAAGTGATGCACAAATGCGAGGAGTTATTATTATTATTTTAAAATATTATCTCAATAATGTACAATGATAATTATGAAGATTAATTTTTCTTAGAATTTAGAAAGGAAAAAAGAGGAAACTTTAGTATAGTAAAGCTTGGGTGCTTAATGAAATAATTGTGTGCAGAACGTATGTGCTAAATATAACAAATTTCTCTAAATTTAACTTGAATACTCCCTGAGTCATAAATAACCAGCAAAAACACTTTACGTACAAAGGACGCTTTCCCGCTCCACTGCGACACTGGACCACAGAGCTGTCTTGTGTTAACAGTGCCACCTAGAGGCAGAAGGTCATCCCCACTACAGGATTTCTTCCCCAGCTGATTTATTCTTGGCTTATCTACACCTCAGGAAATCCATGTCCTACACATAGACACATTCATATCTCTTCTTTTGATTTCCTTGCTTTCTCTCTGTCTTTGAAAACTGGTGAACACAGGAAAATCAATTCATTTCCTTTTTTTCTACATTTTAATTTCCATTACAAACTGACTCCAAGTGTGGCCCAAGGGAATTCTTTTGGGTCCCTTGAAAGGGAAGTCATCAGTTTTCAAGTGGCATCATACAGAATAAGAAGCAAGTGGATCCTCGGGTCCTGTGAAGGGACCAAAGCCCTCTCCGGACGTTCGAGCCTAGTGGTCTTCAAGTTTGCGTGTGCACTGGCATCACCTGGGCGGGCCTGTTAAGATCCAGAGTAGGCTTGACGTGCGTTTCTGACAAATTCACAGGTGAAGCTGACACAGTCTCCTGTGCTGGATGCTGTGCTGCCCAGAGCCTCGCTCCAGCCCGGAAACGCACAGTCCCCCGGCCACAAGAGTGTTGGTGGCTGAGGCTCTCCGGTGATCTGCTCTCTGGGAATTGCTTTCAGCTGAAGAAAGCCTTCTCTCCCAAAGCCACATCATGCCCCAGAGGCAAC
Organism: Phocoena sinus; assembly: GCF_008692025.1. Classification (NCBI taxonomy): domain Eukaryota; kingdom Metazoa; phylum Chordata; class Mammalia; order Artiodactyla; family Phocoenidae; genus Phocoena; species Phocoena sinus. Next base: position 32,796,318 of record NC_045764.1, on the reverse strand, counting down.
ACCTCTGAACGTTATTCCCTGCAGAGGCAGAAAGGCCCCGTCCCTTGCTTCAAGGTGGGACAGCACCGCCAGAGATCCGCTTGTGCTGGGCCCAGCTCTCGCCCGCAGCTGCCCTGTGGTCCACATCCTCCTCCCTCCTCCCTCCTCCAGGCTGCTGATCCTATGGGCACTTCCCCGTAAACCCTGCAAACAAATCTCTGTCCCATCGTCTGACTCCCGGAGACCGTAACCCAAGACACCTTCCTGAAACTAAAATCTTAGCCTTGAAATACAGAGAAAACTATGTAAGCAACAATGTGAAAGTGCTGTGTAGATTTTGTCATGCTGTCTGTACGTAAAGGACCATTATAGTTACTACGTGTATCATTTTTTTCAAATTTGTCTTACGCTAGTTTTTATTTCAAATAGAGAACGTTCCAGCTAATTTACAGAAGTTTAGCCTCAGGAATTTGTAAGTTCACTGAGCATTCCAACCCCACATTAATAGCATGCTTTCTAAAGTAAGCGCCCTTTCTTTTAAAAGCAGCAGCGCGTGTGATTTTTTCACTCTTAATACAAATATGAAGAAATACTCCATTCATTCCTTTCACAAATAGTCATTGAAGGCCTCTGGGCTTGGCACTGTTGTGGGCGCTGAAAATGCAGCGTTTATGGAGATTCCATTCTAGTATGAAAAATAAATAATTATGTCTGCATAATGACAAGTTCTGCAAATGAACTAAGATAAGTGATGTGCATAGACGGTGACTTCCAGGAGTTGAGCTACTCCTTGATCTTGTATAAAACACAGGTCTCAAGAGCATTATGGACTGGACCTCCAGAGCTGGGCTAGGACGGCAAATGCTACATTGCTCCTGTGGGTCACATGAGAGTTTTGTTCTACAGTTCTACAGATATTTATTGCATGCCTACCCTATGTCAGTAGTGGTATTGAAAAGGCTTGAACTTCCAAATACAGCAGCAACAACAGTGATAGAAGTGTGACTACCCTAGGGAATAGCTCTTGACCTAGCTGGTAGAAGAAGTTAGTCTTCTCTGGTGGGTGATAGACCTCACCCACCGGAGAAGGTGGGTGAGGTCAGTGGTTCTCACACTTGAGCATGAATTCGAATCACCTGGAGGACTGGTCCAATCACAGAATACTAGACCTCCATCCTTCCCCCTACCTCTGAGGTTTTCTCTTGCAGTAGATCTGGGGTGGGACCTGAGAATTTGCATATCTATCATGCTCGTATGCTAATTAGCACTGTGTTCATTATTATTACTATTTTTAGAATAACCGCTGCCCTTTGCTACTAGACTCCTCCCTCCTTAGGTTTTCCTCGAGCAAGAAGTCGATTCTTCCACCCCATTAAAATCAGGCTGGGCCTTGTGACTTGACCTGGCAATGAAATGTAAATGCAGGGATGGCATGTCACTTTGGAGCAGAAACCCTAAGAGCCATTACGTACTCCTGCTATCTTTCTCTTCCCCTCTGTCAGGAGACAGGTATATCCTAGACATGGGGCTGCTCATTCAGCCTGGGTCCTGTAGTGAAGAAGAACTGAAATCTAGCCGCACTGATTCATGATGGACGTGCAGCACAGGACATAAGCGAACCTTTGTTGTTATAGGCAACTGAGGTTTGGGGATTGCTTGTTAGTGCAGCATATCATGGTCTAAACTGACTGATACAGAAGACTTCCTAGAGAACACGATACTGAGTAGAGTTTTCAAGGTGCATTGTCCAGGCGGAGAAGAGGCGTTTGAGATGGCAGGCAGGCTATGTGGGGTATCTAGTGCATAAAACACTTCAGTATAGAAAGTGATGGGAGAGGTAGGCAGGAGTCAAACCACTGAATCTCGCATGTCAAATTGCATCCTCTAGAGACCAGATGACAAAAACCTCAAATGGAACATGCCCCAAATAGAGCCTTAGATACCATTCCCTATCCCCAAGCTGTTCTTTCTGAAGTCTTCTCCAATAAATTAAACAGTACCGACACTTACCCTGTTCCTCAAGCCAAAAATCCAAAAGTCATCCCTGATCAACTTGTGTCATTCTCTCACCCCTCGTCAGCAAGTCTGGTTGGCTGCACCTACAAACACGAGCTCAGTCCTTTCTAAATCCACTGCCTCACGCTGGCCCAGCCACCAGCATCTCCCCCTAGAATCACTGCAACTACCTCCTGACCAATGTCCTTGTTTCCAGCCTTGCTTCCCTGTGGTCCATTCTCCACATTGTAGCCAGAGCGAGCTCCTAAAAGTATAAATCAGATGATGGATTATGTCATCTCCCTGCTTGCAGTCTTCCAGAAGCTTCCCATTATATTGAAAATAAAACGGAACATCCTTATTGTGGCTGATAAGTCCCTACATAACCTAGCCTCTGCCTACATCACCAATTTCTCCTCATACCAAATTCCCTTGTCCAGTTCACTGAGTTCAAGCTACCCCGGCTTTCCTTCGCACTGCAAGTTCCCTCTGTCAGAAATGTTCATCTTCAGTCCTCCATGCACCATATCCTCGGGGGAGCCTTCCCTGGCTACCCTAACTCAAGCAGTACCTCTGCTCCTAAGTTGAAAATCTTTCTTCATTACGCCTATTGTTGTTTGAAATTATTTTATGTATTTGCAAGCGATTGCTATCTGCACATTCATTAGAATAGAAGTTCCAAGACATCAGGTCTAAGACTTTCATGAATTCATTTGTTCACACATCCACTCAACAAATTTTTATTAAGCATGTAGTACGTACAAGACATTGTCCCTTCTGGGGACGATATTTCAGCCATGAGCCACTGCCGTGGCACATTCAAGTTGCTTAATAAATATCAGTTACCTAACTAAATAAATGAATAAACCGAAGGGTAGAAAAAAGATTGGATCAGAAAGAAGTATATAGGTCACACATACATTGCTAATGAGAAAACTGAACTTTTATGATAAAACAACAAAATGCTGTTTAGACTGGCTGAGACACCCAGATCAAACAGCATCGGTCCCAGAGAAAATGAGCTAGGAAAGGCTCCCTCGCTGGGACTTCTGAAAGTATACAAGAATCATTAAAACGGAGAACATGACTGCATAACCAGCATAAAAATACACATGTTCTTCTATTAGCAGGATAACTACTCAGTAACTTATCAGGAATCATTTATTAAGTGCTTTCCTTGACAAAGGAAAGGAAACTGTATTGTAATTAGTCACACTCGCACGACTGATTCCTAACAATAATTTTATGTCCAGGATGTAATGAATCTTCAGGGAATTTCAAAAACTGCTACAAGTTGAAGTCAATTTTGAGACAGCAAAGCAACAGTGTTTGTGTGGGTTGAAGTGCGGTGGCTGGTTCCAGCCAGGAACTCCAAAGTTTTCCTGATTTTGGATACGGGTATATTTTTCACATAAGACACTATCACTTCTATGTACCTTCTCCCTCTTCTTTCCGTTACAAGGAGTAGTGAAGACATAAACCAATTCCAGGTACAGCAAAATCTCCACGATTCAGGCTCACCCTGGAGAAAGCCAAGGGCAGCTATGGCCAAGCCTGAATTCTAGAGGAAGGAAGTGGTGTATGCTTTTTAAAAAGGTACATCCAATATTAACCAAGTATTGACTTTTGCTAGTATCTGGGGGGAGGACTCTAAATTAACGTAGGATTAAAATGACTTACAATGGCATATTGCGATTGATTTGTCCTCTGAGGGAGAATAAACATTTTCTTCTACAAGATTAGCTATATTGGTCCGTGTGTGCTCGCCGGCGGTCCTCGTTCTCTCCATGTACGTGATGGACCCGCAGCCACCCCCCCGGCCCGTGCTGCAGGCCCCCAGGAGCCTGGCCCTGAGGCGTGAGATATTTCAGTCAAAGGAAGAAACAGCTCTTCTCCTGAGATGGAATCTGTTGTTTGCGAATGTGGGTAATCAACTTGACATGTGGGCCAAGTGGTGCCCTATGTAGTAAAATGAAAAGAAGAGACAAGATGATGTCATTTTCCCATATTGTGAAACCTTCAAAAACAAATGCCTTTTGTGAGACCAAGCTAACAAACCTCTGATGGTGCAAAGAGGATCTGTTTGAAGAACTTAACAGTAAGATAGAAGTACTTTCAAGCTGAGGCCTGCAAGCGTATAAAGGTCTAAAATACAGAGTGAGGAGGGCTGACCATCTGAATCACATTCAGTCGAGGAAGCAAGGCTAGGAGTTGGATCGTCTTCATTCTGTGGCCCTTGACTTTGTGTGTGGGGCATATAAGTGGACACAGTTTGTTTTCCTGTGAACCTACTACCTTCGGGATGTGCCAAGATTTGCCTTATAATACCACCTTCATGCCTGATCTTCTGAACGTTACGACCGACAGACAGCGGCTTTAGCGATGAAGCCATTCCACCCTAGGGTGAACTTGGGTTGTTCTCGAGATTTCCGGTCATTTGTGCACTCGATGCTTCTATTTGTATGGAATACGGACATGTCACACTTCCCTGCCCTAGGCTCTGTCAGAGGGCTTACAGAGAGTGTTTGAAGCTCGGTGGAGATGTTTGGTGTCCCTTGGCCTGAAGATATGGAATGCAGTAGGTTCCCAGACTGTGATGAACCGTATCTTCGACTTGTGGATATGAATTTAGCTGGAGATCCTACTGAAGGAGGCCCAGTGGCAGTGCAGAGGGACCATGGTGTTTGGTGTCCCCGAGAGTTGAAAATTGATCCTGATCTTGGCTATTCTTTTTCACACGTGTGTGATTGTTCACCTCCTTGTCCAAATATATACTTTAGGAGAGAAGAACTTTCATTTGCTCTGTATTTCATAGGATTGATTTCACTCATTTGCCTCTCTGCCACATTATTTACTTTTTTAACTTTTTGGATTGATGTCACAAGATTCCATTATCCTGAAAGGCCTATTATATTTTATGCAGTCTGCTACATGATGGTATCATTAATTTTCTTGATTGTGTTTTTCCTTGAGGACCAAGTAGCCCGCAATGCATCTAGCCCTGCACAGTATAAGCTTCCACAGTGGACACCAGGATCTCATAATAAAGCCTGTACCATGCTTTTAGTGTTACTCTATTTATTTTACTATGGCTGGTAGTGTTTGGTGGGTAATTCTTACCATCACGTGGTTCTTGGCAGCTGTGTCAAAGTGGGATAGTGAAGCTATTGAGAAGAAAGCATTGCTGTTTCACTCCAGTGCCGTGGGGGCATCCCTGGGACTCCAACTATCATCCTTTTAGCGATGAATAAAATTGAAAGTGACAATAGAAAAAAAAAAAAGATTGGGGCTTCCCTGGTGGCGCAGTGGTTGAGAGTCCACCTGCCGATGCAGGGCACACGGGTTCGTGCCCCGGTCCGGGAGGATCCCACATGCCGTGGAACGGCTGGGCCCGTGAGCCATGGCCGCTGAGCCTGCGCGTCTGGAGCCTGTGCTCCGTAACGGGAGAGGCCACAACAGTGAGAGGCCCATGTACCGAAAAAAAAAAAAAAAAAAGATTACTTATATTGTTTCCTTAATTCATTTTTTCAGAATACTTAGGCAAAATTCAATCCAGGTCCAGTCCATCTGTATGCAAACTTTGGATTTGTGGGTCTGAATTAATATTTTATCATAAAACTAAAAAGCATTCTTATACCCAGCATGGTACAGTCTCTCTAACGTTCTCCAAGGTCTCGTCAGAGACCTCTTTCTGTGTTTAGGTGTCAAGATAGTAATTGCTTTTGCCAAAGTGCCGTGACTCATGTTTAATCACTTTTCTTTAATGACTCAAGCTGGGAACTCAGTGACGTTTGTGAGTGGCAGGATGACATAAAAGAAGCTGGGTGAATTCTGTCTTCACCATCCTCCATGGTATGATTTCACTAGCTCAGGCTTCTGCCCAAGTAAGCTATCATTCATTTACTTCATGGCGAGGAACGCCTAACATCTCAGGGTTGAAAAAATTATGTCAATGTTGTGCTTACACAAGAACAGATGACAGGACAGATGGAGCAGAATAAAAAGTCCAGAAAACCATATATACTTTCAACAGACTAATGTCAAGGGGGGGAAAGATGAATTTTCTAATAAATAGCACCGATCAATGGATATACAGATGGGAAAGAAACGTATCTTAACCCCGTACCTCATAGCAGGTATAAATATCAATTCCAGGGCTTCCCTGGTGGCGCAGTGGTTGAGAGTCCGCCTGCCGATGCAGGGGACGCGGGTTCGTGCCCTGGTCCGGGAGGATCCCACATGCCGTGGAGCGTCTGGGCCCGTGAGCCGTGGCCGCTGAGCCTGCGCATCCGGAGCCTGTGCTCCGCGACGGGAGAGGCCACAGCAGTGAGAGGCCCACGTACCGCCAAAAAAAAAAAAAAAAATCAATTCCAAAAAGAGTACATTATTTTTTTAAAATATATTTTATTTATTTTTGGCTGTGTTGGGTCTTTGTTGCTGCGCGGGGGCTTTCTCTATCTGTGGCGAGTGGGGGCTACTCTTCGTTGCGGTACGTGGGCGTCTCATTGCGGTGGCTTCTCTTGTTGCGGAGCACGGGCTCTAGGCGTGTGGGCTTCAGTAGTTGTGGCTCGCGGGCTCTAGAGCGCAGGCTCAGTAGTTGTGGCTCACGGGCTTAGTTGCTCCGTGGCATGTGGGATCTTCCCGGACCAGGGCTCGAACCTGTGTCCCCTGCATTGGCAGGCAGATTCTCAACCACTGTGCCAGGGAAGTCCCCCCAAGAAGAGTACATTATTAATAATGCCATTTGCTGCAACATGGATGGACCTAGAGACTGTCATACAGAAGAGAGAAGAGATTGTCTCTCTCCGAAGTCAGACTGAGAAAGAGAAACATCATATGATATCGCTTACATGTGGAATCTAAAAAGAAATGATGCAAATGAACTTACTTACAAAATGGAAACAGACTCACAGACTTAGAGAACGAACTTATGGTTACCAGCAGGGAAAGGTGGGGGGAAGGATAGAGAGTGTGGGATTGACATGTACACACTGCTGTATTTAAAATGGATAACCAGCAAGGACTTACTGTATAGCACAGGGAACTCTGCTCAATACTATGTAACAACCTAAATGGAAAAAAATTTGAAAAAGACTAGATATATGTATAACCAAATCACTTTGCTGTACACCTAAAACTAACATAACATTATTAATCAATTATAAAAAATAATTTTAAAAAAGGAGTACAGATCTAACCATGAAAAATAAAACAATAAAGCTTCTTAAAGAAAGTATACAGCATCTTTATGACATTGGAGTCTGCATAGATTTCTCAAACAGGACTCAAATTGCCAATCATAAGAAGAAAATGATACATTTTTATGTTAAAATAGAGAACTTCCGTTGATCAAAAAGACACCATTAAAAGAGTAGAAAATGCAGCTCACAGAATGGAAAATCGTATTTATAATGTATATCTGACAAATAACTCATTTCCAGAACTTGTAGAGAATGTCTACAAATCAATAAGAAAAAGACAGAAACCTAATAGAAACTGGCAAAAATGTGGACAGGCACTCCACAAAATATGAGATCTAAATGGTCAATAAACATACAAAAAGGTAGCAAGTCTTATTAGTGACCAGAAAAACACAAATTAAATACACAATGAGATACCACTACACACCGAGCAGAATGGCTCAGATGAGAGACAGACAGTATCGATTGTTTCGTAGGATGTAGAGCACGTGGAACTCTCATATATACTGCTGATGGGGCTGTAGGTTGGTAGAACCATGTTCAAAAACTTCTTGGCAGTGTCTACTAAAGCAAAACATAAGCACATCTCATGATCCAGCAGTTTTACTCCTAGGTATACCCATTACAGAAATGCACATACAAGCATATTCACAGCCCTGAACTGGAAGCTACCCAAACGTCCATCAACAGTGGAATGAATCAATAAATCGTGCTATATTCACGATCGGTGCAATGAGAATGAGAAAACTACATCCACACACCACAGCATGCATGTTTTTCACAACATCGTGTTGAGTGATACAAAAGAGGACACACTGCATGAAATACATTCACACGAGGCTTTAAAACAGGCAAAACTAACACGTGCCTTGAAAAGTCAGGACAGTTCTTCTTTGCAAGGTTTTCGCTGGAAGGGGGCCTGAGGGAGCTTTCTGGGGTGCTTGAATGTTCTGGTTTTTTGATCTGGGTGCTGATTACATGGATGTGTTCCATTTGTGAAGAAGCATCAAGCTGGACGCTTATGATCGGTGCGTGAAGCTGACACAATCCATGCGCAGAATAAAATCTCACGGCGTGCTATTTTATCACGTTTCAGTTTATTTTCGATTATATTTGGAGAGGCAGATGCTTCAAACCAACCATTATACATTACCAAATTTTACACAAGCCATTTGAAAAAAGATCTAAAAATGTGCTTAGTTATTGGTATTATATAACAATGATCAAGCACCAAGAGTGTGCTGAGAGCTTTTCAGAACAAACATAGAAAAGACGAGTCCCTGCCTTCACGGATACCCATTCCTTTAGAGTCTTGCGCGTAAAACTTGACCTAATATTTCACACCCCTTTACTCATAAGGCATAAATAAGGAAGTTTGTTGCATTTCTCATTGTTACTTAATAAATATTTAATACCCTTTTCCCCAAGTATACCAACTATTACTAATATTTTTGCCTTTAAATACAAATTTCCAACGTACAATATACAGTATACTCTGATTTGGTATTCACACGGTTGACCACAATATTCTTGCAGGTTGGTTATAATATGAAGCATGTTGAATTTCAACACTCACACATTTTTATACCACTTAACAGAATCGTTTGCTATTGGCAGAGCTTTTTTGTTAAGAAGATGAGGTGCCATTGCTCTTAGATTGATAAACTGTAAACAAAAACAGCACTGCCTTGATTCCAATAAGGGTGTCAGAACTTATGGCACATTCAGAACAGTGAATCTTAGCACATCTATCAAGCTAGCCTTGCAGATACCAACTACATAGCTACATGCCCTAAACTACTAACAACTTATGATCAGCTAGTAATGGGCGATATAAGTATGATTTGCTTGACTTGTACTTTCCGTTTAAAGGAGAGGATACTGGCGTAAAATATCTGAAAACTGTGAGCGGGGAAATTTTTTTGCTTCTCTGCAAGGCTGTGTTCCAAGCAAATTCAGAATGAAAAAGAGGATGCAATGATTCCAACTTTAATCATTGGCTAAAGAGATCTAATTTCAGAACAATCCCTTAACGACATCTGATTGTTCATTTTTTTTAAATGCAAGAGAAATGAAGTGAGTTTTCATAGTGTAGTGATTTTTGGTTTCGGCACAAGAAATCATACTTCACGTGAAAATACCAGAGAGCGTGGTAGAAGCTGGCGCCCACTACAGAAGCCGGGCCAGTCCCTATGTCACCTCCAGGGAGCTCACAGCCTCCAGGGAGCTCACAGCAGCAGGAGATTAGAGGCAGGTTTTAGAGGGATGGGTAGATGCTTCCTTCCCGGCCAGACTCTGGTCTTGACCCTTTCTGCAAACAGGATGGAGGAACTGGAGGGAGTCTGGAGTCCAGGGAAAGAAGGTGTAACAAGCTTGGGATCAATGGAGAGAAAGGACCCAACTGTGAACTTCACCTTATCTAGATTCCAAGACCCCAAGCATCCATCAGGATTCAAGCCGTGGATAATCCCTTTCCAGAGGAAACCACCTTGCCTTTGGGCCACCACTGTGTGGTTTCCCAGGGGTATTATAAGGTCTGGATGTTTCCATTACGTGGCAATGATGCTGAGCTGAACTTTAAAGCTACACTGGACTTAGAGCAAAACTAAATTTCTTTCACAACCTCTCCAGATATGAAAATAGTAGAAGAAAATTCTACAGAGTCCCTTCTCTTCTATGCATGGGGTGGGGCTTATAATCATGCCCTCCCTACGGAGCTAGGCACATGGCCCCAACAGGGCCCATTAGGAATAGATTCACCCAAGGGCAGTGGCAACAGTGGTTTGGTCCATCCACCATGATCCTACCTGGCAAATGAAGGAGTCCGAAAGGGATTCGACAATTTTTTTCTTATCCTGGGTAACTGCATCTCCACTTCTCTGCCAATCATAGAGCAAGAGATTGGGAACAACCCATCTCTGCTGCTCTTGTGGCTTAACCTGTGATAAAGGTGACAGCGGCAGGACTGGGGTGTGTTCTAGAGCCGTACTGGTTGGGAGGAGAGCTGGGATGGCCACACCCAACTCCCGAGGGTATTAATCTAGAATCCCTTTCGGGGTGAAAGAAACAACCTTACTGAATGTGCCCAACCCAAGACAGAGCACCAAAAGACTAAAATTCTGACAGTAGACAGTAATATATATATTTTTTCATCTTCGATGATAAATCCTCAGTTTTCCATACTAAGGCTTAAATTGCAGTCACCTAGCTGAAAATCTGTACATACACGTGAGACTAGAAATAGATGACATGAAGACCTCTAAGAACGAAGGTTCACTACAGATGAAAGCATCCATCCTTTATTTATTAACAACATGAAATGTTCTGACTGCCCTTTACAGGGAACAATAGGATTAGACCCAGCAAGCTAAGCATTATTTGGAAGATTTTAGGATCCGTGCTGAACGCCTATTGCTTTAAAATCTGAGATGCTTCCCAAACCTCTCTTTCAGGAGTGTATTATATCATCCAGAGTGATGATTCTTACCACCAGCATTTATTTATAATCCACCTTGTTCTCAGAAGAATTAAGGTAGCTAGTTTCTATCACTCGTTTTTCTTTAACCTGTAACAAGACAGTAGGATCAAATGCCGAAAAGGATTCTTTCCGTCCAATTATGTCAAAGCACCATTCAGCAGGTGGAAACGGAGATCAAATTCTAATGAAATTACAACGGCTTCCTTACACTGGAGAAACCTTGCTCTCAAGTTATTTAACAGAGATGACAATAAACCAAACAGGTATTTAGATAGACATTATAGATAGATAGATAAACGGTTAAATAGATCATTTTTTTTTTTTTTGCACAGCTGACAAGTATTCAAAACTCTGGAGTAGGTGTTGGGGTAGTTGAGAATACCTCACAGCCTTTATCATATTATTGACAAGCTTTCAAAAAATTTTTAAAGCCATTGGAAATGGTTGGTATTAGTGGTGCACGGAAACCATGGTTTATAGTTAGAATGTGAAAGTTCAGCCGTTGTCTCTACTCTTCAAGGCACAAGGACAAGTTCCAAATTCTTCAACTCATGTGTGAGAAGCAGAGCAACGGGTACCACCAGGAGACAGAAGATTGAGAGGAACCACACACCAAAGCAAGAATGGGAGACCCTTTGGGATGCCGGGACTTTCAGATATCGATCGTACGTCGTTAGCAAGCAACTCTCCCACACCTTGAGGTGGGCACAGGAAGGTCTCCTGGCCTGAATACCTTGGCCTATTGAGCAGAGAGCACACTTCACGCCATGCCTGATCTGACAGTCCAGCACCTTCCTACCCGGGGCACCAGGAAGAAGGTCCAGAACGTTTCCATGAAGATGTGCAGTGAAGACTGTAATGATGACAGAAGGGCAAGAATGAAAAGTCGGTAGCCCTTGATAAAAGTCAGCAGAGAAGTAACCCCCTTTATGGATACATACCCTGTTTCTTTGCCAGCGATGGTCTAAGAACATTAAGGGAAAGAGAACCCATGCTTTTTTTTTTTTTTTATTCTCATCTTGCTATCTCCCTTAGCTTCCCTAAAAAAGGCATGGATTAACCATCTCCTCTATAACATATTCCCCGCCATGAAATTTCATCAAAATGGAAAGAATCCAACCAATCTTCCTCTTTTTTTTTTTTTGCTTGGAATTCAGTTTGTATCTACTGGTAGTCCATTACATTCTTTTGGTAGGAAAAGCTATTGCACTTCTTAAAATTCATCCATGGAATTAAGTCAAAGCTAATAGGTAGGTAGATATCTCTCTAGAATGTATACTTTCTGAAGGCCATCGTCAGTGTTTGCAGAAAAGCCTCCGTGATTTCTGTTTCAACAAACTGTGGCCCCACTGGCGTGTGATTTTAAACTACAGAGGGAGACGTCGGTCGTCATGAGCCGTAGGCAGCGTTGCACGTCCAGCGGCTCATGATTTCATCGTGCAGATGGGCACGACGATGACCAGGATGACTGTACACGTCGCTGCAGCGATCAGAGCAGCGATCTTGCAGACCTTGGCTCGTCTGAACTCGGCTTCTTTCCTTTTCAGTAATGAGTCGTAGCCTGGAGTATAAATATCTTCCATCCAGTATTCTAAGTTGTTTGGGTTTAAAGATTCTTGAGTCTAGAAGTGAAGAGAAGATGTTAGAAATATGGTGAATACGTGCAACAGGTTCAAGACGTTCTGACAATCCTCACCCCTGAAGCATCTCAGAGCTGCCTGCAGCTTGCAGGGGAGATGACCGAGGAGCCCAACGCTGCCCACCAGCCCCTCCTGAGGTGGACCACCAAGGACTCGGGCTCCCGCACATCCCAGATTGTACCTGCCCCTCTCCTACTACAAAGGTCATGATGGGGGACTTCCCTGGTGGCGCAGTGGATAAGACTCTGTGCTCCCAATGCAGGGGGCCGAGGTTCAATCCCTGGTCAGGGAACTAGATCCCATATGCATGCCACAACTAAGAGTTTGTATGCCACAACTAAGGAGCCCATGTGCTGCAACTAAGGAGCCCGCCTGCCACAACTAACACTCAGTGCAACTAACTAACTAACTAAATAAATATTTTTTTGAAAAAACAGGTCACAATGGTCTTGACACAGGAAAACCCAGGGATTTCCTGGGAGCAAGCAAAATAGGGCCGAGAAACAAGACTCTACGCCTCAAGGGCGTATGGCCAGGAACAGGCTGGCCCTGCTGCATGGGAAGCAGGGAAAGTCGCTGAAAAATATTCTCCACTAACGGTCCCTAAGAACAGAGGCGCCTAAAGCAAGGCTATTGTACTACTCTGATTTGATTCCCAGTTCTTCAGTAAAGCCTCCACTGAAAAATCAAAGGCACCTCCCAGATAAGCAGGTCAAACAAAACATAAAATATTTCCATTTCAAACATCTGTCAGGCCACTGCTCACAGGCCAGGTCTACAGACCAGGGGCAGGCCACCCCCATGCCAGGTGCAGGGTCCCCAGTGGGAGAGACCCCCACCCACTGCCATTTGTTTCCCAGCCTCCCTGAGATTAGTGCCTGTCTGCAGGAGAAGTATTATATTTAACCTGTTATCACCCAGGAATCCCATTCCCCGTGGATGACTACAATCTATTTCCATAAAGCAAGGCAGTGTTCTCATCTTACGGCGAGCATTTAATTATGTGACTGTCACATAAAAGCAGCAACACATTGCAATTCCAAGTGAGGTCGTCTAAATCTTTGAAACACAAGCAAAATATCCATTTTGAAGACTTTCTCAGATTGTTTAATGCTCGTAAAGGTGGGCATGTTACAGATCACACACACACACACACACACACACACACACACTATGTACTATGTTATTGGAATATTGATTATTCTAACCCCTATTAGTCATTCTCCACCTGTCCTTTCAGAACCATTCTCTGTTCTTTTCTGTCTTGCTCTGTGCCCCCAGGAGACCAGCCAATATGGACACATCCCAGGTGGATTCAGTCAGTGGGGCACAGTTCCCCCTGCTCCCTCCCTGATGGGCCACAGTTCTATCAGGTACCTGCTCTCACAGCTGTGGGTCTTGGTGGGTTTCAGAAACAGCTCCCTTTCCTTGGCCTTCAGATCCAAGGGCAGCAACAGCCTCTCACTCATGCTGGTCCCTGGGTGCTTCACGGGCTCTAAACCCTGCCTACACCTCCGCCAAGAGCACCCTCCTTCCCACTCCCATCATCCGTGAGTATGCCATCTGCTTCCTGCCGGGATGCTGACGACCCACATGCCGTGGACTCCTCTGGCTGCTTTATTGCTCTCCTGTTTTGTTTTGTTTTCTGGCCATGTGGCGCGCAGGATCTAGTTCCCTGACCAGGGATAGAACCCGGGCCCCCTGCATTGGGAGCACGGAGTCTTACCCACTGGACCGCCAGGGAAGTCCCTGCTCTCCTGTTTCTAATGGCCTTCCAGTACAGGGGCCGGCAGACTCCAGCCCAGGCGCCAGATACAGCCCAGCACCTGCCTTCGTACAGCCTACCAGTTAAGAACGGTTCTCACATTTTTAAATCATTGAAAAAAAATAAAAGGAAAACAATAGTCAGCGGTATGTGAAAATCATATGAAATCAAATCTCCGTGTCCCCAAATAATATTTTGTCGCAACACAGTCACATCCAGTCATTGACAAGTTGCCCACGGCTGCTCGAGACAATTATTGGCAGAGTTGAGCAGCTGTGATGGAGACTGTAAGGCCTGCAAAGTCTTAAAGCAGTTACTCTCTGGCCCTTTAGAGGAGAGTGTGCCAGTATTCTAGAATATTCTGTACAACGTTGCATAATGAAAAGAGAATGGGACTTCGGGGTCCCTGAAATCCTCCCAGGTCCCCTTCCTCACGGAGGCACAATGTTTAAAGACTTTTCCAATTATTCATGTTATCTGGAAGGGCGGGGAGGAGTGGTAGGCAATGCCGGCCATTGAGAGGACCCACACCATGAGAAACAGGACGTGCTCCATGATGGAAGAGTCCTTAAAACGCAGGATTGTCTGTTCAGACTTTGCAAGAAGCTCCTACTCCAGCACTTCTGCTAAGTCCCAGGAGCCACGGTCTCCCTGAGTTGCCCAGGGCACTTCTGCTACTGCCCAGCTCCGGCTGTTAGGACAAGTGTCCTTATGCTTGGGCTGCAGCTCTTTCCCCAACACAGCTCTGTCCTCCACGGGCACTTGGGATCGGTCTGCTTCCCTGGACATGAAAGGTCTTCAGCAATTTAACGGGTACCTAGAGGGGAGCCTGGGAGCCAGGTGGGCATGTTAAGCTGGGGACTGGTCTGCAGGGCTGGGCAGGTTTGGGTGGAAGACTGAAGGGGCAGCTCTCCCTGCTCTGACACTTTGGAGACAGGCTCTGACCAGGGAGGCTGAAACACCACCTCTTCTTCCCAATATTCCCAAGGCGGGCCAAGGAGTAAGCCGTGTGTAAGCGACACATCAGATTTTGTCTTGTTCCCTCCAGCTCGGACAGAAGGAAACTGGCTTCCTTTCATAGGTAGCTATGCTTTACGGGCTGGGATTCATCCTGTGAAGTCTATTATTTTTAATTACTTTTTCCAATAACCGCAAGCTCTCGTGCCACCCGGTGGGACACAGGGGGCATCCTCGGTTGTTAATTACTCCTGCTGAGCGCTGGAAATGGAAACGGGGCCTGTACCTTTGCTGCACCCTCAAGTGGCCATAGATGGCAAATTTACCTCTTGACGCCACGGGGCCCCAAGAAGATGGTCCAGGTGCGGAAGCTGCCCTAAGACAGTACCTGGGTCTCTGCAAAGCGATGAAAACAAGTAAGGTGGCGCCTCTCTGCCTTCATTCAGCTCCCGATACCTGTTCTGTTTTGCTGCAAACACCCTCGAAAGGCTATCGAACTCTTTCCTGTCTTATATTTTTTTGTGAGACTAGATACATGATCCTTTGCATTTTTAAGTGATGTCACCTAAAGCTCTCTAATCTAAAGATCTTTTATTTTTTATAATTTTGCCTTTACTCTTCCTAAAGATTGGCACTTTAAAATTGCATGTATCTGTAGGAGCGAAATCTGCCAGACTCTGCCTCCCAAACTTTAAAAAGATGTTTCTCAGTCTATGACTCATTCAATTAATCTGCTCCTGTCAAGGTCATCCTGTGATACTGGTGAAACATTGACTATTCCACCAGGTGAGCCATTCACACCTCTGGGCCTTTTGTGACTCGCCTGCAGCTCGTGGCATCCTAATACCCACAGGTTGCGGTGTGGTAGCCACAGCAGAGCACTGGGACCCTCCTGCAGGAGAAGCAAATCCTATCTAGACTGCTTGTCAGCAGGATGGTGACAGGAGAGGACGTGGCCTGAAGGGTCAAGTGGCGTGCAGCTGGCATGGGGACAAAACATGCAGGAGGTGACAGGGGCCAGGAGTACCTCTGAGGTGGTCCTGATGTCACCACCCACTTGACTCTCAGGATCTGGCCAGAGATATCCCTTCCCATAATTGCTGTCATTTAGGGCCCAACATAAACAAACGTCACCGCAGTCATTTGTGTGACATGAAGCTCTACTCTACTGTCATCAACAGAAAAACGACATGGTGGAAAGGCAACATAGGAGGAAGTACAGGAGTCTTATTGCCAGATAGTCCATTATGAATTTAGACTTGTCAGACCTGCACAAGTTCTTGTGCTTCTCGGGGCCTCGATTTCCTCATTTATAAACTTGAGATGAACATCATCACTCCCGCCTGCGGGCCACTGTGCCTTGCGCGAGAGACCGTGATCAAAAGTCCCTTACGGGGCTTCCCTGGTGGCGCAGTGGTTGAGGGTCTGCCTGCCGATGCAGGGGACGTGGGTTCGTGCCCCGGTCCGGGAAGATCCCACGTGCCGCAGAGCGGCTGGGCCCGTGAGCCACGGCCGCTGAGCCTGCGCTCCGCAACGGGAGAGGCCACAACAGTGAGAGGCCCGCGTACCCCAAAAAAAAAAAAAAAAAAAAAAAAAAAGTCCCATACAGAGTGGATCAATTTCAGCATCATTTCAACAGCGCCAAAATGCCTTTTCGGTGCCTTCTTAATGGCAGGTACTTTAAATACATTATTTTCATTTCTGACAGTGACTCTGAAAGTTAGATATTATTATGGACATTTAACAGGTGAGGGAACCAAAGCTCAAACAGGTGAACATTCCAGGCCACACAGCAAAGGAACCCTGGCTTAGAACCCACACACTGCGGGAAAACACATTTCTTTACTCGCCACTGCACTGCACCTCCTGCAGCCCTCCTGGCTTTAGGGAGAGGCCATTTCAAGGGAGACCCTGCCATACCACACCCCCCCCCCCACTGGCATCTCTCCAACTGCCCTTTAAATGGTGTGGACCTGCCGGGACCCATACGTGAGTGGTGGCGTTGGGATGATAGCCTCACTGCCCACCAAGCTAGCTGGCAGGTGGGGACAGGGTACTTCCTGTGCTCCCGAGGTGATGCGGACACACAGATAGACGCAGTGGGGATGGAACCAGGTGGAACTGCCCACCACAATGAAAGTGGTCAAAACCCAGCCCTGCCTGTGGTTGAACAGAAAGCATGCCCTCCAGCCACAACTGTATTCACAGAGCTTCCGGGGATGGCGCTTACCTGGGACTGCTCCGTATGGAAACATAATCCATAGCTCGGCTCCCACAAATATGCTTTTATCCCACGTGCTACATGTGGAAGGAGAAATCAGCTTGTGTTTCATTAAACAGTTGGGCTGAGGTCTTGTGAGCAAATACGAGAATCTGCACTTGGTATGGAGTCTTAAACGTATCGTTAGCAAATCGGATGGCCAAAATCGATCAAGCAAGCATTCCCACTGCTACATGTTTACGAAGCAATAAGCGAAATAACAATCTCCTTGTGAAAAATCTCTGCTCTACGATGTTATGCAGGTTCCGAATTCCACGGTGGGGACCCAGGGAGCTGAAGGTGAGGGAGCGGGCCGGTTAGGGCATCCGCTATCCATTCCTGCATCCGCCAGGGTGTGGCTGGGCTCCCCCCACCCGGGGTAGTGAGAGGCTCACCTGCAGGTCCAGGGCTGTCAGCTTGCCCTTCTCGCCCGCGTTGCGAGCATACTCCTCGATGGTCCAGGAAGGCTGGCCCCGCTTCACCTCCAGCTCCGTCAGCCGCATGTCTGTGTACAGAGGGCTGTTCTTCATGTGGGCCTTGAGGGAGGTGGGGTAGGGATGAGGGCTGAACACCTGCTCCACCAGGAAGCCATCTTTGGGCTGCTTGGGCAGTCGGTGCTGCGGGGGGATGTCATACTGCCTGTCTGCCTGCAGAGGGGCACAGGGGAGTCCAGAGAGCGACACAGTTGCTGTCAGAGAGCCCACAGTGCCAGTGGGCAGACACCAGCTTTTCACCACCGGGCTCTGCCCGGGTAGCAACATGCAGTTATTCACGAGCAAATAGAAAGAATATCTGGACTGGGGGACATTTACTAGGAAAAGCTTACGACACTGATAATACTCAAACGACCCAACATTTCTATGCCAGGAAGAGACGATTTTATCTAACCCTCATACCATGACTACTATCATTAACACGCATTGTTCAGCTAAGGAAATGGAGCCCAGAAAGACCCACTAATTTACCCCAGGGTGCACAGCTGCCAACGGGAAGAGCTGGCATTTAAATCTATCATCTGGCTTCAGAGAAGCTTTGCTTAACTACAGCATAGTATCCCCCCCCCCTTTTTTTTTTCTTTTTTTTTGCCGCACCACGCGGCATGCGGGATCTTAGTTCCCCGACCAGGGACCAAACATGCGTCCCCTGCAAAGGAAGCGCAGAGTCTTAATCACTGGACTGCCAGGGAAGTCACTGCCCCCTCTTTCTCTTACCAATTTCTACCTGGTACTGAGGAGTAAAACATATGGGGTCCTTCCCCCTAAGAGCTGGCTGAAACCACTGATGCCACACTGCTTCTCTGGATGGAAGAAGCCAAGCCAGAAAGCACGTGGTGGGAGCCTCTAGTGATTTTCAGAGACCTCTGCGTGGCCTTCAAGACAAGGGAACAGTGTGGACCACAGTTTGGAGGCAGGAAGGTGCCCAACACAGCTGCCATCACTTACGTTCTCAGTCCTTGAGTTCCACCCGATCCTGGGGGCTCCGTTCTCCATGAACCCTGTTATAACTGGAGTCTTCTGGTACTTTCTACTTCTAACTTGAGGCCCTCAGATCTCCACATAGATGTCACGTCCTCCAGAAGTACTCCCTGACCAAGACAGGGTCAGCGCCCATCTACGTGACCCCTTCAGACTGTGTACAGACCCCTTCAGACTGTGTACAGAGCCCGCGTTACTGTGTCCCACTGAACTGTAACTGCCTGTTTGTCTGTCTGTCTCCTCCGCCGGACTGTGAGTTCCCCGAAGGCAGGGGACAATAGTGAGCACCTTTTATTTATTTTTTTTTTTGCTGTACGCGGGCCTCTCACTATTGTGGCCTCTCCCGTTGCGGAGCGCAGGCTCCGGACGCGCAGGCTCAGCGGCCATGGCTCACGGGCCCAGCCGCTCCCCAGCATGTGGGATCTTCCCGGACCGGGGCACGAACCCGCGTCCCCTGCATCGGCAGGCGGACTCTCAACCACTGCGCCACCAGGGAAGCCCAGCGAGCACCTTTTAATCGCCCGCTCAGCAAAATCATACCACCAAGGAGAAGGCGCTCCAATCTTTTTAAAGGGATGGATCCCAACATCATGGAGTCGAGCACATGAAACAGAGAGCCAAAAGAGCTGTGGGTGTGAGCAACAGACAAAGAAAAAGGAAGAATAAGAACATGAGTGAGGGACGGTGTGTATAAGCAAGAGGCGGGGAATGGGCTCAGGTGTCAGGAAAGGGAGAGTTTATGTGTGAGCACCTGATGAGATAACGTGTGTGAGCGGCAGTGTGCGTATCCTACACGTGGACGGGGACCAGAAGCACGCTCCCAGCTCCCAGCAAACTAGACCCATCGGCCCTTGCTCAAATACAGTATAACTCCGAGCCCTTCCAAACCATGAAGACCGCTGATGCCGCTACAGAGAAAGCAGGATAAACTTGGCCAAACCCAAATAAGGAAGTGAGGTGTCCTCTTACTTTCTAGCTCATCAAACCCAAGTATCTTCTAAAAGGTGTCACTGAGTTTACTCATTCAGCTTACCACCACTACCGAACACTCAGAGGGCTCCCACGGCATGCAGGGCCCATGCCGAGCTGGGGGCAGGGCAGGTGCCAATAATAACAACAAGGCATCGTAACTACAATTAACTGAGGGCTGACTGTGTGTGTCTCCTGCTGTGCTCGGGGCTGAACACGCGATATCCCGTTTCAGCTTCTCGAGAACATCGGCAAGGCTATAACATTATAATCCCCGCTGTGGGTGCGGAAACTCAGCTTAGAGAGGTTAAGGAACTGGCCCAATGTCACACAGCCAGGAAGTGGCAGAGCCAGGATTTCAATCTGTTCTCGCTTCTGAGATGGAAAGTTGCCCGCTGCCCACGCTTGCCTCCCTGCTCCTACCACGGAGGCGTTTGCGTTCTAACATGGCAGTCGGTATGTATACCTAAGATACTTTTAAAATAAAGGTTGGTATCTACTCTGTCGGAACAAAGAGGATGAAAGGCAGGAGATCAGAGGCCAGCAATAATCTTGGGAGGCTTTCAGAGGCTTACGAATTAAGAGGCCTTGAGGGGAACTGGGTCTAGATCAGCACCGACGAGGTGGACAGGACACTTTTTTTTTTTTTTTGATGTGGAACATTTTTAAGCTCTTTCTTGAATTTGTTATAATATTGCTTCTGTTTTATGTTTTGATTTTTTGGCCACGAGGCATGTGTGATCTTAGCTCCCCGACCAGGTATCAAACCCACACCCCCTGCGTTGGAAGGTGAAGTCTTAACCATTGGACTGCCAGGGAAGTCCCTGGACAGGAAACTCTTGATGGAGGAATCACGTGAGTAAGGGTTCGACAGTGGGATGGGGCCTGGCCATCCTAGGTACTTGCTGAATGAGAGACTGAGTGAATGAGGGTGGCACTTTTGAGGAAAACCAGGTAGACGTATCAAGGTGGAGAAGGGCCCAGTCCAGGTGAACTGGAGCCCTCCTGTTGGGGAGAAGGACATGATATGCCGAGGGTTTGAGTGGCTGGACTGAGTGGCTTGAAACTTTGCTGAGCAAAGGGGAGTCAAGGAGGAGTTGGGAACAGGAGGCACTGCACACCCCCGAGAGGAGCTTTAGGAAAGGGAGCATAGCAGTGGTGGATGGGATGAGATGGAAGTGGCGACAGAGGTGGGGGGATGATAAGCGAGAGAGACCAGTTACAAATGTGTCCCCAAAGCCCAGGTGGGAGGTGGTAGGAGCTTGGACTTGGGGGAGGGAGGGTGGATTTAAGCGGAAAGACACATCACAAAAGATAAATCCACAGGGTCGAGTAGCCCAACTGGATGTGAGAGAGCCAATGAGGGAAGTCAGAGATGAGAGACATCCCTTCAGTTTGGGGAATGGCTAGAATGGCGACCCCAGAATCGGTACAGGGAGAGGGAAGCCTGGCTTTGAAGGAACAGAAAATCTAGCTGGGACCTGCAGATTTCAGCCCACGGCAGACATCTGGGGGAGGTGGCCTACAGCAGTTTGAGATTTGGGAGCAAAGTTCAGAAGGGCCCCAGGGTTGGTCACCACCATGGCAGGCATCAGCCCAGGGATGGTGAGAGCCACACATCGGGAGGGAGAAATGAGGTCACAGAAGGAGGCCAAATGAAGACCGCTCACCCCAAACACTAGCAACTTTGAGCTGTGCATTTCAAGGGATCTTTCTCAAGCTTATTTCTGGTGGTTTCTGGGGGCTTTGACATTTTATGGGTTGGATGCATGGCTAGTTCAGTTAAACTTGATATATCTATAGAAGTGCCAAACCACTGGAGTGCTCTAAATGGCCATTTTCAATGCTACCCAAGACCCAGGGCTCCAGGAACCTGGCCAGACTCTAGCAGCTAATTGACACGACAGCAGTGCCAGAGGAGAAGACCCACAGCTGGGCATCTCGTCGGAGTGTCGGCACATAATATATTCTGATTTCTGTCCAACACCACGTGTTGTAAGTGGCTACCGAAGAGAACAGTGGCCGGCACAGGTACCAGAGGTTCCTTTGGGATCAGAAAAAAATCACTTCTTATTTTACTCTCTTCCCCTGCTTTGGACCCTGAAAACTTCCTTAGGGCTCCATTTTCTAAGCTTGCCCTTCTTGGCGTTCGAGGGACTCAGCCTCCTTCTCTGTATTCAATGTCTGCAGCCACACCTCTTCACTCCCTCTCTGATGACTGGTCCTCCGAGCCCTCAGGAGGCCCCGTGGCCTGTCCTTTAGAATCAGGGTAGGGAACTGAGATGAGCAACAAATTGAAATGGCATCACTTTGGCCAGAAAGGGTTCAATGTAACCTACTTAGAAGGAGGAACAGCAGCCACAAGTACCGCTGAAACAAATCATCCCTACTGCAGGGGACGAGAAGAAGAAAGAATGTGAGCATGTGTGTATGTGCTCACTCCAGCACTGACAGAAAGATGCTGACTATAAAGGTGCAAAAACGCTCACGTTCCCATAAAACTGTGTAGGAAAAAACCTCAAGAGCAAAGAAAGACATCATATTAAGAGTTGCCATCCTTGGGCAGTGGAACTGTGAATAATTTCCTTAATTTATCTTTTCTTACGAATCATCTATTGATCTTAAAATGAAAAAAAACTCAAACTTTTAAAAAGGAACACGACGCATGCCACAAAGTATGTGAAAGGGCCATAGGAGCTAGCTCGCTTTTAAGTCATTTCCCTCCTTTGCTTTGCCTGCACCCTGCCCTTTCAGAAAGGACAGGAAGAAAGCCCTGGCGATGCTTGTCTGCTCTGCCATGTTCCCCATTCTATGAAAATCAGGTCTCGAACCACCAGTCCAATATCTGAGCCATGCTTTCTCCCATCGGCAACACAGCAGCGTGTGCTCCTCCGGGCTGATGGACAATTTGGAGGGACCAACCACCAGGCTATGCTGTCCTCTCTGCTCTAACATGGAAAGTCTGGAAGGATTACGAGCACAAGAAGGGCAGGCCTCTTTTTCGTGTAATGTAAGCTTCCAGGCTTGGAAACAGACCAGGGCTATATAGTAAGGCTGCTGCCTAGTTACGCGAGCTTACATGCGCATTACCTCTTTAGATTTTCGATGCCAGTCCTTACTTTCCCCAGGGCCTCTGTCTTTCACATCCTCCTCTCCGACACCCACGCGGTTGGTGTAAGTGATGGTGCGCCAGTCCCTGGGCGAATTGGAGATGCTGGCGATTTTGGACTCTGTGGCGCTGTTCTCCTCCGTCAGGGACCTGGAGGATGGCCTGGTGAAGAGGCTTTTTTTTAACGCCTTGACACGAAGGCTTTCGCTGTTGCTTCCGCTGGCGTCTGAGGAGCACCAGTCGGCCGAGTTCTCCAGTTTGGGCCCGTGGGAGCCATTGTGTGCACGGAACATCTGGGGAGAGGCGCTCTCATCGGACGGAGCCTCACTGGTCAAGGAATTCAGATCTATCTGCACACTCACCTTCTCGGGCTGCTGAATCTTCTGATCCAGCTTACTGAGCTTGCCCAGGACCTGGGAGATCTCCTCGCGGACACCCGACAGCGACTCGAGCTTCCGTTCAATTTCACCGATCCTGAGCACCAGTTTGCACACGCTGGTCTTCAACTCCTCTTCCGAGCGGTGGCTGTCTTCAGGCCGGTTGCCCTTTTCTCCTTTGCTGCTGGGGAGCCCGTTGGCGATTTTGGTTAGGTTGTGCTCCGGCGAACTGTCACAGTCCGACTTGTGAAGCTGGGACAAAGATCCTGTGCTGTTGTAGCAGGATGACTGTATCACTCCCGTCGAGCCACTGAGGCTCATGTCATCAAGAAATCGGAAAATGTCACTGATGTCATCACTGACAACTTCCGAGTCGTCATCTGACTGCTTCATGGCGTGCCTGTCACTGTACTTGCCCTGCCCAGAGGCACACAAGTCTTTGCATTTCTTGGGCTCCAGGACGTGCTGCTCGGTCTGGGTGCCCACGCTACTGGTGTCTGAGCTGAGCTGCCTGCTGGTGCAGCTACTGCTCTTGTCTTTAAACTTTTTGACCGGTTCATGCTTCTCCAGGTCAACGGAGGATGAGATCTCTTTAGATTTGAGCCCGTTTGGCTTGGCCGCGTAGCCGACGGGGAGAATTGGCTGTTGCTTCTGCGGCATGAGGTAAGCTGGGCGCCTGTCTGGGGTTGGGAAGTTGGCGGTCTGGCTGCTGGGATTTGGATAGCGGAGCTTCTCCTCGGAGGTATTTCTATTGAAAAAGGACCGTTCAAAGTCAGGAACTTCTTCAGTGTTTAGGCTCCAGCTTTTGGCCGGCCAGGGGCTCTGCTTGCCCGGCCTCCCGGGACAGCGCCTGGCCTCCTGGGTCCCCATCACTGGAGTGGGTCCAAAATACGTGGAGGCTTGAAGGTCATCTAAGCTCTCGTGCTTTGCCCGCCTTTTGTCAGGAACAGGGGAGTATTCGGGATTCAGGTACTGGCTGTTGTAGGGCATCTCAAAGCTGTGATTGGGGAAGGGTGTCTTGTGGGACTCCTTTCGGCCCTGGGGTTTCCTGTGCTCGCCCTCAGCCTTGTTAGCGGGACTGGCCAACTCGGGGGACACAGTCATCAGGTTGTGAAACTCCTCTTTGAAGATGTTCCTTTTCTGGACGCAGGACTGGACCACGAAGGGCTCCTCGTTAGAGATGAAAGTCTCCTTGATGCCCTGGGTGAGGGGCAGGGAGTCCTGATCGGACATGGACTCACTTTCGATGTTCATGGGGAAATACGTTCTCTGCATCTCGCAGGGCTGAGGGCTGGCCACCGAGTAGGGGGCCAGAGCCTGCAGCCTGTCCAGGGAAGCCGCCCGGTTTTTCACATCTTTGCTGACCCCCAGCAGGAAGTTGGGCTCGGAGGCAGGTACAAACTGCGGGCAGTCCTTGCAGTCCATCTTGCGGCACTTGGAAGACTGGCGGGTGGGGTAGCCCCGGCTGAAAGGCTGGTCGCTCAGCTCGCAGCTGAGGGACGCACACTGGGCTGCGGTGCAGAGTTCGGTGTCCGAGCGGCCCAAGTCAAAGGCCGCCTCCTTCTTGCGCATCTTCTGCCGGCCGCTGGGGAGCTTCTCCTTGGCCGTAGCCCCGTTCATCTGGATGAGGTTGAATATCGTCACGATATCTGCCGCCACCATGATTTTCTTCGATTGCTGGTTGTTCACGGTGCATTTCATCTTGTCTTTGAATAACGTGGCTGGAAAATTGGGATCGAGACAAGCCGTGTAGAAGAGGACGCTTCTCAGTTTGGAGAGCTGGGACAGATCAAAACGGGTGCACAGGGATTTGCACAGGTCCTGGTAGGAAACGGTATTTTGCTTGCTGTCCAGTTCCTCCAAGATTTTCACCAAGAAGAGGGAAGTTTCCTGATTGGTCTCCATCATTTAGAATTTCAAAGCCTCGCTGATGACACTGAAACTTCGAGTCAGTTCTACGGGGTGACAATATTGAAAAAGAGAAGCGGGGGAGAAAGGATTTATAAACACCAGTGGAGTTTTAAGTCAAGCTGGTTATGAACCACATAAAGAAATGCAAGGAAAAACTTTTGAAAGTTTAAAAAATGTCATAAGTGCTTTAAAAATATTTATAATATACTCTGCAATTCGCTTCCCAGTAATCTACCTAAAGAAATTATTGACTATGATTTTGCATAAAGATGTTCATTATGTATATGTACAACTGATTCACTTTGCTGTACACCTGAAACTAACCCAACACTGTAAATCAACTATACTCCAACAAAAATTTTAAAAAAATAGTTACAATTATAAAAAAATGATGTTCATTACAATGGCATTTATAATAGTGAAAAAATAAAACATCTTAAATACCCAAATATTAGGGGAATGCATAAATAAAACGGGTTGCCATATACGATGATTTCTTACAAACATTAAAATTATATTAGGGCTTCCCTGGTGGCGCAGTGGTTGAGAGTACGCCTGCCGATGCAGGGGACACGGGTTCGTGCCCCGGTCCGGGAGGATCCCACATGCCGCGGAGCGGCCGGGCCCGTGAGCCATGGCCGCTGAGCCTGCGCGTCCGGAGCCTGTGCTCCGCAACAGGAGAGGCCACAGCAGTGAGAGGCCCGCATACCGAAAAAAAAAATAAATATATATATATATATATTAATGTACATCCTTACAATGGAATACTACTCATCAAGAAAAAGGAACAAATTACCAGTACTTGTAAATGACATGGATGAATCTCAAATGTATTGTGCTTGAGTGAAAGAAGCCAGACTCGAAGGCTACCTATCATATGGTTCCATCTTAGCGATATTCTGAAAAACAGATCCGTAGCTGCCCGGGGCTGGATGTGAGGCCAGGTGCTGGCAAAACGGCACAGAGAAATTTTCCTGGATGATGGAACTATTCCACATCTTGATTGGAGTGGTGGTTGCATGCCTCTATGCTTTTGTCAAAATTCACAGAACTGTGTGCTAAAACGTGTGAATTTTAGCTATGTAAATTGTACCTTAATTATAAAATTACACACTGAAGACGTTTTATGACAAAAGAAAACTGTGGTACAATACCGAGTGAAAAATGTGAAAATAAATATGTTATGTAGTAAGATCTTAATTATATAAAATTATATCTTCTTGGAAATGAAACTGGAAGAAAATAATATACACTCAAATGTTAATGGTGGTTACCTTTGGATTGTAAATACGCATGTTCTTTCTGAATTAGTCATCTTTGTTTCTCAATATTTTATTATGCAAATTTTCAAACATACAGCAAAGTTGAAAGATTTTATTCTTTTAATTAATTTATTTATTATTATTATTATTTTTTTTGGTTGAGTTGGGTCTTTCCTGCTGCGCGTGGGCTTTCTCTAGTTGCGGCGAGCGGGGGGCTACTCTTCGTTGTGGTGCGCGGGTTTCTCATTGTGGTGGCTTCTCTTGTTGCGGAGCACGGGCTCTAGGCGCACGGGCTTCAGTAGTTGTGGCTCGCGGGCTCTAGAGCGCAGGCTCAGTAGTCGTGGCGCACGGGCTTAGTTGCTCTGCGGCATGTGGGATCTTCCCGGACCAGGGCTCGAACCCTGCATTGTGTCCCCTGCATTGGCAGGTGGACTCTTAACCACTGTGCCACCAGGGAAGCCCTGAAAGAATTTTATAGTGAACACTCATATAACCACCATCTGTATTCCACCATTGACATTTTACTGTATTTACTTTATCACATATCTATCCATCTACCCTTCATGAAGCCATCTCGTTTTTGTTTAAAGCACTTCAAACTAAATTACAGACATCGGTACACCTCCCCCTAAAGATTTCACCATGCATACAATTAACCCAAGTTCAATAATTGTTTACAGTTTCTCTTTTAATATAAGATTGACATACGGTGAAGTGCACAAAACTTGAGTCTATTTGCTGAAGTTGTGACAAATGTATATGCCTGTGTCATAAGCAAAACCCCTACAAAGATCTAGAACGTTCCCCTTGCCCCTTCCCATTCAAGCACAGTTCTTATTTTTTACAGGTAACTCTAATATTTTCTTTATAATTTCCCTTCTTTTCCAAAATTCCTACCGTGACCACATATTATTTTGTAATCACCAAACAATAACTAACCTTATTTTGAAATGGGAAGAAAAATCTACATTAACATATCTTGGATGGAAAAATGAAAAACATCAAACCGAAAGCTTAACAAAGCTTAAGGGAAAATAAAGCTCCTCAAGGATAAATACGGACCCAGGTTCTGAGATTTACAAGGAAACATCAAATCACACACGTTACCCTCCCCAGTCACACCCTGCTTAGAAAAGGCATTTTGACGATTGACTTATTGATTTTAAATTTGACTCAGGGCCTCCCTGGTGGCGCAGTGGTTGAGAGTCCGCCTGCCGATGCAGGGGACACGGGTTCGTGCCCCGGTCCGGGAAGATCCCACATGCCGCGGAGCGGCCGGGCCTGTGAGCCATGGCCGCTGAGCCTGTGTTCCGCAACAGGAGAGGCCACAACAGTGAGAGGCCCGTGTACCGCACAAAAAAAAAAAAAAAAAAATTTGACTCAGCCCACACACAGCCAGCCTATTTTCTAGGGAAACAGTGTCTGTGGTGGGGGTGTTAAATTTCAGTTGCTCTGGACCATGGAGTCTCTGTCCACCCTGAGGGCAGTGCTCTCAATGGACATCTACACACATTAGTGAGCTCTCTCCACGAACGTCTGCGGGGACATGCAGAGACCAGTGGTTTGGATTTTCTTGTATGGAAAAGGCAATGAAGCCCCGAGAGGCTCTGTTCCTGTCCAGAACAAGTCACAGAAAACCCACGTCTCCCCACGCAGCTCTCCCTGCCCTGCCCCAGCCGCCCAATCCCTGTGATAGAAGCACTGCATGTCAGGATGTTCTGGTTTGTTGAAGGTGGGGACAACCTGCCACGCTTGATCTGCAAGGAAATAAATAGACACAGAAACCAGAGTGGAGGACAAATGAACGTAACTGAGGGAAGAGCAACTACCACTCATGCACATCGTATTTCATAGTCTGGTGACACAAAGCACTTTCAGAGATACGCTTTGCTAGAATTCCCATAACAATCTCAGGAGGCTTCTTTCACTATTACTCTGCGACAGATGAGGAAACAGGCACGGAGCACTGAAAGCAGCAACTGGGCGCAACTAGAATCATCAGAGCTGCAGCCCAACCCCACGTTCCCGCGAGACTGTCTCAACTTTCTGTTCTACGCTGTGTGCCTAAAACTGTATTAATCCCAGGTCAAAAAAGAACTCGGAAGACCAAGGCCCAGTGTCTCCTGAAGTGAATAAAGGAAACACAAGGGATCTGCTAACCCTGAGTCATTTTCTATTAAGACTGAAATTGAGGGGATTATGCGTGGCCGGGAAGATAGGCAGGTGGCCCTGTGCAAACGCGCACGTGGCCACATGCCTGGTGTGTGTGCATGTGGTGATGAATCACCATAGAGAAGCTCCGTGTAGATTGTCCACAATATGCTAACGAAAGCCACAGAGGACTAAGGAGCAAAGGAGAGGCTCAAAGGAAAAAGCAGAGTTCTTGGCTCTGTGACAGTGTAACAGGATCCGGCCTGCAGCACGCAGCCCCTGGCAGCTACCTCTTCTGGCCACACAAACAGCTCTGTGGTGTGCGAAGAGCACTCCCTTTTCACAGATGAGGAAACTGAGGAAGGGAGAGGGGACTTGAGTTGCCTGGGGTCTGCCATTGGGCTAGGGCCCCCGCAGACCACAGCCCGGGATGAGGACACGCTGTGGGATGAGGAGCAGGCTCCGTCTCATGCCAGGAGGAGCAAAAGCATTGCGACAAGTGACAGAGGTGAACTGGGGAAGGCGGCAGGCTGCGTGGGACAGGCAGTGCAGCCTGACCGCCTCCTGTGTACTGGGGCTTCTTTTTTTTTAGTATCTTTATTGGAGTATAACTGCTTTACAATGGCGTGTTAGTTTCTGCCGTATAACGAAGTGAATCACTTATACATATACATATATCCCCATATCCCTTCCCTCTTGCGTCTCCCTCCCTCCCACCCTCCCTATCCCACCCCTCTAGGTGGTCACAAAGCACCGAGCTGATCTCCCTGTGCTATGCGGCTGCTTCCCACTAGCTATCTATTTTACACTTGGTAGTGTATATACGTCCATGCCACTCTCTCACTTCGTCCCAGCTTACCCTTCCCCCTCCCCGTGTCCTCAAGTCCATTCTCTAGTAGGTCTACGTCTTTATTCCCGTCTTGCCCCTAGGTTCTTCATGATCATTTTTTTGTTTGTTTTTTAGATTCCATATATATGTGTTAGCATACGGTATTTGTTTTTCTCCTTCTGACTTACTTTACTCTGTATGACAGACTCTAGGTCCATCCACCTCACTACAAATAACTCAATTTCGTTTCTTTTTATGGCCGAGTAATACTCCATTGTATATATGTGCCACATCTTCTCTATCCATTCATCTGTCGATGGACACTTAGGTTGCTTCCGTGTCCTGGCTATGGTAAATAGAGCTGCAATGTATATTGTGGTACATGACTCTTTTTGAATTATGGTTTTCTCAGGGTGTAAACAAGACGAAAAGACAACCCGCAGAATGGGAGAAAATATTTGCAAATGAAGCAACTGACAAAGGATTAATCTCCAAAATTTACAAGCAGCTCATGCAGCTCAATATCAAAAACAAACAACCCAATCCAAAAATGGGCAGAAGACCTAAATAGACACTTCTCCAAAGAAGACATACAGATGGCCAAGAAACACATGAAACGATGCACCGGGGCTTTACAGGAAACGTCCACAACAGCCTGGAGAGGGAGGCACCACCACTCTGCACCCTCTGCTGGAGGGGTGAGCAAAGTGAGGCCGGAGGGATTACACGGACGAGGAGGACCTGAAGCCGAATCCGTAGAAGGCCAAAGCCCAGGCTCTCATCTCAGTGACAAAAGAGCAAGGATGGAACATCGGCCCGACAGCTCTGGGGGCTGAGTGAACCTGCCATGGAACGTGTATGTGTGTGTACACACAGCGACGCCCACGCACACACACACTCATACCCTCACACACACAACCGCACACACGACTCTCGGCCACAGTTCACACACGTACACACGCCCTCACTGCCACACCCACGTGGATAGGCACACACCCTCTCTCACCCACACCCCTTCTCTCTTTGGGCTCTCTCAGCCGAGCCCTTAGGGCTTGAATATTCTTAAGCTCCCAGCACAGCCTGATGTGCATCTGGGGAAAGGCCAAGGCGTCCACAGAGACACCCTCCCTGGCGTTTGGACGCCCACCCCCAGCACAGCGCCTGCAGTGACCAGTCTCTGCTGAATCACGGGATGCACCTGGAGGCGGCAGGCACCGCTCAGAGGGCTGCACAGCCCCTCCCGGGGCAGGAGAACACGCCCCCCGCCCCGTCCCCGTTAAGGCGCTGAGAGGTGGCTGGCGGGGTCCCACCCCAGCCCGCACTCGGGAGCCACCTGCGAGTAACGTGCATGCACCCCCGGGGGCAGGAAGTCCGGCCTGGGGAGCCCGTGAGCAGCTGGACTTCTGGAATTCAGACCCATCAGGACTTCATCGGGACCCCCAGTGGTCCCCAACCACCCGCCCAGCTCAATCCTCACAGCCCAAGCCTCCCCTGCCTGCATCTCCTATGTCCACTCTGCATTTCCCCCAGGGAGGCCTGTGCCCTCTCACTGCCCACACCCCGGGAACCCTGCTTCGCTTCCAGGGCCCGCCTCCAACAGCCTTGCTTTCCGCCAACCTCTCACTGATCTCAGTTGGAATCAGTTGCTCCCTTCTCGGTGCTCAGCGGGCCTCTGTCCACACCTTGGTAATAGTGCTACTCACACAGGAAAGACTTGCCTCAGATGGTTTAAACCATATTGAGATCTGGCCCCCCCAACCCCAGACCAACCAATTAAATCAGAATTCCTGGGAGGAGTCCAGAATCTTGGGAGCTGTTAAAGCCACCCGGGTATTTCTGAAGCGTGGGGTTTCAGACTGAGGGATTGAGAAACCCCATTTAGAAAGTAAAGGGGTTGGCATTAAACGGAATGAAATTGTGCCATTTACAGAGATGTGGATGGACCTAGAGATTGTCATACAGAGTGAAGTAAGACAGAAAAAGAAAAACAAATATTGTATAATATCACTTATATGTGGAATCTAGAAAAATGATACAGATGAACTTATTTGTAAAGCAGAAAAAGAGATACAGATGTAGAGAACAAACCTATGGTTACCAAGGGGGAAAGGAGGGTGCAATGAACTGGGAGATTGGGATTGACATATATACACCACTGTGTATAAAATAGATAACTAATAAGAACCTACTGTAGGGCTTCCCTGGTGGCGCAGTGGTTGAGAGTCCGCCTGCCGATGCAGGGGACACGGGTTCGTGCCCCGGTCCGGGAAGATCCCACGTGCCGCGGAGCGGCTGGGCCCGTGAGCCATGGCCGCTGAGCCTGCGCGTCCGGAGCCTGTGCTCCACAACGGGAGAGGCCACAACAGTGAGAGGCCCGCGTACTGCAAAAAAAAAAAAAAAAAAAAAAAAAAGAACCTACTGTAAAGCACAGGGAACTCTACTCAATGCTCTGTGGTGACCTAAATGGGAAGGAAATCCAAAAAAGAGGGGATATATGTATACGTATAGCTGATTCCCTTTGCTGTATAGTAGAAACTAACAGAGCATTGTAAAGCAACTATACCCCAATAAAAATTAATTTTTAAAAAGGTTTCAAATCTTTAACGAATTTCTGAGTAAAATGTTGACTGAGCTTAAAAAAAAAAAAAAAGAAAGTAAAGGGGCTGGGTTTTGCAAGAGGCAGTGCAGCCTGAAGGTGGAGAAGATGGGCACACAGGTTCCAGCCCTGCTCGTCACTAGCTACGTGACCTCCAGAAGGTCACCTACGGTCCCCAACCTCACTTTCCTCACCTGTAACAATGGGGTTAATTAACAAGCTCATGTACAGCACTTAATAAAGTGTCCCCCAATGACAGCCCTTCCACAAATGACAGCAGTCGTTCATGGAACAGCGGTGGCAGTGGGAAATCTAGTAATTTCCGTGGGTTTATGCCTCACAGCACCTTCTGCAGGTTAGGAAGTAGGACCACGTGAGCATTTTGGGGAAATGAGTCCATTCTACAGAGAGAGCAAGACACACCTGTGCCTAAAACAGCATTCTGGCCTCCCTAGTTTTCACATTTTCAATCTCTTCAAAGATTTTACGGGCTTCCCTGGTGGCGCAGTGGTTAAGAATCCACCTGCCAACGCAGGGGACACAGGTTCGAGCCCTGGTCCCGGAAGATCCCACATGCTGCGGAGCAGCTAAGCCCGTGTGCCGCAACTACTGGGCCCGCATGCCACAATTACTGAAGCCCGCGCACCTAGAGCCCGTGCTCCGCAACAAGAGAAGCCACCGCGATGAGAAGCCCGCACACCACAACAAAGAGTAGCCCCCGCTCACCGCAACTAGAGAAAGCCCGCACACAGCAAAAAAGACCAACGCAGCCAAAAATAAATACATAAATTTATTTGAAAAAAAAGACTTTTAGTTTCCCACTGTAGAAAACTCTGTCCTCAATCACGTGCTTTCAGGGATCTGCATTAAACCCGTGAGTTACTGCCTCTCTGGATTACACCTCAAGAGGAGAAGAACAGGTTGTGCACAGAGTTCTTTACTCATCTCTTTTTTAAATAAGAGGAAAGTTCATAAACTGATTCCATGAGGAAGTTCTGAAGGCCAGAGGTTGGAATTATCCACTCAGAATAAACAGGGGTGCCCTCTCAGCCACCTTATCACACGTCACTCTAAGACCGGGCCCCCCTTGTCACCTACCTGATGCCCACCCCGGGCAACTACCTCGGGTCTTCTTGAAGATTCTGCAGGCATTCGGAGCTTCACAAACCGTCTGAGCAACAGTGTGTACATGGCACTGTGCAAGGGACCACGGTGAGCACCCAGGCTAAGCCCCTCGCCTTTACAAACTGGAAAACGGGGCCTAGGGCCATCATTTTTCAAAGCCACATGGAGAGTTAGTGGCAGAATCGGCCGCAGGACGCAGGGCTTCTGACACCTCGCCTATTTTCGCAAGTGTCTGTGCAGAAACGCCAGTCCTGGCTGTCAGGTGCCAGAGAAGCATAAACAAGAAGCTGGGGACCCGGAGGGAGTGAGAAGAATCCCAGCCACAGGGAAAGGCCAGCTTCGCAGAGGAGGCGCCATCTGCAAAGGCCTCGAAGACTGAGGAGGAAGAGGGTGTTTCATGGTCTGGAGGAAGGAGACGGGGGCAGATTCCAGGGCAAAGGGCAGAGGCGTGAAGGTACGGCGGGGCGGAGTCTGACTGTGGAGCTGGGCAAGCAGAGGGCATTTAGAGAAGGCAGGGCGCTGAATCTGGGCTGGGAGTCTGGACTCGATTCTGCGGGCAGTGGGAGCTGGGAGCACCAACAGAGCAGGTACTGGAGGGGCCGGGCCTGTGGCTCAGGTGGGCACTCGCCCACAGGGTGTGCAGACCGGGGTCCACATTCTCTTCTTCGGCAATGCCTCCTGCACGTACACAGCCAGGAGGACCACTCCAGGCTCTTCCAGCTCCAGATCCATGGCTCTTTCCACCACACAGCGGTCTGTACATTTGGGAAGGGCAGAAAACGGATGCCAGATTTTTTTCCCACTACCTCATGACACTGTGTGTCTTTCTCATGTCATGCTCCAACTATGACAAATGCAGCTGTTCAGTGTGCGAGGCTAAAGTGAATGTCCACCTTTTCATGACCTTCTGCATTTTTATCTGCTCAAAGCCTTGACATCGGATGTTGATCAAAACAGAGCAGAAGAAAAGGACACGATTTAGGGATATAACTTGCAGGATTGCTGCATGAATCTTTGGACAGAAGACAAGCTCTCTGAATTTCATTTCCACCAACTCCCTTAAAGGTTTCACCTTCCCTTCTGCCAAGAACTCCAAAATCTGATGAGAACAAATGACACCAACCTTGAACTGGATTAGCAAAACTCGGTTGTGAAGTGTTCTTTCTTTTTTTTAATTTTTAATTAAATTAAATTAATTAAGTTATTTTTGGCTGCATTGGGTCTTCGTTGCTGCGCGTGGGCTTTCTCTAGTTGCTGTGAGCGGGGCTTCTCTTGTTGCGGAGCACGGGCTCTAGGCGAGCAGGCTTCAGTAGTTGTGGCACGCGGGCTCAGTAATTGTGGCTCTCGGGCTCTAGGGTGCAGGCTCAGTAGTTGTGGCGCACGGGCTTAGTTGTTCCACAGCATGTGTGATCTTCCTGGACCAGGGATTGAACCTGTGTCCCCTGCATTGGCAGGCGGATTCTTAACCACAGCACCACCAGGGAAGTTCCTGAAGTGTTCTTACTAAAGCTTTCCCATATGCCACGAAATATCGATCTTTCCAACACTGAAATAACGGGCCAAGATGGAATGTGGGCACAATGTTCTCACTTTACACTCATGAAAAGCACAGTAAAGAGCATTTCTCTGTAGCATTTGTGTAATTCCAGCCCAGATACTGACCTGGCTTGTTGTTTTGGATTTTGTTCTTTTTCCAGGATGGTGAATGCTACTATGATTCAGTGAGATTCTGGATTCAATGAAACTACAAAAGGAAGGCATTCCTCTAGGAATCTAAAATTTATGCATGGGAATTTCTACCTCCCCTTGTGTCACCTATGATACATTTCAAACTGAAAGGAGACCCCTTTCTCTCCTAATGGCAGTTTTCCTCCGCAAAGCTGCTAAAGAGGGCAGCATAGAGATGGGAAGGGGGCTTTGCTCCTCTTTGCCAAGATGTATCCCCACAGAGCTCAACCCTAGTGCAAAGCCCTTGATTAAGAAGTCAAGACATGAAGCATTTCCCAGGTCTGGCAAGAAGGCAAGCTTAGAAAATGGGACGAGCCTCCCATTATGAACACCTAGAAATGCTGGATAAAATATGATTTTTTTTCTTAATGTGTGCAGCTAAGCTTGCAAGGGAGCAAGGTAATCTCCAGGTGCCAGAAACAGAGACAGGATTGAAAATCACAGAGCTGGTAATGGAGCTGTTCTGGGGGAGCTGGTGCAGGAGGTTTTTACCAAGTTAGAATATAAGCGGCCCTCCATGAGATGGTGAGTGGGAAAGAGGTCTGCAGAAAGACGGGGCCCTTTAAGGACTATTTTCTAACTGTAAGTGAGAGTATGAAATAGAGGGAAAACCTGCTTATGAGCACAGGAAGCAAGGAGACTTGTCAGCTTCTGCCTGGGCTCTCGGTTAAATGTAAAACAGGGCTTAGAATGTAAAACAGGGCTGATGCCTTAAATACGTTAGGGCCCAATTTATGTTGCTGGATGGTTTAAGGTCTCTTGAGTTAAGAAATTAATGTGCAAATAGGTTCTATGTTGGTGATATCTTTGGATTCAAGCAAAGCAAGTGCAAAACTGCTCCGAACAATCAAGGGTGCCCCAAAGAGAAAAGAAGCCACACTAACGTTGAATACTATTTTTAAAAATTACAACACGCAAGAGGAAATACACGACAGTAACAATCAGCAGACACAAAATAATCAGGAGGATTAGAACTTCGAGAACATCACAAAATGGAAAACAATCTTTAAAAAGCTATAAGTATATTTTAAATAAGTAAAGATATTTAAACATTCTGGAAATCCAAATTAAAGAAGATGTGAAAAAATGAACATAGGCATCTGGTAAAGAATGAAACAGTACTTCTAGAAATTAAAAATAATCATTGAAATAAAAATCACAGTGGACAAAGCAAATTACATATTAGACATAAGTGAAGAGAAAATTGTTGAACTGGAAGATATATCTAAGGGAATTTAGCAGTATGCAGTGCAGAGAAATAAAAAGGTTTTTAAAATATGAGATTGAGGTTAAAAGGCATAGAGCAAAGGAGAAGTTTTAACAAATGTCTAACAGGAGTTCCAGAAAAGATAAGAACAAATGGTGGAAAGTCAATAATCAAAGGGATAATGTCTAGGGAATGCTCCAGAATTGAAAACTTGAAGTCTCAAAGTGCAACATACACTCCAAATAAGGCATACAAAAATGAATTCACCTTTAGACACCAACACACATCATACTGAAATTGAAGAATACGAGAAGCGAAAAGAAAGCCTTAAAATGGGAAGGTGGTGAGTGAATTACCTAGAAAAGGGTAAAATTAAAAACAGATTTTTAAAGAATAAAAAAAGAGATCAGAAGACATAGGCATAAAATCCTTAAAGTGCTAAGGAAAAATAACTTATAGTTTTACAATTCTATTACCAGATAAACTATTATTCAGAAATAAAGAAAAACTTATAATTTCAGACAGTTTGTCACTCACACTCCTCATTGTAAAAGCTATTAAAGAAGCTCCTTCAGGGAGAAGGAAAGTGAATCCAGAGAAAAGAAAGAGGTAAACATATAGTTAATTCTAAACACATCAACCGTGTAAAACAATTACTAATTTTAGAGGTAAAATGGAAGGGGCAATGATCAGGGTTAAAACTCT
The DNA here is from genome assembly GCF_008692025.1 of Phocoena sinus. Lineage (NCBI taxonomy): Eukaryota > Metazoa > Chordata > Mammalia > Artiodactyla > Phocoenidae > Phocoena > Phocoena sinus. The sequence goes on along the minus strand of NC_045764.1, from coordinate 32,759,599 downwards.
CTAAGTATTACCTGTATTCTCCAGAGGAGAAAAGGGATGTTAAATACATTTAATGTTAAGTAAAAAAAATGTGTAGTAGAAAAAATTTATGCATAACCACTGACAGAACAGGAAGAAATTGTAGAACTTAATGTAAAACTACTGAACCAGTGTACAGAAAACATGGAATAAATAAAATTCAATCAATTAATAGAAGGTAGGAAAGTGGGAAATAAAGAAGCAAAGACACATTAGGACAAGTAAAAATTACAAATAAGGTGACAGAAATATTTCCAAATACAACATACACAGAAAATGTAAATAGGCTAAATTTACTGGTTAAAAGACTGTGACTCTCAAATTGGATTGAAAAAAAATTTTTTTAAATATTGCAGTCAAATGCTACCTATAACAGACATACCTAAACATGTTGTCACAGAAAGGATGAAAGTATGCAGATGGGATAAGATAGTATCAGTCAAAACCAAATCAGAATATAGTTGGTATCTGTTACAGGCAGAATGGCGTGTTAAAGGTCATGACTCCAGAGCTAAATTGCCCAAGTTTAAATCCAAGCTCTTCCAGTTACCAGCTGTGTGACTTGAGCAAGTTATTGGTCTCTCTGTCTCAGTTTTCTCAGCTGTAAAATGGGGATGATAATAGTATCTATCTCATGTTATACGTATTAACGTCTGGCAAACATTAAGCAATTTGGCAATATGGATACGGCTCAAGATAAACAAATCCTACTGCCATCCAAATCCACCTCTGGTTGTGTTGCTTATCTGTGGTTACCAGAGATAACCATTCACATGGGCTCAGAAGGAGGCAAAACTGTTTATTAAAACACTTTTTAATAGTAAAATAGTACAGTGGAGGAAAAGATAAACTTGGGGGTATTCAAATAATTGATAATATACAGCAGCTAATATGAATGCATTTATTTAAAATAAATTTAAGGATAAACTTCAAAAACATAAAAGTGCATGGAAAAAGAAAGTTGCAAATGGACGTATATCATTGATATAATTTTTTTAAAAAATAGAATGTTTAGGGATGTATATATAAAAAGGAAAGTACAAAAACATATATGGAAACGACATATACCATGTCTGGCAGAGTGGTTTCCTTTGGAGAGAAGGAAGGGGAAGGAAAAATGTGGTTTAACGCCTAAAATTAAGGCCCAGTATTATGTGCTGTCTTGACATCTGGTGAGACCTGGAGGTTCTCGAATGATCTAGCCACAAGCTCCTCTCCCTACTCTGCTCCCACAGATAGGATCCCCTGGCCAAATAACCATCCTCATCAAAGGGACCAGGTGGTTCCTACTTATCCCTGGGTAGCAGGTTTGGTACCCTGCCAGACCAGGGATATTCAAACAAGCCAATCACATCCTCCCACAGGAACCAGGGGTCACCTCACCCTCTTGTTACTATGAAGCCTGCCCCTGTCAGACCCTGCTTGTTCACTCTGCTCCCAAGTCAATCCGGGTGTGGCCCTGTGTGATGTACTGTGTCCTCCACCCAGACTGTGAGTCTATGTGATTAACAAGCTGCTCTCAGTCTCATCTTCCAGAGTCAGATGTCAGGCAACCATTCTCATAACCCTAGGGACAGAATCCTCCTTCTCCAGTGGGGTGAATAGCTGGCGATTAAACAAAAGGAGGAGCAGGTAGAACTTGAACTACCACACAGTCTTTTCTTTAAAAAAAATAATAAAGCATGGAAGCAAAAATGACAAAATGTTAACACCTATTTAATCTCCATGGTACGTGGACATCTTTTAGGTTATTTTCTGTACTTTTCTGCATTTAAAAAAATATGTGCTAATTTAAAATGAACATCAGTTTTAAAAACTAGATAAACAAGTTCCCACTTAGACCTGTCAAAATAGAGCCAAAAGAAAATTTTTATAAATAAGGCTGTAAAGGTAACTATTAAGAAAACTGACGACAGTTTTTTGTTGTTGATTATGTTTTGCTGATTTTGCATTTTTATGGTGAGAGGCCTGTGTGTTAAAGGGAACGCTAAATAGCTATTTGCTTTATTTTAATTAGTTAAGAATTCTGGATCGAAATGGCAATCTATTGGGATAGACAAATTTTAAAGCCTACTATACAAAGCTCCTATAATTTGACAGGTAAATCAATGGAACAGAATAAAAGGACAAGAAGCATACCTAAATGTAGCTAAGGATTCATTCTATGAGGAAGGTGGCATTTCAAGTCAATGAGAAAATAATGTTTTATTCAGTAAAGCACGTTACTGAATAGTTAGGTAATAGTTAATAGTTAAGTATTATTAGAAAAATCAGTTAAACAGTTGGTAAAAAATTAAGTTAGCTCTCATTCTTTGCCATATACAAAAGTAAATAACAGATTAAATGTAAAGAAGGAAATCTGAGCCAGGATTAAATAATCTGAAGTTGTGAAAAGATTTTTCCACACAAGATTCCAAAAGTTGAAATCATGATGAAAAAGATTCGTCAACTTGGATAAATGAAAATGACTTACCTTGTCAGTAAACATCACAGAAATTGAAAAAAGAAAAGAATGCAGAAACTTTTTGCATCTTATAGAAAACTTTAAATATTAATACGAAAGAATGAACCGCCCCAAAGACAAGGAGTCAATATTCAAAGACAGAAAGGCAAAGGAAAAAATGGGCAACATCCTAATAAACAAAGAAAGTAAACTAAAACAGCAGTTTGTCTGACTGCCTTATCGTTACACATCTAAAGAAAATAAAAATGATATTTTCTTTCTAAGGCGAAGAAGCACCAAAATGCTATGGAATTTTTGCCTGCTGAATTGGGATTGGTTAAGAAGACTCATACCCACTGTTGGGGAGAATGTGGGAAAGTGGGCCCTCCCAAGCACTGTTGGAGAGAGAGAAATTTGTGTGATCGTTACAGGAAGTAATCTGCATAAAACTTGAAATATGCACATCCTTTAAATAAAACAAATCCACACCTGTAGGTACTTATCTAAAGGAAATAATCAGATATGTGTAAAAACAAGTGCTATGAATATTCTCTTTAATGTTGCTTATAATAAGAAAAAATCAGCAATAACCTTTGTCGCTAACAATTGGTTATATAAAATTGCAGTACACCAATATGGTGAAATGTCATGCAGCCACTAATAAGCCATGTTGCATAGATATACATATTGACATGTTTAATTTTTAATGATGTATTCTTAAGTAAAACAGTGTGCTTCTAAATGGCATATTGTAATATGATATAAAATTATCTATATGCACACCCTATATACCAAAATGTTAATAAAAACTATCTCTCAGTGCTTTTTCCTTCCCTTTGTTTTAGGTCTGTATTAGTTAAATGTTCGGAATATGTGATTTTCTAATAAAAAATAAAGAAGAAAAGATATGTAGGCAAACCCCAGCAATGGAAACTTGGGGAAGTAAATTATTATCTCTGATCTTTGGTGTTCTCACCTAGAAAAGTAAGATATCAATTCCTCCTCCTGGAATTACTAACAGGGTCAAATGAGACACCCATTTATTCATTCAAAAATATTTACTTTGTAACTGGCATGTATCAGGCATGGTTTTAACTACTGGAAATACAGCAGGGGGACTTCCCTGGTGGTCCAGTGGTAAAGAATCTGCCTTCCAATGCAGCGGACGTGAGTTTGACCCCTGGTCGGGGAACTAAGATCCCACATGCCACAGGGCAACTAAGCCTGCACGCCACAACTACTGAGCCCACATGCCTCAAGTAGAGCCTGCATGCTGCAAACTACAGAGACCACACGCTCTGGAGCCCACGCATCACAATGAAGAGCCCACACGCCGCAACTAAAACCCAATGCAGCCAAAAAAAAAGAAATGAAGTAAAATAAATTTAAAAAATAAAAGAAATACAGCTGGGTATTCAAAAAGACCAAAAAAAAGAAAAACAAAAACACCTACCCTCGGGCTTCCCTGGTGGCGCAGTGGTTGAGAGTCCGCCTGCCGATGCAGGGGACGCGGGTTCGTGCCCCGGACCGGGAAGATCCCACATGCCGCGGAGCGGCTGGGCCCGTGAGCCATGGCCGCTGGGCCTGCACGTCCGGAGCCTGTGCCCCACAACGGGAGAGGCCACAACAGTGAGAGGCCCGCATACCGCAAAAAAAAAAAAAAAAAAAAAAAAAAACACCTACCCTCATGAGCTTCTATTCTAGTGGGGAGACAGATAATAAGCAAAATAGATAAGTAAAATGAATAGTACATTAGATGGTGGAAAATGCTATGGAGAAAAATAGAGGAGGGGTTAGAAAGCATGGGGCCAGGGCTGGAGGCTGCAATTTTTAATAAGATGTTCAGAGAAGTCCTCAGGGGAAAGATTACGTCTGAATGAAGTTCCTAAATACCTATTTGGGAAACCACAAGCAAACCACATGCAGAGGAAAGCAAGCATCCCAGGCAGAGGGAACAGCAAGTGCAAAGGCCCTGAGGCTGAAGCATGACTGGCATGTTTGGTTGGCCAGGAAGGCACTTTATACAATATGGTGCGCAAATAAACACTATTTATTAGTTTATTGTCTCTGATATAATATTTAGCTCCAAGGTGATTATGTTCTTTACCAAAACATCTCCAAAAATAGCTCAGGCACCACTCATGTTCCATTTTACAGTGAAAAAATAATAAGAGCTGGGAGCATCCTTAACTTCCCCTCTATCCACCTAAAATCATCCCTATGTCAGCCTCCCTCCTGACCTTTGACTTCCCAGAAAGAGATGAGGCCCTGCACCAGATGATGACTGTTGGGATGAAGAGGTACAGACAGATATCATTTGAGGGAAGTCAAAATGTTTCCTAACAGTATAAGAACCCTCTAGTTCATTTCTCATTTAGGAAAGTTTTTCCAACCCTCCTTGCATGTATTTTCCTATATATGCCGTTTGGGGAAAATGGTACGCCATTTTTCTATGATTTGTTTTAATTTACCTGTTTGTTTTCATTTCATTATAAATGTAAATGCATACTCTAGATCCTGTGTGTGGCCGTCTTATAACTGCGATGGCTATGTGGTCTCAGTGACTATTCGCACTTTGGGGACAGTGTTGAACTTTTATTACTGTGTTTCCGAAACTGCAGTCGACGGAAGCTTTGGTCTCTGTTGAGTTCACCGTAGAGAGGGTAGAGTTTTAGGATTCAAGAAACACTGACCAAGGTGAAGATCTGATCAGATTCCCCAGAATGTCCAGTGCCACCAGAAAAAGTCAAAGTTACACCTCTGGTTCTGCAAAGTTCTGTGGCTTCCCAACACTTAGGTGGCAAATATCGATCATCTCAGAGGTTGTGCTGTATTCGTTTCCTATTGCTGCTGTAACAAATTACCATAAACATAGTGGCTTAAAACCACACAGATTTATCATCTTAGAGTTCTGGAGGTCAGAAGACCAAATGGGTTTTTAAGTCAAGGTATCAGCAAGGCTGCACTCCTTCCAGAGGCTCTAAGGGAGAATCTGTTTGCTTGCATTTTCCAGCTCCAGGAGGCTTCCCAGTTTCCTTTGACTCACGGCCCCTTCCTCCAGCTTCAAACCAGCAATTACATCATTCTGAGCTCTCCTCCAGTGGTCACATCTCCATCGCTAACTCTTCTGTCTCCTCTTCCCCGTTGGTTGACTCTTGTGATTACTTTGAGCCACCTCAATCATCCAGCACGATCCCCCCATCTCAAGATCTTCATCACATCTGCAAAGTCTCTTTTGCCACGTAAGGTCACAGATTCACAGGCTCTGGAGGTTAGGACGTGGCCCTCTTGGGGCTGGGTACCTCTTTAATGGAGGGCCTGAATCCCTGACCACCAGTGCACACAGGCAAGGAAGGAAGTCTTGTCCTCTCCACTTTCTTATATTTACGGTTGACATAGCTGGAAGGTTTGCAGTCCTTCTCAGAAGGCAAACGCTTTGCTCTAATTGATCAAATAAGATCTGGTTTGCCCAGCCTGTCAGGTAGAACCCTCTACTGACTGGCCGCTGAGGGTAATGATAATTTGTGATGTTGATAAGGACTCTCTTGTACTGTAATCCTGAAATACATCCTAAAACCCTGGACACGGGGAAGGTCATACTGTCACATCCCTCTCCCCATTCTCCAAGCTCACAGCAACCCTGACCCATGCCTGCCTGGGCACCACAGCCCCAAGACAGGGAACTGATCCTTCCCGCGTCCTCCAACCATTCACTTCAGGACCTAGCTGCAACCGCCCTGTATCCTTCCTGTTGATGGGGACGAGGTCTCTGACTTGCATCTTCCCCTTCCTCAGGCAACTCCAAACAGCACTTGTAACCGTGGGGGGATAAACAGGGGCCCAGGCCTCAAGCCCAGCCATTCTGCCGATGCAGATCAGGTATAGGCCTGAAATCTACATTTATAAAGATCCCCCCGGGCGGTGGGGGGGGGGGATGAGTTGGGAGATTGGGATTGACATATATACACTATTGATACTCTGTATAAAATAGATAACTAATGAGAACCTACTGTATAGCACAGGGAACTCTACTCAATGCTCTGTGGTGACCTAAATGGGAAGGAAATCCAAAAAAGAGGGGATATATGTATACATAGAGCTGATTCACTTTGCTGTACAGCAGAAACTAACACAACATTGTAAAACAACTATAGCCCAATAAAAATTAATCTAAAAAATACAATACAATACAGTACAAGAAAAGATCCCCAAGAGGCTTTGGTACTGTCCTTGCCCTGACAGTTGCCTGGGAATGCTGGACTAGACACATCTTGGCATTGATGCACCCTGGTACTTTAAATAATTTCCAATTGGCTCGTGGGCTTCTGGAGTTAAGCCTCCTTATACTGAAGTACAGAAAATAGCGGATGTCCCCTTCCTCGTTCCGGATGCCATCTTTCAGCTAAGGATCTTTCCAGTGGCCACACCGTACTGTTGACTCAGACGGAGGTTACCGGACTGAATCATTCCATTTTTTTATCATGCGGCAGCTACAGAGCCAGGCCTCCCCCGCCCCTGCAGAGGGCCTCTGAATCATCCGACGCGATGCTCATTCCCTCCTCCACAGGGACAGCGTTATTGCACTGCCCAGCCTGTGCCAGTTCCGTGCCGGTCACTGGGGCAAGACGGGGACTGAGACACTGCCCCACTCCTCCAGCGGCCCACAGTTCGGTGGGAGAGGCAGACCTGCACGAGCTATGTTCAACACAGCACAGGAAGTGCACCCGTGGCGGCGGGACAGATAGGGAGAGAGGGCCCAGAGCCAACTACCCACTGCACCCATGCCCACTCACTACCCATCTCCATCCCCCCCAACCCACCCGCCCACCACCTGCTCTCCATCCTGCACCCACAATGTCAAACGGCTTTCCATGTTCTCCAACCTCAACTCCAGGCCCCATTCCTGTGTCTCTTGGCTGGCCTTCTCACGACTGTGGTCAACCCTCCAGGCTTCCAGGAGGTTCTAGAGCCCCTCACACCTACAGGACTCCCATCAATCCCTACTGGCCTATTGACCTTTTTTGGTTTGTTTTCTCAGCTGTTTACTTGAAGTCTCCTTAAGTAACCATAAAGATTGCATGTTTAGCATCCTGCATACATTTTTTCTTTCTCAAAATCCCAGTGATGTTACAGAGGCCGCAATGTGGTAATCAAAGCACATCAGCCACCGGAAGTCAAAACTGCTCGCCAGGACACAAGGAGAAGGGCAGGAGGAAAGGGCACAGCAGGTGGAAGGGCTTCTGAGGAAGGCTTCCACGGCCGAGAGGAGGTGGGGGGCTCGCTGGCTGAGAGCTTTTGTAGGGCACTGTTCCCACAGGCCAAGCCAGTAGAAAAGCCTGCCGTGAAAGCTCCCATTGGCTGAGAACACGGGACAACAGAGCCCCAGAAGAATCATACAGTAATTGTGCTCAACAAATCAGGCACTAAGCATGGCATTAAATGGCGTCTGTGTGTACGTATGTAGTGCATTCAGCAGGTGGTTCTCGAACTTGGATAAAAAAGGAAACAACAGCATGTCACAGCCATATGACACTGGCCCTGCAGCTCACTCCACTAACTCCCCTACATTTCATTCCAAGCTCACAAAACAGCTCCTTTTTTTTTTTTGTGGTACGCGGGCCTCTCACTGTTGTGGCCTCTCCCGTTGCGGAGCACAGGCTCCGGACGCGCAGGCTCAGCGGCCATGGCTCACGGGCCCAGCCACTTCGCGGCATGTGGGATCTTCCCGGACCAGGGCACAAACCTGCGTTCCCTGCATCGGCAGGCGGACTCTCAACCACTGCGCCACCAGGGAAGCCCAAGAACTTCTTTTTATTATCTGCCTTCTAATGGACATTTCTCCCTGACCAGCGAACACACTTAACGATTCATCTTCCCAATAACCTATTAAGCCAGCGTTTTATGGCTTATGCGTCAGGCCTTTGGTTATCATGGGTCCTTCTCTAAAAGATCGGCCTGGGTATATTAGCAAATGAACTCTGCAACCAGCAAAGATGACAACACGTGCCTCAATCACTCCAAGGTTCTAATCGCCATGAAGCCCTGTCTCAGCAACCTGGGCCTTCCTGGATAACACTGATATGCTGATGTGTTCTGATTCCAAACCAGCATTACCCTAAGCTCTTTACCCACTGCATCCATCAGGATAGGCTAGGTTATACTGCAGCAAGACTGTCCCCAGATTCCAGTGGCTTCAAACACCAGTGGTTTATTTCTTATCCATGGACATGACCAAGGTGAGTCAGCCAGGGGCTCAGCCCCACATCGCCTTCAGTCTAGGACCCAGGCTGAGGGGCAGCCCCAGTGCAGTTTATGGGATCTTAGTTCCCCGACCGGGGATTGAACCCAAGGCCACAGCAGCTTGAAAGCTCCAAGTCCTAACCACTGGACTGCCAGGGAAATCCCATGGAACTCTGACTGTCCTGGAGCAGAGCAAAAGGGAGAACAAAGAAGTGAGGCACCTGCTAAGTCTGAAAGCTCCCAGCCAAACAAGGCACAAGGCCACATCTAATTTCATGTGACCAGGGAACTGCAATCCTCCATGTTCCCAGAAGGAGAGACAGTCGGACTCTTTATTAGCAGAATAATAACCGCCATACGCATGGTGCTGGTGACCTCTTAGAGCAATTGGTTCCCAACTTGAACTAGTTTAAAGGTTCTTCTTGCAATGAGCCAAAATCTGTCTGTGCTAGGCAGCAACAAGTCAATCAAAGATCCTGCCCTCCTACGGTTTATACTGTAGTCATTCCATCCATTAGTCCCTGTTCCGTCAAAATAACTTTACTCCCTCACTTTCTTATCCACGCAGCAGGCATTTACTAAGTACCTACTTACATGCCAGCTACTGTGCTCTATTTAGGAGCTTTCGGGCTGGAGACGTCCTGATCTTTCTGGATTCCACGTCGTAGGGGGTTAGCTAGCCATCGAAGAGGACCAGGTGCCAGATCCTCCTCAATAACACAGAACTAGGCGACCACCATAGTACATTTCAAACACTCAAATGCCACATTCTGGAGAGAAGGCTTCCAGGGATTCTCTTAACTGTTCTGGGGTGCCGTAAGCGGTTCCAAGAGGGTGCTTCAGACATTACCTTGGGAATGAACAGGCTGCCATGTCCCTCCCTCATCTTTAATCTGTTTCATATACTTAACTTTCATATAAGATTTAACTTAAAGCGTTCTACTCTTAAAGAGCTCTACTCTTGGGGGGGGGGAAACGAATGGTCTAGTCTGATGCTCTGTCATTTTATATAAACATGCAGAAAAGTTAAGTAACTTACCAAGGTCATACCGTGAAGTTAGAAGCATACCTGAGGCTGGCCACCAGCTGCCTCTGCCTGTCTCTAAACTCCATACCCCTCTTTTTTTTTTTTCCAATTTACACCAAGTCTGCAGGTAAGCTCCAAATGTCAGTGGGAAAAGCTAATCAGTGGGCTTTAGCAACACAGCCCCAGAGGAATCTGGAACCTTTCCCGGCTACTTTGAGAACACACATCACCACTTGGCAGAAGCAGGGAGCAGGGTCTTCCCCTTCCTTCTCTTGGTTATCAAATCCCTGCCCCCGCTAGCACAAAGCCATAGATGCAACACTGCTTTCTGCTTCACATTTGTCAAGATTTGAGAAAGGGCTTATTCGGGGACTCCTGAGTGAGAAAACCCCCAGCCCAGTTCTGTCTGCAGTGGGTAGAGACAGGACAGACATCTTAACCTCACAGAGGCAATTGAATGTCTCGGAGGGAATATCAGAGGGTCAATAGCTACAAAAGCTTTGGAAGCTGGAAAGACGTATCAATTTTGCCTCTAGCACTGGCCAGGAAAAAAAAAAAAAAAAGGACTTTATATATGTAAAATTCAAAAAGAACACATCACCAACAAAGAAACCTTTGTCTGTCTTCCAAGTATTAACTGCTGTACAACACTTCCTCACCAAACTCATCAGAAATGCAAATAAACTGTTTGATCTATTATTTCCCTGGCCATTTATTTGCACACAGACTCAGATTTATACAAACCTCTCAGACATGTACAATAAAAATCAGACTCTATTTACCAGACATTTAAGGTTTTCCTTCCAGGTTAAAGTAACCTAAGCAAATCTCTAAGTGTGTTCTTTCTGCAGACTCCCCCTTCTCTCTCCTGCCCTACCTTCCTCTGGGACACAGAAAGAAAGCCCCTAAAGGGGAGGTGTACAACTCTCCCTGCAGCAGCAGGCACCCTACCCTCTTGAAGCTCCTTCTGTTACTTCAACTGTCCTCAAAATACTGCCGCGAGGGTCGCATTCCAAAAGACATCCTGTGGCCACAGCTGTCTGCTGTCTTCTACCTGCAGAGCAGACTCCAGGGATGCTGGTGGTCATAGAAATGGGAAGGAAGGGTCATTTGCCCAACTTCTCCATCTGGGGGAGGCGGTGGCAACAGCTTGTTTGCCAGAGAAAGGGGTGCATACCTGGCTCCATACCCTGCTGCCAAACCACTCCTGGCAACTCTCTATGCCACACATAAAATCGCAGTCAGCTGGGGCAGTGAAGCTCCCAATCACAGCCATGAGGGCGGCAGCATGGACTCTGTCCCTTGCACAAGACAAATGGGCTAGAAGCCTCTAAGATACATCTCTATTGGTTTTTTGTTTTGATCTCTATTGTTTATCGCAGAGACTCTGGATCCCCCAGCTGAGGTCTTCCGCAAACGATACTTAATTCCCGCTGAAAAGTGTGCCTGAACCCAACCACCTTACACAACAGTTTAACACGGCTACAGTCTTCCAGCAAAACAATGCTGGATTGGGCACTGTTCCAGTGAAGCTGCTCAAATGCCGCCAGAAGCTCCCGGCACCCTTGAGAGAGTAGACAAATGGTTACCCTGGCTGGATGTGGTGGCCCGGAGGAATACTCGCTTAAAGAGGGAGGGCGGAACAGATAGGGAAAGCTGCGGATGCACGAGGTAGACAGGGTGTGAGTGCACGCTCCTCACCCGCCAGGCCTGGCTTCTGTGTTTCTGGCAGGTGAAGTTGAACATCCTTATCTCCTCGGGAAGAACAACGATCCCATTCCACGTCAACGTGACTGGAAATCTCAATTTAAGAATTGGAGGCACTGGTCGGTCCAGCTGGGGTTCGTCCAGCTTTCCGTCTTACTTTGCGCCTCTGATGTGTCAGGCTTTTTGCACACAGTGCTCGCCTATTTAACCCTCAAGACACCGTTTTCTACAAGGGAATTTTCAGCCATGAAAACTTGCCCCAAACTGCATGATCCTTTCCCGTTGACTCGCTTAACGAAGCCCCGATCTCTCCACCAGGTTTGGTCAAGCCCAGCACCGCACACGCACCTTGCCCATCACAGCGCCCAACGCTGCGGCCCGCAGTGCTCCGGGGCCGAGGGGAGGCGGGGAGGTGCGCCCGCAGCCCCAGACCTCACACCCCGCGCGCGTGTGCGGCGAGCCGCGGGCACACGGCGTACACACCTCGCACCGGCACACTCAAGTACACGTGCGCTCCCGCCCCCCGCCCGTCCCGGGCTCTCCGAAGTTACCTCCGAGGCTCCCCCGGCGCCGGGCCCACGCCGCCCTGCGGGGCTCCCACTTCTTTCCCGCCGGGCTCAGCCCGGCCTCAGACGCGGCGGCTCAGTAAGACTCCGGAACCCGCCGGGCCCCGCCGCCTCTCGGACACCCCGGGGTCCGCACCAGAGGCCGCACCCCGGGGTCTGGGGCGGCTGTGGCCTCGGCCGCCCCGGGTCGGGCTCTGCCTTCACCTGCGCGGCGCCCACCGGGCTGCAGCCGGGACTGGGGCCGGCGCACGGCGGCGAAGGCGGGCGCTCGGGCTTCTCCCGGGCAGCGGGCGGACGGCACCGGCTCGCATGGCGCTCTGGCTCGCAGCGGCCCCGGGACGTGGCCTCAGCCCCCGGGCGGCCCCAGCCGCGGTCTTTGTGTCTCGGCCGGCGCCGCCGCGTCACGGGCTTGCGGGCGGTGAGCGGCGCGGGCCGGGAAGCGGGCGGCAGAGAGCTCGGCTCAGCTTCCTCATCTTCGCCCGCCCGAGGCGCGCTGGCAGGCAGGGCACACGGGCAGCGACTGCGCGCACCCGGGGGACGGAGGGGGCGGGCCCGGGAGGGGCGCGGCAGACGCGCCGAGAGGCTGCCTGTCTGGAGGCTGCGGCCGGGGAGGGCGGGATGGGGACCCAGCCAGATCTCGGGGAAGGCGACGTCCGCTTGGTCCCAGGTCGCGGTTGCAGCTCTGGGAGTGAGCGAGCCGAGGCTGTGCGCTGGAGGGAGCCCGGCGGCCGGAGCCGCCAAAGGGGTTCGCGTCTCCCCGCTCCCCTAAGCTGAAGGTGACTGCGGCCCCCAGCGGCCAAGCAGGGGCGAACGGCGTCCTCGCCGCTCCTCTTCCCCGGTGCACTCGTCTCACCCTTCCCCGGCCTCCGACTCCGCAGTCCTTTGCAAGGCCAGGGCAGAGTGGTCACTTAGCTCATTGATTTTCCCTCTTGGCTGCACTGGGCTTAAATGGTACCCAGATTGGAGCGACTGGCGGTCACGTGATCACCCCCTCCCCAAACACGCACAAATACACAAACACACACACATCCAAGCCCAGGGTTTCCAAAAGTCAAATTGGATACATCCATTAGAACAGGAGGCCTTCCGCGAGTCACCCGGCGCGCTGCAGTGAGGCTGAAACGCAGCAGCCGCCTCTGGGGCCACCATCTATACGGATCCTGTCCCTGCGGCTGGGGAAGCTCCAATGAACAGCACTTTGGGTCCCCTCGTCAAGAAAAGCGCAAAAAGAGTGTAGTTGCAGACCCGACAGATCCCATTGCAAAAGGAAAGCAAAGGCCCCTACGGAGTCGCGGAACAGAATTGCTGAGGAGCTTACCTCCGCGGGGACAGAGCCCTCTCCCAGGGCCGCAGTCGGTGGCTTTTCCGGGAGCGCAGCCAGGATCCCAGCTCAGACGTTTGCTACCTGTGGTCTGAGCGCCGGCCCCGGGGCGGGGGGTGGGGGGGGGGTGGGGGGAACTCAGACGTGTTTCAGCCTCCCTTCTCGCGCTGCCTGGATGTCGCTGGCGACGGCGCTCTAAAAGTGAACCTGCTAATAAATGGATACTTTAAATAATGCCTGATCGGGATGATACGTGCTGACTACTTGATTTTCTCAGAGCTCCTCTCTGCCCGAGGTTTAAAATCCATTTGCCTCTTAGTACCTCTCGTGAGGCAAGTTGAAACCCCTTCTATAGAGAGGGGGAAAGGATCTGAAAGGGTAAGATGGGAGCAAAGTTTGTCTGATTCATTCTACCTTGCCCCGGAGATTTAAAAATCGTAAATAGTACAGCCTGTCTTTTGTTGCAATATTGTTTTTGGCAAAGAGAGACATAAGTCCAAGGAATAAAGTGTGTCAAGGTAAGAAGTCTAGTGATAGCTAAAGTGACCTTGAGCCTCTCAGGATCCTCATTGCTCCTTGAGTTCAGAGGAAAATTATTTGAGACCTAAGCAAATTTATATATATATATATATATATATATATATATATATATATATATATATATCAATAAGTTTTACTTTTTTCTTGTTCTTTTTCCCATTTCTCCACAAAATACCACCATAGACACTAAGCACTGGGAGGAAAAACCAGAACTTTGTAAAGGTGAGAAGGGACAAAATGGACAAAAATGAGAAAAGGTGAGAAGGGACAAAAATCTTCTTTTCTCTTTAGTTCAGCTAAGGCAGGCTAGAGATTTATTTAAATTTTTTTCCAGAAAAACTGTTTGGAAACCAACTTTTTAAACTTAAAACAGCGTAAAATGAACATGCGGAGTATAGATCTCAGACCCTAACATCACTAGGTTCTACCCAGAAGGTGGCTAGTTGTATGCATAGTTACAAAGGGCTTTCCCTCCTGGCTCCCAACTTCCCTAAGCCTGTCCCAGAAGCCTTGGGAGGTATTCCTCTCACTTTCTGGTTGGCTACCCACTTTGGCATTACTCTCTGGACAGAGGCTGGAATTCTATGAGTCCCTTTACTTTTCTACAGACACAAGGGACATCCTTGTACCCATGCCATCTTGCCCTCCTGGGGAAGAGTGAAGGTCATTTCTCTGCATCACTCACTGTGCCAGAATGATACCAAACCATAGTCACCATTTCTCTGTGGACCCAAAGCGTAAAGTTGGGGGAAAATGATACAAATTCATAGCACTACGCTCCCAAGGTAAGTAAAATTTTGTTGTTGCTGTTGGGTTTTTTGGTTTGTTTGTTTTTCCTTTTTTCGTCTGGAGAACAGAAGGAGACAGAGGAGGAGATGGGGGACTAGGCACCAGACCACAAACAGGAATGGAATCAGCACCCGGAAACCATCCAGCCTCCACTTTTTTTTTTTTTTTTTTTTTGCGGTATGCGGGCCTCTCACTGTTGTGGCCTCTCCTGTGGCAGAGCACAGGCTCCGGACGCGCAGGCTCAGCGGCCATGGCTCACGGGCCCAGCCGCTCTGCGGCATGTGGGATCTTCCCAGACCGGGGCACGAACCCATGTCCTCTACATCGGCAGGTGGACTCTCAACCACTGTGCCACCAGGGAAGCCCCAACCTCGACTTTTCCCCCACTTCTTATGGAGTCCCTCCCAGATCCCCACATTGCATTTCTTAATATCATTGGTAAAGATGTGAAAACCCAACATGGTGTAAGAGAAACAGCCCTAAATTTGGAATCTGAAGATCTGATTATAGACATCCATTAAATGATATAAACTACCTGTGTGAACATGGACAAATTACTTGGCTTGTTTTCTATCCTTTAACACTTGAAATGTCGGATTCTACTTAAGTTTAATATATGGGCTGAGAAACATGGTTTCCCTCAGACAGAATCTGAGCTTGATTATGAAACCTTCAGCAGTCTATGGGGATCCCTGTGATCCAGTCTCGGTAAAGTATCCTTGTCAATGAAATACAGTCCAGCAGCCAAAAGAAATGTATCATTAATCAAATCCTTCGTCCGAATTTCTCAGGGACTAACATCTTCCTCTCTGTGTCTTCTGTAATTCCTTCTTACCTCAGCTGTTTCAGAGTCTCTTTCTCACCAATATCCTCCAAATTCTCTCTAAGTACATAGCATACATCTTTCTGCTTCTCCCCCTTCCTTCCCTTACTCTGTTACGTAGATCTACCTATTTTCTCCTCCCTCTAGACAGGGAAAGGGAAAACTGTGGTCGAAATCAGAATTCTCTTTAGTGATAGAGGGAGGGGAGAAGGCTGTGAATATTCACACAATAATACTTTTTGGTCCATCATAATTAGATCTCCTCTGGGTACATTTTAAGTATATTGAAGTGTTAGAAAAGGGCACTGGATGCGGGATCATTAGACAAACATTTTTACCTCCAGCTCACCTGCTGACTTGACACACACAGTTTCTTAACCCTTTCTGAGTTTCTGTTTCATCATTTCCAGAAGTGGAATAGGAACCTTCATAGGGTCATTGGAAAGACCAAATAAGTGCACAGTTGGAAGTATCATAACAGGCACTCAGCAGATGTTTGTGGCTTTTCAGATGGCAGGAAGGAAAGAAGAAAAGAAGGAAGGGAGGGAGGGAGGGAGGGAGGGAGGGTGGAGGGGAGGGAGAGGGGAGGAAGGAGAAGACCTTGCATCTTGGGCGTCTAGACAAAATCTTGATTGTACCAATGAACAAGAAATCGAAGCACGGGGAAACTGTTCCCTCCTCTGGCCTGAAAGGCTGAGCTGTAATCTACTTCTAGATCCCGAGAGGAGAGGTTGCTTTGCTGGCCTGACAAAATGGCAAGCAGCATAGTAAAAAACGCCATGCCCCTGGCGTGGGTGCCCCATGGCTAATGCTTCACACCTCACTCTCGGATTCTCCTCTGAGCAGCCCAAGAATCCTGTCTCCTTACTGCTCCTGTGTATTCCAGGCTTTTCACCTGCCAGCACAGCACTTAGTAGGCCTCACCCTGAACCTGGGTCTTCCTAGATCCCATCCTATTAAAGCTCACTTGTCCTGGATCAGATCTGACAACTTAAAAAGATATCTATCTAGCAGAAATAAATCCCAGAGATCATTTCAGACGTTGGTTTCAAACTATAGGAAAACAGTAGTCTCTACTTTACCTCCCAAAGAAAGCCTTTCTGATGGAATATCTGTTCCCAGGGGAATTGCAGCAGTGGCAGGGATTTCAAGACAACTTGGAGGTGCGGGTGTGGGGTACACAGTCACTCCCCACCCCCCAATTACTTCACGGTGAGTTACATGGGTAGAGACTGTGTCAGCAGCTTACCAGTCATGAAATGAGGCCCAGAGGAGCTGTAAACTTCGAAGCCAAGCTGTGAATTAGTAACGGATCTGAAACTGGGACTGAGGTCTTATGAATCCTCCACCAGTGTTCACAGTGGGCTGCGGCCCAAATGTCCTGAAACGTTGCCGGGGGCGGGACGGGGCAGGAGTTGTTCTCAGGCACCGCCATGCTGCCTAGGAGCTTCCCTGACTCAGGCTGCAGACCAGGGCCTCTTCGGACCAAGGTGAGTCTCTCAGCACCTATGGTCATTTTCTGAAGGCTGGGCCTTAGGTTGGACATACCCTAGTCGAATATGAACCCTTGAGTTCTACCCTCCGCTTTGCATGTGGCCCCTTCCAAGCAGAAGCTGTTGTGGTGGGTTGTTTGCCAGGTGGAAAGGACATTTGTTAACTTCTTTGGCTGCCCAGATTCTGAATTCTCTTCTTATTTTGGAGGAAGTTGACCCTTCGTGAAACTTCAATACCCCTTCTCCTCCCGAACCCTGGCGGATGGGGCATGTGGCTGAAGCTTGGCCAACCCAACGCTCTTGCCTGATACTATGAATCTGAAGCCAGTGATGGTGCAGAAGAATCTGGTGACAGTCTGGTGACTCTCCTCTGTGCATCCCAGAATCCTTGCAAGCTTCTCATGGACGGGCTGAGGAAACAGAGGCCCGGAGAGTACAGCGCCTTGCCCAGTGACACAGACAGAGAGGAGAGAGGTGGGCCCGAGCCCAAGCCACCTGCCTACTTGGTCAGTGCACACCAGGCAGCTCATGCATTGTGCACCAGGGCCCTGTGTCCCATGCAGGAGAGGGGGCTGCAGGAAGTGCTCTTTGCCTGGTGAGTTCAGCTCCCTTGTGGCTGGATGCTCTGAGCCGGACCTCATCCTGGTCTCCTGTCTGGGATTTCTACTCCCTCGGGGGTAGTGACCTCTAGGGTGCAATGCCCTGAGTTCAGTATTGGGAACAGCAGAGCCCTAAACAAGCCTTTGACTGTGATTCAGGCTTCACTCCACCCCCAGTTTCCCTCAGTGCGTTTCCCAAGCCCGATTTTCTGGACTTCCTACTCATTCAGTCAACTCCTAGGATCCTTCCAATAAATTACTTTCTCACCCATGTAGACCAGAGTCAGAGTCCTGACTGGCAATGAGAGGTTGGCTTTCCACTCTTGGAAATTCTCATACTCTGGAAATCTCAGGGATGCACAGAAGAGAGTCTCTGAACACTGTCCTAATGGCTAGGTTTTATCCCCTCAAAGGGTGGGAAGGGAAAAGGAGTTTTGTCCATGGTTTGAGTGGTTTTTAAAAGTTATCTATCTATCTATTTATTTATTTATTTTTGGCTGCACCATGTGTCAGGTGGGACCTTAGTTCCTCAACCAGGGATGGAACCCGGGCCCCCTGCAGTGGAAATGCAGAGTCTTAACCACTGGACCACCAGGGAAGTCCCTGAGTTTTTTCATTTCATTGTGTGAGATGGGAGAGGAGAGAGACGAGGTGCCCTGGAACAAGGGTGAGTGGGGAAATCAAGAACTTTTGGGCATCGCGGTCTGGGGGACACAGTGCCTCCTAATTGCCTACTGATTTGCAGGGTCCGGATGAGATAAGAGTCACACATTGTTACAGAAAAACTATGGCTCCTTCTTACTGAGACCATAATTACACAAGAATGTTTAGACAATCCATAGATGTTATTGCTTATGTTAGAAGATGAGAATTGAAATATGAATCCCCAAGGGAAATAATTAGGCTTTTCTTCTATTTCTTTTCAACAGCACCCAAGTATCTGACAGCATCCAATTTACTTGGAAAACAAAAGGATGAATTTTTGTGGATTCTGATCACTATGTATCCCAGGCAGTGAAACAGTGCCTGAAACATAGTTTGGGGCTCAGTAAATATTTTTCAAATGATTTAGGTGTTCTTAAAAAATTATCTAACATGAATCTCATAATTTTTTAAGTCCCCAGATCCAAGTAGAAGGACTGGCACACAGTAGGTGCTCAGCCTGTTTGTAGAATCAGCTCTATATTTCCACAGTGTTTTATCTGGGCAGTTCCCAGCCCAAGCTTGATGTCAACCTCACAGTATCCTCGTGATGTCAGGGAGCAGGGGTTTGGTTTATATGTTTGTTGTCTTATCATGACTTGACAGACAGGAGAAGAAAGCCACAGCACTATGTATGAAATGACTCCACCAAGGTCATCCAGAAAGTAGGAATTCTCTAATGCTGATCTAACATTTTCTCCCCTAGACTGAACTTCAAAAAGAACCTGGATTTCAATTCAGCCAACCTAAATAATATTTCCTGACAAAGAGGAGTTCATTGAAGGGAAACTCATTGGAGAAGAGTACTTAAGAAAAATCCATTTATGCTGTACTTGAATTGCTGGCATTTCAGGTACTATTTTGTGATCAGATAAAGGCTGGCCTCTCTAGCTGAAAGTCTGGTAACTAAGTCTCATTCTGAGATCACATTATTTCCCTGGAGTTATCTGGATCCTTGAGATAAACAAAAATATTTTTAGGGTTGACACAAATGGACATGCCTCCAGGTTTCTACCGAAATAACCATCTCCTTTATCATGTCAGGGATGTCAGGTTACTGGACAACTTGAATCATCCAGAATTATCAACCAGCTAAGCAAAAAGAAAGGCAGCTTTGTTAGCACTGGATCACGGCGGGGTATGCATCTGTTTATTCCTTGAAAACGCCGAGTGCCACAATGTGCCAGACCCTCTGTTAGCTGCCCCTGAATGCAGAGATGTCACCAAGAGCTGACAGTCATTTGGAATTTAGTACATGCCAGATATCAGTTCTGAGTCTTACCTTACTTAATCCATGCAAGAATCCTATAAGATGGATAATACTATTATCCCCATTTACAGATGGAAAATTGAGGTGCATAGAGGTTTAGTTACTTCCTAAGGTCACAGACCTGGAGCAGGGATTTAAGCCTAGGTAGTCTGGCTCTAGAACCTATGTTTTGAACCTTCACACTATACTGAGATGAGTGACATATGGCCCTCAAAAGTCTCACTGTCCACTGGGAAAGACAGATGCCAAGAAGTCCTTATAATTCAGGGTGATCAGTGAGTGCAGAATGGCATGGGGACACCGAGGAGGCGAGGCCATCGAGGAGTCATGGGAGTGGTACTTTGTTTATTGTTAAATAAATTGTTTAATTTATTGTTTTAAATAAGTAATACATTTACAACAGACAACAGTGCAAAATTTTACAATATTCTAAAGATACCAACCAGTTACCCTGTCTGGAGACAGCTGACTCACCAGTTTCTTACTTGTCCCTCCAAAGACAGACTATGAAAATAAAAGTAAATCAGCATAGTCTTTTTTTTTTTTTTACACAACGACAACATTCTATACACGTTGTCTTATAAATTAATTTATTTCACCATCAACAAGATATCTGGGGGATCAAACATCTATCAAGCTGCCTTCTTTTTTTAAATTAAACTTTTTATCTTGAGATATATGTAGATTTGCATGTAATTGTCTTATTCTATTTTATGGTTGCATAATATTCCATTGTACAGATGACCATAATTTATTTAATGAGTCTCCATGAATGGGTATGTAGGTAATTTCAAAAGTTCTACTATTAAAACATTGATACAATGAATATTCTTGGTCAGATGATTTCACACTTTGAGAGTAAACATCTGCAGGATAAATCCTCAAAAGTAGAACTGATGAGTCAAAGGGTAGATGTAATTTAACTTATCAATATTAAAAATTTACCCTCCATCTCAATAGAGGCAGAAAAAGCTTTTGACAAAATTCAACACCCATTTATGAGAAAAACCCTCCAGAAAGTAAGCATAGAGGGAACTTACCTCAACATAATAAAGGCTATATATGACAAACCCACAGTCAACATCATTCTCAATGGTGAAAAACTGAAAGCATTTCCTCTAAGATCAGGAGCAAAACAAGGTTGTCCACTCTCACCACTATTATTCAACATAGTTTTGGAAGTTTTAGCCACAGCAATCAGGAAAGAAAAAGAAATACAAGGAATCTAAATCAGCAAAGAAGAAGTAAAGCTGTGACTGTTTGCAGATGACATGACACTATACATAGAGAATCCTAAAGATGCTACCAGAAAACTACTAGAGCTAATCAATGAATTTGGTAAAGTAGCAGGATGCAAAATTAATGCACAGAAATCTCTTGCATTCCTATACACTAATGATGAAAAATCTGAAAGGGAAATTAAGGAAACACTCCCATTTACCACTGCAACAAAAAGAATAAAATACCTAGGAATAAACCTACCTAAGGAGACAAAATACCTGTATGCAGAAAACGATAAGACACTGATGAAAGAAATTAAAGACGATACAAACAGATGGAGAGATATACCATGTTCTTGGATTGGCAGAATCAACATTGTGAAAATGACTGTACTACCCAAAGCAATCTACAGATTCAGTGCAATCCCTATCAAACTACCAATGGCATTTTTCACAGAACTAGAACAAAAAAATTCACCATTTGTATGGAAACACAAAAGACCCCGAATAGCCAAAGCAATCTTGAGAAAGAAAAATGGAACTGGAGGAATCAGGCTCCTTGACTTCAGACTATGCTACAAAGCTACAGTAATCAGGAGAGTATGGTACTGGTACAAAAACAGAAATATAGGTCAATGGAACAGGATAGAAAACCCAGAGATAAACCCACACACATATTGTCAAGTTATATTTGATACAGGAAACAAGAATATGCAATGGAGAAAAGACAACCTCTTCAATAAGTGGTGCTGGGAAAACTGGACAGCTACATGTAAAAGAATGAAATTAGAACACTCCCTAAAACCATATACAAAAATAAACTCAAAATGGAGTAAAGACCTAAATGTATGGCCAGACACTAAAAAACTCTTAGAGGAAAACACAGGCAGAACACTCAATGATATATATCACCACAAGATCCTTTTTACCCACCTCCTAGAGAAATGGAAATAAAAACAAAAATAAACAAATGTGACCTAATGAAACTTAAAAGCTTTTGCACAGCAAAGGAAAACATAAATAAGATGAAAAGACAACCCTCAGAATGGGAGAAAATATTTGCAAATGAAGCAACTGACAAAGGATGAATCTCCAAAAATTACAAGCAGCTCAACATCAAAAAAATAACCCAGTCCAAAAATGGGCAGAAGACCTAAATAGACATTTTTCCAGAGAAGATATACAGATTGCCAACAAACGCATGAAAGAATGCTCAACATCATTAATCATTAGACAAATGCAAATCAAAACTACAATGAGGTATCACCTCACACCAGTCAGAATGGCCATCATCAAAAAATCTACCAGCAGTAAATGCTGGAGAGGGTGTGGAGAAAATGGAACCCTCTTGCACTGTTGGTGGAAATGTAACTTGATACAGCCACTATGGAGTTTCCTTAAAAAACTAAAAATAGAATGACCATACGACCCAGCAATCCCACTACTGGGCATATACCCTGAGAAAACCATAATTCAAGAAGAGTCATGTACCAAATTGTTCATTGCAGTTCTATTTACAATAGCCAGGACATGGAAGCAACCTAAGTGTCCATCGACAGATGAATGGATAAAGAAGATATGGCACATATATACAATGGAATATTACTCAGCCATAAGAAGAAACGGAATTGAGTTATTTATAGTGATGTGGATGGACCTAGAGACTGTCATACAGAGTGAATTAAGCCAGAAAGAGAAAAACAAATACCATATGCTAACATATATATATGGAATCAAAAAAAAACAGTTCTGAAGAACGTAGGGGCAGGACAGGAATAAAGACACAGATGTAGAGAATGGACTTGAGGACATGGGGAGGGGGAAGGGTAAGCTGGGATGAAGTGGGAGAGTGGCATGGATATATATACACTACCAAATGTAAAATAGATAGCTACTGGGAAGCAGCTGCATAGCACAGGGAGATCAGCTCGGTGCTTTGTGACCACTTAGAGTGGTGGGATAGGGAGGGTGGGAGGGAGAGGCAAGAGGGAGGAGATATGGGGATATATGTATATGTATAGCTGATTCACTTTGTTATAAAGCAGAAACTAACACACCATTGTAAAGCAATTATACTCCAATAAAGATGCTAAAACAAAATAGGAAAAAAATTTTTACCCTCCATTTAGGTTATACCAATACACACTCCCCACTGAATAGAAAAACTTATCCGCATGATTTCAACTTTGGGGGCAATTTGACATTTTCTTCATGGCTTGAATAATGGTCAGATTTTCTGAATTTTTGTTTGCTGAGCATAGACTTCAAAATATGTCAGTTTATACCTTTTAAATGTGTTACTTAGATTTCTTTTAACTGCTCACTTTTTGCTCCCTTGCTCTGTCATTGACTGATGTAAGCTTTCTTAGTAATCATATGTTTTTGTCTGTTTCACCATTCAGTTTCCATAGTTTTTGCTTTATGAATGTCTCTTCCACGTTATTTGGTACAGAGATATTCCACCTTGTCTGAATTTAAGATGGTAACCTTTGCCCTTTTCGTTTGTTTGTCTCTATTTTCTCAGTATGCCCTTGTCCAGTCTTTAATTTTCAACTTTTGAAGTCACCTTGTCTTAAGAGAGTTTTCAAATGTCACTTCAGCCCAAGTAAGAAAATAAGCATGTAATGAAAGAAACTCTAATACTAGGAAGCATGACATAAAATATGACAACAGAATCAAAACTAAAACGTAGGTCATAGTAATCTTTGTGAGTGTCTTAAACTTGCTTATTAAAGGTTGGATTACTATGCAAAATTCAACCATCAACTCTCCCAGGAGACACTTGGAAACTCTGCTAAAACAAGGTGACTTCAAAGCCATACTGTATCAGAGCGTGGTTAGGAAGATCAAATGAGAAAATTAAATTACTGAAACCATAGACAGTAAGTCTCCTACATACGTACCTTCAAGTTGCGAACTTTCAAAGATGCGAACGTGCATTCCCACGTCCAACAGCATAACTTAGTTCACGTGTCTGGCGTATATTGTCACGTACGTGCATCCTCTACAAGTGGTTGTGCTTTTGTGTACTTTACTGTACAGTACTGTAGAGAGTATGGTAGTACAGTATCTTTATTTCAAGCCCAGGATGTCCAGAAGCAAGGAAAAAACCAGCGGTGATGTATTGATAGCTGGTACTACTGTACTTTTCAAGGTACTGTACCATGACTAAAATGTTTATTTTTTGTGTCTGTTTGTTTTTTATGTATTATTTGTGTGAAAAGTATTATAAACCTATTACAGCACGGTACATACTATATAACCGACTGTGTAGTTGGGTACCTAGGCTAACTTTGTTGGACTTACAAATTGGACTTACGAACAAATTGGACTTACCTAAGCTAACAAATTGGACTTAAGAATGCACTGTCCGGGGCTTCCCTGGTGGCGCAGTGGTTAAGAATCCACCTGCCAATGCAGTGACACGGGTTCAAGCCCTGGTCCGGGAATATCCCACATGCCACAGAGCAACTAAGCCTGAGAACCACAACTACTGAGCCTGCAATCTAGAGCCCGAGAGCCACAGCTACTGAGGCCACGTGCCACAACTACTGCTCTGCAACAAGAGAAGCCCATGCACCACAACAAAGAGTAGCCCCTGCTTGCCACAACTAGAGAAAGCCCAGGTGCAGCAACGAAGACCCAACGCGGCCAAAAATAAATAAATAAATAAATATTTGTAAAAAGAGTTCCTGATTAGCTTATGTAATATTTAAGATATTTGTTTTATGGTCTCATCTAGTAGCATTTATTTACCAAGAAGAAATATTTTCTATAACAGCTGACATTTCTTTAGGAACTCCTTTTAGTTTACCTGCTAATATAACCAGATTTGAAAATATCTGTCATGAAAAAATGAATAAAACACATTTTAGTTGGGATAGAGACTCCCTCTTTTTTTAAACTTGTTGAGCAAAAAACTTAACTGAATATTTTTACCAAAACTCCTTTCCAGTGACAGAACTCACCTATGCTGGTGAAATGACCTCCCCTCATCAAAACTTTCTGTTTTGAAAGTGCTTTCTTGTCAGCTCCCTGCTTTGATCCACACAGCAAATGGGGTAGCCCAGGTTGTTTGGAGACCACTCTGACCTGAATTTCATCTCTTCTCTCTTTGTTTTCAGTTACTATGGTGCCAAGAAGCAATTACGTGCCTGCAGGATAGATGGCTGGGGTAAGGGTGTAGGGAGTCCATTGGAAAGCAACTCGAACGTTCTGTTTAGCTCCATTTCATGCTGACGTGTTCAGAAAGACTTCTTTAGAGACTTTCATTATCTTGCTGTCCTTATGAAAGTGATACCTGGACTTCTGCCTGAATGACAAAATAAACTTATGTGGAAAGACCCACCTCTTGCTCCGAAAACATACAAATGTTACGTAAAATATAACAACAAAAAATTTTTGAAATATAAGGTCAAGTTCAAAATCAAGAAAGAAAAGCAATACCAGGTGCAGGAGATGAGATAGACTATAAGAGTTGGAGTGATGTGCTGGAATAGAGCAAATTGTCTGTCAAAGATTCTGGCTTGGATATATCCCTCAGAACAGGGGATGGCAAACTACGACCCAGGGGCCAGATTCAGCTCACAGCCTATTTCTGTACAGTTTGGGAGGTAAGAATTTTTTCATGTTTAAATGGTTACAACTTAAATGGTTATATTATAAGTACCCTTGATTTTGCTTCTTGGTCCAAAAAGCCTAAAATATTTACTATTTTGCTCCTTGCAGAAAAAGTCTGCCGACCCAGCCTTATAATACCAAAGCCCTCATGGGCACAGTCTGAGTCAAGGGCTCCAGCCCAGCAGGAGTCTGTATGTGAGCTCTCTGCGTAGAGAGGGGAAGCCCCCAGAGGGGCTTCTCCACCTGTGAACAGAGGTAGAAAGACTGCCCGCAAGTTAGAGGTGTGTGTAATGACAGGCCCTACCTGCGTCATGGAAGAAGGAGGCTCACCCTTGAGAGTCGAGGAATCTAAGCCTGCCTGGACTGTGCATATGGGGATGAATTTCTACACCCAGCCCCAGGATGGGTGTAGAAATTCAGATCAGACTGAGTGGGAGAGGGGTGGAAGGGTGTACACATGGAGCGTCCTTCCAGGCGTCTCAAGTCTCTGATTCCATTTCTCTGGTGAACATTCCCTGTGTCTTCCTAGGGAGAGACCTGGCTGCCTGTGTCCTATGCAGAGGAGTGGACAGAGGGTGTGGAGGGTCATCTGGTCTCCAGTCTGAGTCTCCCCCATCTCCCTCTTTTCAGCCCTCTACCTCTTCTCTTGTGCCTCTGAGTGCCAGCCTCTCCAGGTTTTGTTGGGTAAGCTGGCTCTCACCTCAGTACTCACCTCAAGGGAGCAGTTTCTTCCCTGGGTTAGATCACTTACCACTCCCCTATTTCCTTTCTTTTTCCAAAAAAAAAAAAGTGTTTTTTCAGCTGATTTCCCCTCTCATACTCACACTGTTTGGAATCTGTGCCTTTTTTTATTCCCTTACCATCATTTTAGTGGACTTCATAAGAGAGAGGGCGATAACCTCATATGGTCAATAGACCATCTTTGTCTGAGTTCATTGCGAACTGAAAGCCTTAAAATTGTTTTAGAGATTTTCTGAAATGGCTCTATGGTGTAAATATATTGTCTAGACTTTAAACATCGAATATATGGTTGTTTCCTCTTCCACTATAACATATTTAGGATTTTCAGTTTAATTAAAGCTATAGTTTTAAGCTATCTTTCAAAAATTATTTTTAATTGCACAAGTAATGTATGAATATATTCTCCATTCATAATTGATTCGTTTTCTTCCTACTAGTCTCTTCTTTATTCCTGCTGGAATATATCCTGTAGCTATTCTTCCAGGAGCATCTGTGGATGGCAAGTTTACCTGAGTCCTTAGAAAAGTGCCTATATTTCATTCTCCCTGTAGAATGATAATCTACTGGATATACCATTCTAGAACCAAAAGGTTTTCTCCCCTCCCTCAGCACCTTAAAGATTTTCCTTCATTGTCTTTTATCCAATGTTGCTCAGGTAAATTTGATTCTCATTCATGCATAAATCTTCTATATTTCCTGGAAGTTTTTAGAACTTTCCTTATTTATCCTTGAAGTTTTGAAATTTCACTACAGTTTGTCCAGGTGTTGTCTGTGGGCTTGTTTTCTAATTCATCCAACTCAACAAACAGTAGACTTTTTCGATCTGAAGATGAATGTCTTTCTATAGTTGTAGAAAATTCTTAGCTTCCCCCCCCAACCCCCTTTCTGTCTATTCTCTTCTAAAGCTGTTATTAGAAGGATTTTTTAATCTCTGGATTTATCCTTCATGTCTTTGAATATTTCCTTTATCCTGTCACTTTCTCCTTTATCTGTGACCTCAGAGAATGCCTCAGTTCAGTCTGCAGTTCATTGATTCATTCTTCAATTCTATTCACTTATTGGAATTTTTATTTTAGCATTTATGTTTTTATTTCCAAGATCATTGTCATAAATTTCTTTCTTATATCATAATTATATCTGCTCTTTGGGTGGGGGGAAGTTTGAGGCTATTTTACATACACAGGAAAGCCCTCTCAATGTAGGGGTGCATAATGGCACAATCAATGAAAGACCAGGGCCCAAACCAGCTCGGCTGGCCCGCTGAGGGGCACAGCGGTGCAACTATAAAATCCAAGTCCATCTAAGTTCCAGCTGAAGTATGGCACCAACCTGAGAGTGGTTGTCCGCTTTGGTTTGAATATCAGTAGAGACTACTTTGAGTCATGTGGCTTCTGAGGTTTCCAGGGCATCAGGAATACCCCCAGAATTCTCCTAGCTAGTTGGGCTCATTTAATCAGCTCAGTCTGAGAAAAGTACCTGAGCATGAGGACTCTGCTCCCAGCTTCCCTGCCAGCCTTTTCCCTACCCCGTATTGCCCTCTATCCCCATCTCCACAAAGGCAAGAATGATACCCCATGGCAGAAGTGGACCCACGCCAGTCACTTTACATCCAAAGTCACAGCATGGCAGCGCGTGCCACCTTAGGATTAAATTCGTCCTTTTTTTGAATGTCTTGTATCTTTTGCACGAGTTGCATGGTTCTTCTCAACTGTTAGCTGACTCTCATCTTGTTAGCTGAGACTCCTAGTCAGCTGATCTGCGGCTGGCCCGGGAGGGGTCGGGGGAGGGGAAGAAGCATTCCTGCAGTCCGCACTGTGCTCGGTAGAGTTAGGCAAGCTGGCCAGGCTCCCAGCGCAGTTTGGTCATCTAGGTGTGCATGTTCCCAATTCTCCCAGGAACAGGCTCTGCCTGTCCTTTCCAGTCCAAGTACCTGCAGTCATTCTTCCCACTGGAGGAAAACATAATTCCTGCTGCTTGGGGAAAGGAGAGAATGTTTGTTTGGGGTCAACCCGCCTGACTCTCTCCCGCACCCCCAGCTTCTCCCACCTCCTGACCAAAAGCAGCCTCAGCACTGTTCCCACCTTTCTGTGCCAGCACTCACTCACCCCTGGTGTCCTGAGCCATCTCTTCTGCTATCACAGGCTTGCCTTGCTGGCTTCCCGAGTGGTTTTGTTTTTTGGAGTATAGTTGCTTACAATGTTGTGTTGGTTCCTGCTCTACAGAAAAGTGAATCAGCTATACGTATACATATATCCCCTCGTTTTTAGATTTTCTTCCCATTCAGGTCACCACTGAGCACTGAGTAGAGTTCCCTGTGCTACACAGTAGGTTCTCATTAGTTATCTATTTTCTACATAGTAGTGTATATAGGTCCTGACCATTTTTGATCTTTCAGGAACCCTTCACAGATTCAAGGCTGAGAGCATCCAGTGTTGTTTACAAGGGTGACTACTCTTAAAAAAAAAAAAAAAAAAAGGCTTTTCTATCATTTCTATGGAGTTTGTCGATGGGCAGGGTGGACGCAGGGTCAGGGCAGAGGACCGCCCAAGTCAAAGGCATTAAAACCAGTCTTCACAGAGGTGTTTTTAAAAGCCAGTTTAAACCTAAATATCTTATTTAAATAACATCGGTTTAGGGCCCTTAATAGCTTTTCTGTGTGACTTGGGGCAAATCATTCTACCTCGATTGCATTTTTTCACCTGCAAAATGAAAGACGTAGACAAGATGATCTTAAGCTTCTTTCTCTCTGAAATCCTATATTTATATTTTAAACGCAGCTGCGTGTAACCAACGCAGTCAGGCTTCCTACCTCCAGATTCCCATAAACAATTCATAGCTTTCCTATCCTTTATTGCTAAGGAAAATCACATGATCCATTCTACCCGTCCTAGTCCCTGCGTCTGCACTTGGCATTACATTAAAACTCATTAACTTGGATGACACTAATTTAAATATATGGTAATTCAGTGACTGGACCAAAGTTTATCTTTGTTTAGTAAAACATGACTTCATCGCAAGTGCAGATAAACAGTATCGAATAGCCTTAAGAAGTAGCTATTTTTCAAGTCCCTGTGAACATTTGCAACATATGCATTTATATCTACCCGGAACCAGCTTTTAACCCAGAGCATCAAACCAAATCTCCTGATGGTCAGGACTCTTGTCTGCTCTAAGCCTGGCTTCTTTCCCATTGGCACTGCTGCGTGCTTGCTCCATACTTTTGAAAATGGAAAAAATTCCCTGCCTCGTAAAAGACGGAGTAACCCAGGTTGCAGCGGAAATGAGATAGACAGAGACACCGCGGTCCTGCAGCAGCATATAGAGGATTTCTAACTGCAGCTGCTGCAACCTCATGGAACGGGTACAACAGACTGAAGAGGGATTCTCTAATGAATGAGGGAGAAGCCCTTCCGGGTGGCATTTAGCATCACAGTCAGAGCCTGGCCAGTCATTTCAGCAGAAAGCCTTGCAACTTTGGAGGAGAATCCTGTCTTCAGGATCTACGTATTTTACAAGTGCCATAGGTGATGTCTAAGCCCACTCCTAGTTGAGAGATATTACACTGATAAGAAGGTATTATTAACTGGTAGTTAATAAGTCTCACCCTGCAGTGATGCCTGGAACTTATCTGGAATTTAATAGACAGGTGCTTACGTTAATAGTTTGCTAAACTGTGTGATTTATATTCTTACTATTGTTAATGAGATATAGCTGAACTGTGTGAACTCAAACAATATTTGCAACCCAAATCCTTATGTCTGGAGCGGACAGAAAAGTTAACAGCAGCCCCTTGCCAGGAACTGAACTTGGACAGAGAGTCTGTCCCTTTTGGAGCGTGTCAGCCCTCTCTGCAGGAAGACAAGGCCAGGTGAGCTGATTCAAGTTTACTTGTGCTGTAAATACGGTGCGTGGTAGCTGTTCACCTAAAGGGAAACTTTACAATTTCCTGGGAAGAGGGAGATTTTCCAAATTCCCTAGAGGAAAGAATTCACTGTCAGCTAGCATCACAAGCTACCCTAGGTCCAGATGGGGTAGTCACGGTAAGGATGCCGAGTGGAGGGGGATCACATTGGGCATTTGGCCTCTTTACTGTATACATCTGAGGGGGAGGACATTCTTAGAGACTGGGCAAACTTGTGAGCTGAGACGGTAGACCCACAATGTCCCTATTAGCCAGCCACCGTGTCCCCAGTCTGTTCCACTGTTATGAATTTATAGCAGTCAGGAGTATGTTGTTAGATTTATTCTCACTTGTCCCATTTTCTATTCTAACTCCCTTCAGTGTCTCAAGTTATTTCCATAATAGTCCTCCCCAGCACCACCACCTTCAAATTCGCCTTGGAGATCAAACTTTGCAGGATGCTTGGAGATTTCTTTACTGTTCCATGAATCTGAAAGTAAACAACCCCATCAGAGAACACTGCTATCATCAGGGAAGTGATTCTCTCCTGGTAAGATGAGACTTAGAGCTCCTGGAAAGAGATCACGGAGGTGGTAAGCTGGGAATTTCTGATAATGGGCAGCTGATCCTGGCTGGCTGGGATTTCGGGCCAAGAAGTCTGTCCTATCACAAATCAGACCCTCCTCCCCAGAAGTGTCAGGCAAGAAACTTGCCAGATGCTTGAAATTTCAATACCAGTGGCCCAATTAACAGGCCAAACTGAGAATTTTAAGTCTGATTTAGAAAAAGCCAGAGTAGGAAGCCAAGAGTGACATTTCTCCAAAGCTGTCCACCACGATATCTGCGACCGCTGTGTCTAGGATAGAAAAAAGTTTCCAGTGTTAAGAGAAGGGTTCTGAAAAGTGTGGTATGCTCTCTTAGATGGCATGTTCTTCAGTCGCTAAACTCAAATTAATGTGGTATCTGAAAAAGAAAAAAGTTTATGGTGTGCTATGTTTAAAAACTACAAAAGGAATTATACACGTTACCATGGCAACAAAGAAAATACCTTTGCATGAGGACAAGGATTGGGAAGTATGGAGTAGGAAGGAAGGTAAGAGTTGCTAGTTTTTGCTATAAAATTTTCATTAAAAGTATTACCTTACTCCAAAAAAAAAAAAAAATTTTCCTGTCACACCATGGTACCTTTGTTTATTAAATCCCCTGAGCTGTTTCCTGAGCTCTATGTTCTCAGCATAAGGCCTGTAATTAAAATTTGTTTTGTGTTTCTTGACCTTGCTGGGAGCACTGCTTTTTTTTTCCATTTTTGCGTTACGCGGGCCTCTCACTGTTGTGGTCTCTCACTGGAGCAGAGGCTCTGGACGCGCAGGCTCAGTAGTTGTGGCTCATGGGTCTAGTCGCTCCGCGGCACGTGGGATCCTCCCAGACCGGGGCACGAACCCGTGTCCCCTGCATCGGCAGGCAGACTCTCAGCCACTGCGCCACCAGGGAAGCCCAGAGCACTGCTTTTTATATGGCTTTGATCTACTCAGACATTAGACCCTGGAACAACGCATAAGGAAAGATCCAGCCAGTCCCAAGTGGCCTGGTTTGACGGTGCCTGTATTGAGTTTCCACAACTACTATTGATTTTGATTTGTGACTTCAAAAAATTCAGCCACCATGGGTAGAAAAATAATAACTAATAAATCTATCCCCCAATCGTAATGACAAATGTGACTAGGGAATTGCTGATAACAAGGCAAACAACCTAAACTGGGCCATCTGCAGGCCCCTTCCTGCTTTTGAGCAAGAAGTTACATTTGTTGCTTTATTAAAAATGGCTCATGGCCTGATCAAGCCACTGACATGTTCAGAGAACATCGGTGGCTGCTCCCCACTGCTGACCTTGGTAAGGCAGACCCCTCAACCCTGCTGTCGTGGGCCTCCCAGTAGGTGCCTGTTGGTCACCGGGTGTGCCTGTCTCCATTTGAGCCAAAGGGCAACTCTCAGCTCTTCACATATATCCTGTGCTTTCCCTGCTCTGTTCTGCTGGACCTT
Source organism: Phocoena sinus (assembly GCF_008692025.1). NCBI lineage: Eukaryota > Metazoa > Chordata > Mammalia > Artiodactyla > Phocoenidae > Phocoena > Phocoena sinus. The sequence continues at coordinate 32,727,539 of NC_045764.1, read as the reverse complement.
GTCGCTCCTTCCCCTGTGTGAGACCCATCCCGGAACCTCATTGGACTGTGTTAGGAACCCAACATGGTATCTCTGTGAATTCCCCATCCTGACATGAGCAACATCTAAGATTCAATCTATGGTTTCTGAACACAGACCTGCTGTTGAAGTTTATGACTTACTTTTCTTACTCTTGCTGGAAAGCTCTGCTTTTCAGCACGAGTGGGACATGCTCAGGCTCTAAACCCCTCTGGAGCCCCAGCGTGCTGGCTTGCACCCCTCCTTGGAGCACTCGTTGAGTACTGCACTGAGCTATAATGATGGGTGTCCTCCGGGTAATTTCCCCAACCCACCCCAACATGACCTGGTTTTATTCATCTCTGAATCTACAGTGCCTCCATAGGCACACAGTAGGCCCTCAACAAATATTTATGAAATCGAGGTGACTAGTCCAAGGAGGCCACGCGATGCCTTGAACGATGCTAGGATCAGCCCCCTCTACAGCTGTGTCATCCTCGTTCTTTCTTAACCTCCCTGTCCACCCTACCCCAAACTGGATCTGTCCATCAAAACTCAGCTCATGGGCTTCCCTGGTGGCGCAGTGGTTGAGAGTCCGCCTGCCGATGCAATGGACGCGGGTTCGTGCCCCGGTCCGGGAGGATCCCACATGCCGCGGAGCAACTGGGCCCGTGAGCCGTGGTCGCTGAGCCTGCGTGTCCGGAGCCTGTGCTCCGCAACGGGAGAGGCCACAACAGTGAGAGGCCCACGTACTGCAAAAAACAAAACAAAACAAAAAACTCAGCTCAGACACTCTCTCTTCTTATTTTTTTAAAGATTTTTTTTGACACAGATCATTTTTAAAAAGTCCCTACCGTATCCGCTACAACATTGCTTCCGTTTTATATTTTAGTTTTTTTTTGGCCGTGAGGCATGTGGGATCTTAGCTTCCTGACCAGGGATCAAACCCGCACCCCCTGCACTGGAAGGTGAAGTCTTAACCACTGGACCACCAGGGAAGTCCCCAGACACTTTCTCTTTAGCATCACCCCTGGTTTGCCTCTCACCCACAGCCTGCTGTCCTCTTCCCTCCACTCTCACAGTTTGGGTCCTGACTGCATCCCATATCTTGACATAATCACTTGTATACACTTATTGTTTATTTAGTCGTTTATTCAACAAAAAATACTGAGCACTTAATGCGTGCCAGATGAGTGGAGATAGAAAGATCAAAGGTACGTGTATAAGTAGAAGGTTGTTTGGTAGGTATGGATTCAATACTAAGGGATCTTAATATACATGTTAGGGCCCTTTGCATGCAGCCACAGGATCTGAATCTGGATAGCTTAAATGACAAGAGAATTTTTTTGGAAGGTTGTGAGGTTGCCTAAAGGAAAGAAAGAAGGCTGGAACGTCAGCACGGACCATACAAGCGTCTTGGCATCACAGGTGCAGGGACCGCCACTTCTTCAGTCCTTTGTTTCTTCCCTGATAATTCACCTTTAGGGAGGGCTTGTATAAAGAGCCTAGCAGGCACTCTCTCTCAACTAGAGAAGGGCAGGGTCTAAGCAAATTAACCCCCAGGACAGTATCCAGTGGCAGAGAAGTAAAAGCTGGCTGGTATTTTCAACAGAAGATGGCACGGGTGCTGGACAGCCATAAACAATTCATGTCCATCTCAGTGAATATGCTCTGATAATTTAATAACATGAAGTTAAAACAGTCTGGTGGGGCTTTCCTGGCGGTGCAGGGGTTGAGAGTCCGCCTGCCCATGCAGGGGACGCGGGTTCGTGCCCCGGTCCGGGAGGATCCCACATGCCATGGAGAGGCTGGGCCCGTGAGCCATGGCCGCTGAGCCTGTGCGTCCAGAGCCTGTGCTCCGCAACGGGAGAGGCCACAACAGTGAGTGCAAGGCCCGCATACCGAAAAAAAAAAAAAAACAGCCTGGTGTGTCCAGTTCTGTAATTGGGTCAGTTCTGCCACGTATGACTGTCGCAATAAGGCTAGTGTTAAGGCATCCCCACCCCTGCATGGTGCTGGGATGGGCATTGCCCAAGACTTGCATCTCCCTCTTTACCCCAACTAGACAGTGCGGTTCCTGCTAGAACAGGAACCACATAAAGTCCATTCCTGAGTCCTCCCACTGTCCAGCAATGATCTGTGCTCAATGAACATGCCTTTGCACAACTGAACTGGGACAAAGAAGGGTTCCTCACCTGGATGGCAGTTTCCCATCTTCAAACCTCATCCTCCATCTATTTTGAGAAGATGACTACTCCAATCAAGAAGTTCATTGAAAGAGTGAATCAAAACTCCCTGGTTGGGACTTCCCTGGTGGTACAGTTGTTAAGAATTTGTCTGCTGATGCAGGGGACACAGATTCGTTCCCTGGTCCAGGAAGATCCCACATGCCGCAGAGCAACTAAGCCCGTGCGCCACAACTACTGAGCCTGCGCCTTGGAGCCTGTGAGCCACAACTACTGAGCCCGTGTGCTGCAACTACTGAAGCCCGCATGCCTAGAGCCCGTGCTCTGCAACAAGAGAAGCCACCGCGATGAGAAGCCCGCGCACCACAACGAAGAGTAGGCCCCGCACGCCGCAACTAGAGAAAGCCCGGGCAGCAACGGAGACCTAATGCAGCCTAAATAAATAAATAAATAAATAAACAAAAAACTTCCTGGTTGTTTCCACGGAAGAGCAGCTCCTCCGCTGGGTTCCGCAGAGCATCTGGCATGTGTCATACTCCTTGATGGGTCAATAATGGGATGAATCACAGAGCTCTAAGGGTAGCTGCCAATGTTGGAAAGTGATTGTCAGTGCATTTGGGGAGCAGAGTCTACAACTACAGCCCTTCTCTGAATCTGACAATTGTTAAAAAGGACAAAAGGATTCAAATGACCAAATTCAGAGCCATGAATGGGCCTGGATAAAGCCCTCCACTTGCATGCTGTATTTCTGTTGGTTACCCAGTCTCTTTGGGGAATAATTTACTTTGAATGGTGACCCGAATGATCTTCCCCTACCCAGGAAGGTCACACCTTCACCATTCAGAAGCTGCCCGCTCTTGGGAACCATCAAGTGTATTGAACAAGTTCTAGTTCTTGCTTTGTCCCTGTTGCCTGTGTGACCCTAGGTAAGTTACCCAACCCCTCTGAAACTGTTTCTTCCTGCATACATTAAGTGATTAAACGCAATTATCAGGCCTCCTGGAGTTCTGCAAATCCCTTTGCTATTGCCAAGTGTGAAAAACCAACATTTTCCAGCGCTCAGGTTTCAAATCTGAAAGACAAAAACACAGAGGATGTTTTGAGGTCAGAGGTCAACAAGACTCACATCAAACACCTTATGGTAATGACGTGATCTTCCTGTCAACACATTCTGCATTCAAAAGGCAGGAACTGTTTCTGGAAATTTATTGTGATCGACTTGGGAAATTATAATTTAGATTGAATCTCTTCAAATCATTGCTTCTGAGATGTTGCTGCCAACATTCCTAATTGTGTTTCTCCTTCATCCCAGGTACCCTCATTCCTACATATACATTTGTAAGAACATATATATGTCACACATCTATCTTATATTTCCCCCCTAATCTGAGGCTTAAACGCCTATGGGAAATCGTCAAGCAGCATTTCATAGGTCCCAAACAGCAGGCATTTCCTGTTAAATTAAGCTGGTGGTGGAATTTATTATGTTAACTAAACCAACGTCCTTGCAATTTCAGGGAAAATTCTGTCTGGTGTCTCGGCTCTCTGTGGTGCTGGCAGTCCTTTTCTGACCACATCACGGTAACCCCTGCAAGGGTTCCCGCCAGTTAAGAAGGTGCAATTTGATGGCAGCGTCCTCTTCTCTGCTGCCAGCAAAAGGGAATGGAGGCTTCATTCTCACAAACAGAACTAGGCTTTTTTCATACTTATTAATAACCTGCATTAGAGCGGGATGCGTTCTTTGTCATTTGACTTGTTTTGTATAGAGCTATCATGTTTAATGCCTTGTTTATAAAATCATGAGGTGATAAATGAAGGGAATGTTATAAACCATTCTCAGCAGACAGCATCACGGGCAAGAAATACAATAGTATGTTCTGTTTCCAGGAGGAAATATACAAACTCCCTAGGTCTATGGACTTAGTTCATTTTAAACATGTATTTGTTTAATGAATAGGTGGTATAAGTGTGTGTATGAAATTCATAGGGTCCAAAAGGTATGCAGGGTACGGTGCAAAGTACCTATCTGATTGAGTATGGCTCTTATGCAAATTCAGCACACAATTTCCTAAAACTGATCCCCAGCTAATCCGTTTACTTCTCTAGGGGCAACTAAGGTTACCAACTTCTTGTATGTCCTATGGCTTGTTTTACGGTTAAGGAAAGCAAGGCTCAGAACAGCAAAATGCTTAATCGAAAGCCACCCAGGGAGTTGTTTGCTGCAGCCAGACCGGGGCCCCTTCTCCTCTGGAACACATTTGCACCCACAATATGTAGCCGTCAGCAAGCCCTAGGCAAACCAAAGACATTCTTTTCTTAAAAGGCAAAGCAGAACTTTCTAATAAAACAGAAAGTTGAGGAAAACATTCAGACAAAGCGCCTGTATTTGGCTGAATGTTCAAGCAAGGCACAGGATATATATTCTGAAAGAGAAGTGTAGGAAATCTATTCTAATGGCCTCAGCGGACAGAGGAGGAAACTGAGGCTCAGATAGGGAAATAGATGTCCATCAAATAACTGCTGAGTGGGCCTATTTTTATGAACTCTGAGCAGTGCTTTTGACTTTGCAAATGCAGCCTAAGTTCCCCCTCACCCCAGCCCAGTCATTAGCTCTGGGTTCCCCTGGCTGTATCTGGGGCATTATGGCTGAGTTATACTGGAAAATGCAGGAGCCCATTGATTTCCTATAATGGTTTATCTATAGAAACTTGTGAGGACATCTTTTGGCCAGAGGATTTGGCATTGAATATCTGAAAATCTTGAACTGTTCCAAAACACTGCCTGCCAATTGAGACTAAATAAACCTTTGCTCCTCCAGAAAAGCCTTTCCTGCACCTGCAGACTGTAACTCCTTGACCTGTTCTTATTATGAGAGGAATCATGTTGGAAATGGGTTGCTAGACATTCAGGACATCTTGCTGTTTTCTTAGTAATGCAAGTTATAGGCTTCAGAAAAAAAACAATCACAGAATCAAGCTTTGGAGAGAAGCTATGTACTAACAAGGGGATCTGTGTGAAGTTTTCTCCTAGCTTTCTAATTTAGATTGTATTAAGACAATGGAATTACAGAGACCCAAAGGGAGATTGAGAGCAAGATGAAAATGTAAAAACAGTGAAGCCGTGGACGCTCCTTCCCTGTGCTGGGGAAGATGCTAAGTTTTTTTAAATGCCCCTACATGCAGTACTTCTACAGTCCTTTCTCTTCTGAATCTCACAATAAACCTGGGAGGCAGGAATTCTCACCATTTCCATTTTAAAGCTGAGAAAAATCAAAGCCCAGAGAGATCGAGTGATTTATCCAGAGTCACACAACAAAGAAATGACAATCCCAGAATTAAACACAGGGTTTCTGGCTTCCAGGTGCCATTCTTTCTGAACACCACCCCACCTCCAATTTCCCTTTGCATTCCTTCTCTAGCTCCTTGGTTCAATCCTTTCCTCCTTACGCTCACTGAAATTTAGGCATCCTTGAAGTTTCTCTCCTAGGAGCACTTCTCTTTTCTCTCCTCAAATGATTTTGTTTACAATCCCTTTTATAGTTTCAAGCAGCACCTCTTTGAAGACCCCCCTATCACTACCACCATCCCAAGTCAGTATCAAAAGTTCAAAACCCTCCTCTGCACCCATATCATAGATTCTGTGGGTCTCTGAAAAGTTTCTGGGGTTCACACATCAGGTGGGAGCCTGCAGAAGGTGAGAGCCAGCCTGGCAGAAGACCTGAGGCTGCAGCCCTGAGATTAGGGCTGAAGACCAAACCTGCACAAGAGGGTCCTCCTGAGATGACCTGCACAGTCAGACAGGAAAGGGGCTGATGAAGGACCTTTTCCCCAGCTGTGGCTTTGAAGGTCATGACGTGGAGTAGCAAATAATGTAACTCCAAATTTTCCAGCCCTTTGTAGTTTTCCAGGTGATTTTTATATCCATCATATTATTTGGTCTTTACGTCAGCTTTGTAAAGTAGAAGGCATAGAAACTAGTACTTTCAGGTTTATAAACGAGAAAACTGAGGCTTCAAGATGTTGGGTGACTTGTCCCAGGTCTCGCAGTTAGTAACAGGCAATGCTGTAAGGCTGGACAAATCCAGTCTGGTTCTCTACCCGTGCATGGCCCACTTCCTTGCCTACCTAACTCCTCTCTTCTTTGTTATGTTTCATTATGCAGATATTATAAATCCTTAATGGAATCTATAGGCTCCAGGAAAAAGTAGGGGTTAGCCAACTTTTTCTGTAAAAGACCAGATAGTAAATGTTCTAGGCTTTGCAGACCAGAGTCTATCGCAACTATTCAACTCTGTTGTTTCAGCCTGGGAGCAGCTATAGGCAATACATAAATGAGCGGGAAGATGTTCCAATAAAACTTTATTTTCAAAAACAGGTGGTGAGGACTTCCTTGGTGGTCCGGTGGTTAAGACTCTGTGCTTCCACTGCAGGGGGCACGGGTTCGATCCCTGGTCGGGGAACTAAGATCCCACATGCCACGAGGCGTGGCCAAAAAAAAGGGAGGGGGAGCCAGATTTGGCCTGCAGACTGTAGTTTGTCAGCCTTTGGCCTAAAACCCTGCAAGATGATATTTGCTTCCCCAAGATCTGCCTCAAGGTCTGCCGCTCCTTCCCTCGTTGCCTCCAGACCAATAACAAAGGCCAGGCTTCAGCATGACCAGAACAGGGAAATAGGGTTCCTACTCCAGGAAGACACAGTGTGCAACCTCAAGACATTTCCAGACCTGGGTAACCCGTGCTGGCAGGAACTGGGGGAGCAAATGGCCCAGGGTCTTGGGCAGGGAAGGGGGGTGAGGAGAATATAAAGCTGCCCTGGGGGGAATTGGCTGGCATAGAAGCACCACCTCACGAAGCAGCGTTTAATACTCTCCTAAGGTCATGGGGAACAAGTCAAACGTGCTGCCTCGAAGTTGTTTTTTTTTTTTTTTTTTAATTAATTAATTAACTTTATTTTTTATTTTATTTTATTTTATTTTACTTTATTTTATTTTATTTTTTGCAGTATGTGGGCCTCTCACTGTTGTGGCCTCTCCTGTTGTGGAGCACAGGCTCCGGACGCGCAGACTCGGCGGCCATGGCTCACGGGCCCGGCCACTCCGCTGCATGTGGGATCTTCCCGGACCGGGGCACGAACCCGAGTCCCCTGCATCAGCAGGTGGACTCTCAACCACTGCGCCACCAGGGAAGCCCTTAATTTATTTTTTTTTAACATCTTTATTGGAGTATAATTGCTTTACACTGGTGTGTTAGTTTCTGCTTTATAACAAAGTGAATCAGCTATTCCTCGAAGCTTCCACACAACAATAGCCGTCAGGAAACGAAGTAGAGATACTACATCAGCGTGGGCAGCATACTAATGAGGGGTCAGGGAGTTGGGAGAAAGGGAGAATCCATCACGTGATGACTTCCCCGGAAAGCTGCAGAAGGCAATCAAAATCTGCTGACGGCAGAAGCATCTTTGAGACGCTCAGCGGCCACCGTGATCTGTTAGCCTGGATTGACGGTATACAATTCTGCCATAGAACTAGGCGATGGAGGTGACAGTCAGCATAAATAGTAAATGGAGGTGATAGAATTGCCACATAGCAAGCACCCCGTGGTCAGGGGCGAGATAAGCGTTTCCCCCAGTCCTTCTCCAAAGCGACTTGTGCCTATTTACGAGAGTAATTCTATGTGTGCACTCTTTTTTTTTTAATTACTTAATTCTTATTTATTTATTTGGCCATGCTGCACAGCACGCAGGATCTTCACCAATTAGGGATCGAACCCAGGCCTCTTGCAGTGGAAGCCTGGCAAGGAATCCAAAATGCTGTCAAGGGTCCCCACCTTCCCAGTTAGGGATTTAGGAGATTAGCTGGAGCTCGAGCCCAAGTTCTCTCACAGTGGATCCCTTGTATCCACAGGTCTACCCTCCAGTTATTTTTCCTGGTTGCAAGTATATAGTTATGCTGCATAGCTGGCAGAACTTCTCATTCATTCCCTGACCTGCGGAGGAAGAGTTAAAATAGGACGGACAAGCAGAAGCCCCCTGAAACAGCCTTTCACTCCAACCAAGACAGCAAATTAGAAGCCATACCACCTCCTGGGTGAAATGGCAAATACTAGTGCCACCCTCCAAGATTCCAAGAATGCAAGGGTGATGGTTTTCATCATGTCTCTGTTATTCAATTCATCCATGTGTCTTTTGCAAAACATAGAAGGATTTAGTAGGTGCTGGTGGACTGCTATAAACCAAGCCAAATGATAGCCCCAATTGCAGCTGCTGTGCTGGATGTGGTATGTTTACCTGAAGACGTAAACACAGCTTTGGGCACTAGGAATGTGGTTACTGATCCGGCATCTATGTTCCTTTCAAACCCCATCAGTAAAGAGAATAAAAATCAGCTCACCTTTCTGTGGGAAGGACAAGAGTTCACATTCACCGCCTCGCTGTAGGGTCCATGGTAAACCTCTTGCTCTCTGTCACAACAGAGCCCACAGAGATCTTGATTGTCTTGACATGTACAAAACATCCTGATGGTCCACTATGTGGATGACGTCAGGCTAACTGGACCTGATGAGCAGGAAGTGGTGCATATTTGAAAACACGTGCTGCCAGAATATGGAAGATAAAATCCATGGAAATTCAGAGGAGAGTCACACTGGTGCAGTTTCCAGGCATTCTGTGGTCTGAGCCTTGCCAGGCGTTCCCCTCTAAGGTGGGTTGTTAACCCTTGTACCCTCTACCACTGAGAATGAGGCTTGGTAGGCTTTTTTGGATTTTGAAAGCAGCATATACCCAGCCCTTGGGAATATTACTCCAGCCCGTTTCTCAGGCATGCTGGAAGGCTTCCAGTTTTGAGCAGGGCAAGAGTGAGAGAGAGGATTCTCTAATACGTCCCAGTTTACATTGACACCAATTTGCACCAAGCTCCGTACCACTCAGGCCATAAGACTGGAGGATCCAGCTGGGCTAGAAGAACGTGTGGTGGGTAAGAATGCTCTGCGGATTCTCTGGCAAGCCTTATGGGAGAGATGTGGCTCAGAGCCCTATAGCTCTAGATCAAGGCCATACTATCTACAGCAGGAAGCCACTTGCCATTGGAAAAACATGGCTAGCGTGCAGCTGGGCATGCCTGCGTTTCTGACCACGGGTTGCCAGGGACTATGGGATTAGAGCTAAGTAATTGTAAGCTGGTATTTTTGGCTGCGCTGAGTCATAATGGAGGTTATATATTCAGAATCGAGTCCAAACAGGTTCAGAGGTGGCCTCGATGGGAAGCCCAAAGCCCCAAGTCTCTTCTACCTGTGATGCAGCTCCTCAACTGATACCATGGCCTAGGGCAGGGGGCAGGGGAGGTTAACTGATTAACTGATGGAGGAAGAAAAACTCGGCCCTCGTTTATAAATGGATTGGCTCGCGCATGTTGGCACTAACCAAAAACAGGAACGCTGCCACCAACGTCCCCACTCAAGGCTGGTGCTGAAGGACATCCGTGAAGGGAATTCCTCCCAGCGAGCAGCGCTGAGCACATCAAACCTAGACATCAGGATTTCCCTGGTGGTCCAGTGGTTAAGACTTTGCCTTCCAATGCAGGGGGTGCTGGTTTGATCCTTGGATGGGGAGCTAAGATCCCACATGCCTTGGGGCCAAAAAACCAAAACATAAAACAGAAGCAATATTGTAACATATTCAGTGAAGACTTTAAAAATGGTCCACATCAAAAAATCTTAAAAAAAAAACCATAGACAGAGAAGTGGCCTGAAGTCAGAGTGCACGTCAGCTTCTGAGTAGGGACAAATGCTTGGCTGGTTAGTCAGGGGTCTGGAAGGAGCAACATGGGGAGAGCAGAGATCAGAAAGACTGAGGAAGAGACCTGAGGACAGACATACGGGAAGAGCATAGAGGGTACAGAATTTGTCTTACATGAAGCCGGTGCAGAGGAGGCATTCAGCTAACTGCCATGGGGACAGGCTGCTGTATCCTGTGAGTGGCAGCCAAGGTCTCTTCAACCATCCCAGACCTTGGACAATGAGCTCATGGATGGAGAGACTACAGAGGCAGGTGTAAATGCTACAAATGGGCACCACCGCATGGGCTCTCCCTCATCAACATGAATCCAACTACAGTAAGTCCCCCACGTACGAACAAGCTCCGTTCCGAGAGCACGTTCGTAAGTCCAATTCGTTCGTAAGTCCAACTAAGTTAGCCTAGGTACCCAACTAACACAATCGGCTATATACCACTGTTTTATGCTTGCTTCCAGACATCCTGGGCTTGAAACAAAGGTATTGTACTACTGTACTCTCTACAGTACTGTACAGTAAAGTACACAAAAGCACCAGCTCTTGTAGAGGATGCATGTACGTGACAATGTACTCCAGACTCGTGAACTAACTTACGTGATAGGACATGAAAATGCACGTTCACAATTTTGAGAGTAAATGCCAAATTGGGGACAATGCCTGGAGAATAAGGGCTCTTTCCTCCAGAGAGTAATACATGCAGTGAACCAAGGGCCATTCTGGTGCTATGCCCCCAACATATAGAAAGTTCATGTTTGGGAACCAAGAGGCAGAAGTAGCAGTGGCCTCTCTTATCATCATTCCCAATGACTTTCTTGCAAAGCATATGCTTCTGTCCCCATAGCTCTAAATTCTGCTGGGTCATAGGTTGTGATTCCCAGCAAGGGAGGACTTCTGCCAGGAATACAGTAAGGTTCCAGCTTCCACTGGAAGCTATGACTACCAGCTGGTCGCGTGGGGCTTCTCAGGCCAGTAGACCGGCACGCAAGGAAAAGAGTTACCACATTGGCAGGATCACTGTCTCTGATTAACACTAGAAACGAGGGCTGTGGCTGCACAATGGGGTCTGAAAGGTGTATTAAGGAACCTCTGGGACTCTCTGAGATGTTCTTGGTGCTTTTTCACCCAGGGGTGAATCGTAAAAGGGCAAATGTAGCAATTACCAGCCTTGAGTATGCCTAGTGATGGACATTCTAGCAGTAACGATAATTAGATAGTTTGCATCAGTTCTAGACCCCGGAAGTTATTTTTGCATCGCTCATTTAATTAGCAAATATTTATCAACTGCCTTTATGCACCAGGAAATGTTGTATTGGAAACTTGAAGGTGAACAAGGTAGCCCAAATTCCTGCCTTCATGGTACCTTCAATTTAGTAGGAGAGATGGACAAGAAATAACTAAATACAGTAATAGGTGAAATGATTACCGTTTGTCAAAGAATCTGGGAAGGAAAAAAAACAAATGTTATGACAAAGAATAACAGAGTGATTTACTTGGATGAGGTGGTAAAGGAGGGCCTCTCTGTGGAAGTGACATCGAAGCTGAGACCTAAAGAATTAGAAGCAACCAGTGATGTGAGGAGTCAGAGCAAAATGCTCCCGCAACGGGAAGAGCAGGTACAAAGGTCCTGAGGCTGGAGTGTAGCATGTTTCACAGAGAGAAAGGAGGCTCCTGTGCCTGGAGCACAGTGAGATGGGCTAAAGAGAAAAGCAGGAGCTGGGCTTTGAGGGGGGTTAGGTGTTTGGAGTTTATCCCTAGGACAGTAAGTCCCCTACATATGAACCTTCAAGTAGCGAACTTTCAAAGATGCGAAAGTGTGTTCGCATGTCCAATCATGTAAGTAGAATGGTACATGAAGGTTGCAGCAGCCATTCAGAATGCAATCCAGTGCTACCATGTCATCTATGACAAGAAAAAAAGAGCTACTACCCAGACATCGCTGGATCATTTTTTCAAGAGGGTAGATAGAATTGAATCCAGCGAGGAGCCAGAACCTGTGCCATCCACCTCAGACGTGAGTGACATCACAGCTCGCCCTCCGTCTCCTGTTGCTGACGATCCTTCAGCTCTAGCATCTCCCACCTCCTCTCCCTCCTCCAGTCAGTAACTCTTCTTGCCTGTTCACTCCATGCCAGCCCCTGGATGCCAGCTGTTGTACTTTACTGCTGCACTTTTCAAGGTACTGTACTATAAGAGTCAAAATGTTTTCTTTACTTTTTGTGTTTGTTTTTTATGTATTATTTGTGCGAAAATTATTCTAAACCTATCATAGTACAGTACCATATAGCCGATTGCATTAGTTGGGTACCTAGGCTAACTTTGTTGGACTTAACAAACAAATTGGACTTATGAACACTCTCGGAACGGAACTTGTTCATAGGTAGGGGGCTTACTGTACAGTGGAAAGCCATTCGTGTTGGGGGGTATGGGAGGGGAAGCAGTTTCCTGATCTGGTGTACCTTGTAAATCACCCAAGTTGCTAGGTAGAGAGGGGTCCTTGGCTGTAACAGGAGCTCAAAGGGTGGGAGAGGCCCTGCTCCCATGGGGACCGAAGCATCCCAAAGCGTGTACCAGCCCAGCTGGCTTGGATCCACACTCCCCAATTGCAGCTGTCGCTGCAGATAAGAGCAGGAGTACATTTGACAGTTCTCACAGATGCAATTCTGATTTAGCCTTTCCAGAGCCCATTTAGGTTGGCATTTGAGTAATGAATACCAGGAGTGTTCCACCCAATACAGCGAGGCAGGTCGGAGACATTTCTAAAATGCAAATCAGATTAAAACCCTGGCTTAAAACCCTTCATTGCACGCTGGATAAAGGACACATTGCCTGGCATGAAATTCAAGGCCCTTCAAGGTGTGGCCCTGGGTAGCATTCTTGCTCTTAACTGCCACCACTCCCGGCCCCATTCCCCCAGACCTTGAACTTCTGAGCCCCCTGCACACATTATGTGGGTTCCATGCCCCCAGGACTTCTCTTTCCTCTTCTTCCTTGGCTTTTTGGGCTCATGCAATGTAGGATGGGCAACTCACACCAGGACTTTTTCAGTTGTAACCCTGGAGTCCCAGTTTGGGAAACCTTTCAGTCTGGGGCACATCAGAACAGTGGGTGTGGCTATGAATTTTGTGTGTCAACTGGACTGGGCCACAGGGTGCCCAGTTATTTGGTTGAATGTTCTTTTGGGTGTGTCTGTGAGAATGATTTTGGATGAGATTAACACTTCTATCAGTAGACTGAATAAAACAGACTGCCCTCCCTGGTGTGGGTGGGCCTCATCCGATCAGTTGAAGGCCCAGAACAAAAGACTCTGACTCTCCCCCAAGTAAGAGACAATTCCTCCCACCTGACTGCCTTCAAACTGGGGCATCTGCTTTTTCCCACCTTTGGACTCAAATTGAAACATTGATTTTTTTTTTTTTTTTGGAGTATAGTTGCTTTACAATGTTGTGTTAGTTTCTACTGTACAGCAAAGTGAAGCAGCTATACGTATACATATATCCCCTCTTTTCTGGATTTCCTTCCCATTTAGTTCACAGCAGGGCATTTGAGTAGAGCTCTTTGTGCTATAGAGTAGGTTTTCATTAGTTATCTATTTTATACATAGTATCAATAGTGTATATATGTCAATCCCCTTCTCCCAATTCATCCCACCTCCTCCCCTGCCCCCTTGGTATCCATACATTTGTTCTGTACACCTGTGTCTCTATTTCTGCTTTGTAAATAAGATCGTGTATACCACTTTTTTCAGATTCCACATATATGCGTTAATATACGATATTTGTTTTTCTCTTTCTGAGTTACTTCACTCTGCGTGACAGACCCATTATTCTTAATCACCATGTTCTACAGGTTCAGGTGGGGAGAGAAATTTGCACACAAAATATTATACACCGGGGGCTGGGGATCTGAGACAGTAGAATAGAAAATAGAAAACAGGTTTAAAAGACTGAATGGGGGCTTCCCTGGTGGCGCAGTGGTTGAGAGTCCGCCTGCCGATGCAGGAGACATGGGTTCGTGCCCCGGTCCGGGAAGATCCCACATGCCACGGAGTGGCTGGGCCCATGAGCCATGGCCGCTGAGCCTGCGCGTCCGGAGCCTGTGCTCCACAATGGGAGAGGCCACAACAGTGAGAGGCCCGCGTACCGCAAAAAAAACAGACTGAATGAATTCAAAATGACTCCTGTTAACTCTCTGCAGACCCACTATTCAGGGACCACTTTCCCCATCTCTGCCTCACTGGGCCTTTGTAGCAAAAAGGTCTGATTATTTCGTGTTATTGTATGCTACGTTATCTCCACCACCTCATCACCTAGCACACTAGACACAGTCGACAAGAGGGAATTTTGTTGCATTTGATTTCCCTTATGCCCAGTAGGTATATTGCCAGGCGATTTCAGAATAAATCTCGCAGCTCTTGGCATGGCATATGAAGCCCTTCCACATCCGGCCCCTGCCCCATCTTCAGCCTCATCTCTGGCCACACATTTCTCCTCCAGCTGTACAAGCACCCTCACCTTTCCCAGACATGCTGCTCTCCCTCCAAGTCCTTCATTCAGTATTAATCACATAGTACTGTAATTATTCATTTACTTTACCGTGTCTCCTGCTAGATGGTCAACTCTTCAAGGGGAGGGGCTTGGTCTCCCTGGGAATCAATCCTCTCCCTCCTCCCAGGAGATCCCATACGGAATTTTCTCTGGAAATACGATGGAATAGGACAGAAGCTTGGAGATGCCAGAATGGAGGCAGTAAATTCTGAACAGAAGAAAGAAGGCAGCCTGGCGTGGGTCCCTGAGGTTCGGGACTGTTGCAGAAATGTGAAGGTGTACATTACTTGGTACCTCTACCCTACTCGCGGTGGACAGGAAGCTATCAGGACCCCTGGGCCAGCTCAGAGCCCACCACTGTCCCATATGCATTGGAATTTTCCTCCCAGAGTTTTGCAGGATGGAACATTCAGGAGCTCTTTGATGGTGGGAGATGAGCTTCTCCAATCTCCCCTCAGGACTGAATTATTCCCAGGAAACAGGACCATGGAATTATTGGGATCTTAATGCTTGTGCAGTAAAGGATGAACCTTACCCAAAAAAGGTTTGGCCCTTTGCCCCCAGCTCCTGCGATGGAACCTTTAACCCGTGGAATGTTAAAAGAGGTTTTGTTTACCTTGGGCCAAGCCAGAGAGTCTACACCAACAACGTGATTCATGGTGGGGGCCATGGGCCACATAATGTCAGCTTGACCTCTGAGGCTAGAGACTAAGTTTGGCTGGACCAGTGGTCAGCCATGACTACAGCTCCAGCTCCCCAATAAAAACTCAGGTCTCCAAGACTCAAGTGAGCTGCCCTCACTGGCAATACTCCATGCATGTTGTCACACATCTACATGACTTCACGGGGAGAGGACACCTGGAAACCCCAGGCCTGGTCTCCCTTACATTCTGCTCTATGTGCCTCTTCCCTTTACCAATTCTAATCTGTATCCTTTGCTGTAATAGGTATAATCATGAGAAAAACAGCTTTGCTAAGTTCTGTGAGTCCCAGTGAATCACTGAACCTGTGAGTGGTCTTGGAGACCTAAACTTTCAGAGCTCCTGTTCAGTGCATTTCTTTTCTCCATCTAAGGGGGCACCATGGGGTCAAAAAGATATGATCTTTGAAAGCCTTGAAAATAGTCTCCCAAACCAGGAAATAGTGAGCCACATTGGAAATCAGGTGGCTGGCTGGTCCCTGGAGACAGATGATTGGACAGATAACAAGGCCAACAATGACCGGTGCATGGGAGAGGGACAAGGTGTGGCAGTAGAGCTGTTGGCAATAAACAGGCAGAACAGGTAAATCCCAGATGGCGATCACACTGGAACTCTTTGTGGTGGTCTTGGTATTGGTGGAGCCCTGAGGCCCTTGGAGAGGAAATTGGTCATACTGATGTCATTACAGTTGACTTTGGGTCAATGGGAATAAAGAACATACTCTTTTGTTAGGAACAAGCATATGAGACATTCATGAAATACAATCCAAAGGAAGCTCCCAGCCTCTGTGTCTAAAAACACTACTCCATAAGCAGAGGATCTGATCAAAATTCCAGGAATAGGGGATCAGGCAGGATAGAGGGCTGGTGAAGCCAATAGCAGTGATGGTAGAAATTCAGTGAAGTGGAGGACACAGGAAAGAGTAAAAGTAAGGATTTCCAGCAGGGAGCAGAGGGGGCATGGTCAGAGTCAACCACCTTGTAAATCTGATACCAACCAACCCCAGTCAATAGAAATTGATCAGAGGCCAGACAAGAAATTCAAGCAAGGCTTTATTGGGCCCCCCTGCCTTCCCCTGGGGAGAGCTTGTTCCTTATCTGGGGTGAGGGTAGGGGTGCGCCCAGGGGTCGGGCCGGAGGGTTGGCTTAGGTGTTCTGCCCATCCCCTTAGGTGGTGTTGTGTGCAGGGGGCATGCGCGGTACCCTGCTTTTGCTCCTGGCTCTTCAGAAATGGCAGTTGGGTTTTTTGGGTCTTTTGTATCTTTTGTCCCGAATTTGCCCTAACTGCGCGTGCACGCAGTTATTTTTAGTTCCATACAGTTTCCTTGTATTTTGTCGCTGGAGGAGAGGTGTGTCCAGGTGCCAGCACTGCAGCAAAGGGTCCCAGGTCCCAGCCTGTCTCAAACCAAAACAGCTAAGTACCAAGAGGAACTGTGAGAAGCAGATGACAGACCACAGCAGACTCTGGTAATTTGGGGAAGGCCAGCAGTGCCCCATGGGGTGCACGCTGCCAGTGCAGACCAGGCGTCCGCTGGCAGGATGGCTCATCCCTTTGCACCAGCATTTAGCGATGTTCTGGCCTGGTCCTCTCCCTGTGGGTATCAGCAGATGCAGCCGCAAGCAGGTACTGCTGTCAACTAAGAGAAGCTAGGGCTAGTCGCAGCTATTTTTTTCTGTAAGGCAGATCAGAGAGGAAATGTCGGAGGTCCAGCCAGCTTAGGGCCTTCCTAGAAAGAAGTTCCTTCCAGGAGCGACGCCCGGGTTAGCTGATCATTTCATTCTGGCTCCTGAGGACAGAGTCAGAAGCCAGCCGTGTAGAGAGCCCATGGCCTCCACGGGAGCTTGCATTGTAGTCTCGGTTTCTGTCGGTTCCTGGACTCAGACTGCTGAGGGCTACCAGGAGGTTTGAGTGAGTTTCACGTCACCAACTGCAGAGCACAAAACTAAGAAGGGAGGGGATCCCTTCAGGTAAAGTCCAGGGAAATCCAAGCCTTAATCCTCGGGGGAGGTGTTGCGGATAGAAGCTCCTCTAAAGCAGCTACTTTAGAGGAGAACTCAATGCAGAATTCAATGCAAATAATTTTACGGATGAGAAAACTGAGGCACAGAAGGCTTAACTCACCTCCCGGCTAGTGGCAGAAATGGTCACGTTTGGGGGCAATGTTCCTGACTTCACAGGCTGCCTCTCAGCATCGACAGCCCCGTAAGCTCTGGGGTGAGGGGGAAGGAGACAGGGCTGTGGGGACAGGAGGGACACCTCTGATGTTGGTAAGCAGAGAGTCAGGGCTGACTTTGCAATCACACCGCACATAGAGCCTTTTAAGCAGTGTCAGAATCAGACAAAGGAAAGTGCTCATCACCCCCTCAGGGGCAGCAAGGAGCTCCATCACGGTGCGTCCAGATCAGAGTGGCCGTGGCATCACTTGTCCTCTCCGAAGGGTTCGGGCGAGGTACCAAATCTGGCCTCCCAGCCTGGACCCCCTGGTGCAGGGAACAGACCCTCTGTGACAGCCAGCAATTGTTCTAGACAAAAGCTACTACCCAAGTGAGTTGGTCAGGAGCTAATGGCACAGGGCTTCCCCACGGGGAAAAATGCGGACTGTTCCCACAGATCACTTGCTCCCTGCTCCCTGCGAGGACCTTTTAAGCTTCATCCTGTTCTGCTAAATGTGCACCTCCTGAGCCCTGCGTGCTGAAGTGGGCAGAAAATGAGGCTCAGAGATGTTCACCTTAGCTTCTGCCTTTGGTGGCTTTTTTCCCTTTGGGTTCATGAGGCTTGTGTGCACTTTGCCCTGGCTCAGGCCATGAGGTCAAGGCTGTCGAGGTTACAGACCTGCCCCGGTTTCTTCCCCTCCTTAAAGCTCACCAGCAACTAGGGGATGCTGCCACCCGGCAGTGGGAACTGCCTCCCATGGGGCAATTAGGCCAGTGAGCATCAAACCGTGATAAAAGAAGACTTTGCAAAAAATAAAAATAAAATATAAAACTTCCAGAGCAAGAGTGAGCAAAATAGTGAGTCTTCCAAGTTAAGCAGATGTGGTAAAAGCACATTCATTTGATGTTTGTTTGGCTAATGAGAGCAAAAGCTTAATATACATTACAGATTTCTCTTTCCTTCTTCCACTTGTTAAATTGTTGGTTGGTTTAAAAAGGAGATTTTAAGAGCATGTTTAAATCATGTATCAATCATGTTTAAAAAGGAAATTATAAGAATATACTCTGCTTGAAATAGAGACACAGACATAGAGAAAAAACATATGGATACCAAGGGGGGGGGGTGGGATGAATTGGGAGATTAGGTTTGACATATATACACTACTATGTATAAAATAGATAACTAATGAGAACCTGCTGTATAGCACAGGGAACTCTACTCAGTGCTCTGTGGTGACCTAAATGGGAAGGAAATCCAAAAAAAGGGGATATATGTATACGTAGAGCTGATTCACTTTGCTGTACAGCAGAAAGTGACACAACATTGTAAAGCAATTATACTCCATTAAAAATTAATTTAAAAGAGTGAAAACTATGAAACCATAAAGATTCTAGAAGAAAGAAAAAGAATATACTCTGCTTTAAGATCTGAAAATTCATGTATCCTCGACTGAGTGAAATATATACACATATTTTTTTATTAATGCATTGTCTGTCTTATCCAGGAATTAAGAGGTTGTAATTTATTGGCAATTATCTTCAATAGTTTTAGTTGTGTGTTAAGCTGAGGAGGCTTAATGAGTTCAAATTTATATGTAAAAGGAACATTCAAGTCTCTCAGAACTGATTTCTAAGACTGAAGTCTCCTTAAGGATGCCTTAGTCACCCTTGGCCTATATAATTGATCTCTAAGTTATAAAATGAGATTTTCTCTTATTTTAGAAAAAGTGGGGGAGGAGGAGGAGGAGGGATATTTGGAGGAAAGGGGGAGGGGGAGGGGGAGGGGAGGGGGAGGAGAGACTCGGCAAGGATCCCCCTTGCTTAGAGAGTTAAAAGGGGATCAATTTCTAGATGCCTCAACTCCCATTCCTAAAATCTGCCTGAGAACAGGTCTGAATGACCATGGAGATTTTTCCTTTCCCAGCTTCCCTTTCACAGTGGCTTTTTTGACAAAAAGAAAGGAACGCCTTCGCCCATCCTTAATCTTACTACTGTACATTGCACCGGGCTGTAAAAAACTGCGGATGTAAAAGAGACAATTTAAAATACTGCCTTGGGAACAGCTCCTTTAATCAAAGCACAGTGGGCTTGTCTATGGCCCAGTCTCTGTCTGCAGGTCTCGGAGGCGTTTTTATGAGGGTGAAGTAAAACATTAGAACCCAGATGCGTCGGCCTGTGTTAGGATGCTCTGAAGTGGGATATATTGCAGAGTGAGGCAGTGAGAGGGGTTTCACCTCTTCCATCTCCCAAATACTGTCCAATAAAGGATCACTCTTGAGGGAGAATCCCCTGAGAACAGAGCGAAGAGCCCCAGAAAATGTGTTTCCTCCCGGTATTTAATGGTAAATGATTATTTTCGGATATATTTATGTCTGAAGGACAGGGGCAGCTTAGTGATGCTGATTCTTTTAGGCATGACTAGAATGCTTTCTGAGCTACCAGAATTTTTCAATATCCATTAACGCCACCCTGCAGATAAAAACGTTCTGTGATTTTTCAGATTTGGTACGCTTCATTCTATAAGGTAGTGAAAGCCTATTCTAACACATCATATCACAAAATGTGTTATTTCATTTCATAAAGTGTTTAATATTTTTCTATCTCCTTTTAACAAAAAACAAAATTATGTGCCAGTTGTCAGGTTGATTTATGCTCACATTTTCCTTTTTTTTTTTTTTTGTATTCTCACATTTTCATTAAATACATAAAAAAGTTTGCTTGTGACACCTAACATAATCAATCATTTCTGATTTTTATACATGATTCTTATTTAATTATTTCAAAAAGCTCGACACCAGTGTTCAATATACAAGCACATACTTTGCAAATACCATGCTTCATATACCTTGCTTCAAAAATAACAATATTTTAACTACACTTTACATTGCATATTAGTAAATAAAGAGTAATAATTATATTATATATATGTATCACTTTGTTATTGATTGCTTTTGGTAATATATCCCACTAGATGTGCTGTTTAAGTTCTTTCTCAATTGTTCTTTTAAAAATAATGTTCTTTAAAACACATCGAAAAATGAAGTTGGTGTTCTCTAACTTTATTAAATGAAGAAAGTAAGCTTGAGTTGACTAACTGGTTTGCCAACAAGGACTGACTTTGGTATTTTGGTTATATGGCAAATATTCTCCATCCACTTAATACACTAAATCTGAAGTCCCAAGATTTCCACCGAAATTAGAATATTTATAAAGCAGGTAACAATCCAAAAATGGGCAGAAGACCTAAACAGACATTTCTCCAAAGAAGATATACAGATTGCCAACAAACACATGACACAATGCTCAGCATCACTAATCATTAGAGAAATGGAAATCAAAGCTACAATGAGGTGTCACCTCACACCAGTCAGAATGGCCATCATCAAAAAATCTACAAACAATAAATGCTGGAGAGGGTGTGGAGAAAAAGGAACCCTCTTGCACTGTTGGTGGGAATGTAAATTGATACAGCCACTATGGAGAACAGTATGGAGGTTCCTTAAAAAACTAAAAATAGAGCTACCATACGACCCAGCAATCCCACTACTGGGCATATACCCTGAGAAAACCATAATTCAAAAAGAGTCATGTACCACAATGTTCACTGCAGCTCTATTTACAATAGCCAGGACGTGGAAACAACCTAAGTGTCCATCAACAGATGAATGGGTAAAGAAGATGTGGCACATATATACAATGGAATATTACTCAACCATAAAAAGAAACGAAATTGAGTTATTTGTAGTGAGGTGGATGGACCTAGAGTCAGTCATACAGAGTGAAGTAAGTCAGAAAGAGAAAAACAAATACCATATGCTAACACATATATATGGAATCTAAAAAAAAAAAAAGGTTCTAATGAACCTAGGGGCAGGACAGGAATAAAGACACAGATGCAGAGAATGGACTTGAGGACATGGGGAGGGGGAAGGGTAAGCTGAGACAAAGTGAGAGAGTAGCATTGACATATATACACTACCAAATGTAAAACAGATAGCTAGTGGGAAGCAGCTGCACAGCACAGGGAGACCAGCTTGGTGCTTTGTGACCACCTAGAGGGGTGGGATAGGGAGGGTGGGAGGGAGATGCAAGAGGGAGGGGATATATGTATGCATATAGCTGATTCACTTTGTTATACAGCAGAAACTAACACAACATTGTAAAGCAATTATACTCCAATAAAGATGTTAAACAAATAAAGTAAAATAAAGCAGGTAAAATAGTAAGGACATTTTATAAACTAATATTGTGTTGACAAAATTATATTGAAATTAAAATTTCAATTTTCCCAGTCCTTTCAGACTAAATAAGGTGCCTGTAAGTGAAGGGGTGACATCATCATTTAATACAAATTGAGAAAGCTTTTTAGTTATTCCTCCCAGAAATTTAAATAAGGAATAACTTTGATGAAAGGGTAACATGCATTTACAAAAAGGTAGTTCTATTTTTAATTTTTTGAGGAACTTCCATACTGTTTTCCATACTGGCTGCACCAACTTACATTCCCAACAGTGAACAAGGTTCCTTTTCTTCCACATCGTCACCAACGCTTGTCATTTCTTGTCTTTTTAATAATAACCATTCTAGGTTAATATTTACAAATATTTTCTCCCATTCTGTAGATTGACTTTGCACTTTGTGGATTGTTCCCTTTGCTGTACAGAGCTTTTTAATGTGATGTAGTCCCACTTGTTTATTTTTGCTTTTTTTTTTTTTAACCTGTGCTTTTAGTGTCATGCCAAAAAAATCATTGCCAAACCAAAGTCAAGGAACATTTTCCCTATGGAAAAAGGAGTTTTATGATTTCAGGTCTTATATTTAAGTCTTTATTTATTATTATTAATTTTTAAAATTTATTTTTGGCTGCGTTGCGTCTTCGTTGCTGCGTGAGGGCTTCCTCTAGTTGCGGTGAACGAGAGCTACTCTTTGTTGCGGTGTGCGGGCTTGTCACTGCAGTGGCTTCTCTTGTTGCGGAGCACCGGCTCTAGGCATGCAGGCTTCAGTAGTTGTGGCTCGTGGGCTCTAGAGCACAGGCTCAGTAGTTGCTCCGCGGCTGGGATCTTCCTGGACCAGGGCTCGAACCCATGTCCCCTGCATTGGCAGGCGGATTCTTAACCACTGCACCACCAGGGAAGCCCATATTTAAGTCTTTAATCCATTTGGAGTTGCTATTTGAATACCTCAGATGGCACATCCACTCCACCTCACAAAATGGGCCTGTGTAAACAAGAAAATGGCCCAACTCAAAATCGTAAAGAAAAGAGTTATCATGTTTATCGAGACATTCTGTACTTTTTAATGGCAGCTGTGATCTTTACTCTGTAATATCTCTCTAAGTCTCCCCAAAGTGGCTCTGCCAATGGCCACTCCCAGGCTTTCTCAGCCTCATGAAGACCCACCAGTAGCTGGATGTACAGTTCCCATCTCAACTTCCATTGATCAAAGGAGCCACTGAATACAATTCATACTTGGACTGGCCACGGGACCTGAGGCTTTTCTGAATGGCAATTCTGAAGTTCTGCAAAAACTATAACAGTGATCCCATCTAGGCCGGCTGGCTGAAGCCAGGAAGGGGGAACAACGTCTGCACATACCCTAAAAACTAATGAAAATAAATAAATAACAACAACCATAAAAATGGTAAACAAAAGATATTCTGAGGTTATGGTTACATGTCAACACTTCAGTGAGACCACAAAAAGGTTAATGCTATTTTAGAGACATCCATGGAAACCTTGGTTCCAGAACAAAGGAGGGATTGTTTGGGATCTCTCTGTGCTGGTCAGATCACCACTGCACCACTGTTTTAATCTGGGTGCCTCAGTCTGTAAGCAGCCCTGACAAACTGAAGTTTCCTGATAAATTCCCTCCACCACTGCCATTCAAACACATGGGTCATTGCAGGGTCAAACTGGGGTGAGAAAGAAGTGGGTTGGACTGGGGCGTTATTGCAATTCTGGAATTTACAAAATCTTTGACACTGTATAACTTCCTTGAGCTGTAATAAACAAAATGACCAATAAAATCTATCTCCAAATGGCCTCTGTCTCTGCTATTGTTAAAATTACCCAAGAGCTCCAGAAGTGATCAAATAGAGGTCCTGATGGACAGAAATTACAGGGTGCTATACTTTAATTTAATGGAAGAAACATTTTCTGTTAAGTAAATAGACTAAGTGTTAAGACTGTGAGTCCCTGAACTTGGAAGTGACCGTCAGAAGAGGTCTGGTAGAAGGGCAACTAATTGAATGAGATAACCCTAACTCTAACCTGGTTTGCCCTGGCTGCCATATTTCTACTTTTTACCTTGGGTGTGGGGGTGAGAACAGAATGGGTCTGGCAATCAGCCACCGACCTTCCTTCTCTGCATGGCTTCTGACGCCACCTAAAAGCATGTCCCCTCCGTTCTCCTGTGGTGGTGGCTTTGGCCCAACACACTACCCTCTTTTCCCAAGCAGCGCACACAGAGGGATCACCCAAGAAGAGAGCAGTGGAGACACAGGGAATGTCTGCTCTTATCTAAGCAGGGAGAGACTGAGCAGAGGTGGGACATTGTGCTACTTGGTGGCCTGGAGAATGAGGGACAAACAGCCTCTCTCCCTCTCCCTCCTCAGGGCCCAGCACCAAAGGACTAGGGAATTGCATCTGACTTGACAAGGATGAAAAGGCCAGAGCGATGTCAGCCTACCTGGTGTTTACTAGGCTCCTAATATGGGCCCTTTACGTGAGGCCCTTGATACTCTGAGGATTAGATACTTTTATAGGGCTATATGGAATTCTGAAGGCCATGAAAAGCCATGGGTGAATCCAGCATGGGGGTGACATCGGACTAGCAATTTAGGGCCGGCTCTGGTGTGAAGGTTTAAGGAAGGAGAAAAAGAGACCTTCATATGTCTGCCTGGTCGCCCTGCCCAGCAACCGGGGCAGGGAGAAGGGCAGGGCTTTGGAGATGATGCTCTCTCCAGGAACAAAGAGCTTTGGTCAGTTTGAAACATCCCCTAGACCCTGTTTCTCGGGGCTCAGTATCTGGGAGGCAACTTGATAAAGGAGGTATGGCCCAAAGCGGGGTTGGTCTGATCCACCTGTTGACCTTGGTTCATTTGCAAATCAGCCTAAATTAGAAGACCCTCAAAATTAGCCATGCTTCATCCAGAAATATCCCTAAACCCCCAACTCCTTGTTAATCAGGCGGGTACTTGGACAGGCATATGGCCGAGAGAGAGGTTGGGGATAGGAGAGAAAGTATTTGCATTTCATCAGTTTCCATCTTGGTTCTACTCAATTTTCTGTGTGGGAATTTTTAACTGAATCCACCTAAGCTTCGAGCGATTTCTAGCTGCCTAACAGATCCTAAAAGGTCATCTTACGTCAGGCAGGAAAGACCTCAAACCAACTATAGAGCCCATGAACCCCAGAGGCAGAGCAGCTCAAAGAGGCTGCCTAACCTTGCTTTGTATGCTGAGTTTGTCCTCACACCAGTACTTCATCTTCTGTTCTTTTGCCACAGTGAAAGGGACAGATGATTAAGTACTCTTGGGAGGCATGGGGAATTCATGGGAAGGTGGGCTTGCTCGCATTAAACTGTATTTATAACCTTTTGCAGTTGAAGACAATTGAGCAGCCAAAGAAAATAGCCCAAGAGGGAAACCAAAGAGATTTAAGATGTCTTGATGGACAATTCTTGTCAAAGCTCCCAGACCAGTATAATCTGGTATAATCTCGTTGAAAATGCAGCCCTTTCCATCCTTTACTGGAAGGTAAAAGAGAAAACAGTCCATGACTCGTCTTATCTGCATGATTAGTGGTATTTACAAAACACAGATTCATTGTGTAGCAAGAGATAACTAGTAGGAGCTTGTTTGCAGGTGTAAGATTTAAAAAGAATCTGCAGAGACTTCTCTGGTGGTCCAGTGTTTAAGACTTTGCCTTTTAATGCAGGGGCTGCGGGTTCAATCCCTGGCCAAGGAGCTAAGATCCCACATACCTCGGGACCAAAAAACCAAAACACAAAATAGAAGAAATATTGTAACAAATTCAATAAAGACTTTGAAATTGGTCCACATCAAAAAAAAAAGAAAAAAGAAAAATCTTAAAAACAATCTGCAAACATCAGAAACACAAGGGCTCCATTCCCTCCCACCACCACTCATTAGATTGGTCTAAGGCAGGCTGTGAGCTGGGTCTGAAGAATCCCATATAGATAAATCAAGAAACAGTGGATACGCCCTTTCAAGCTGATCAGACAAACAAGGGAAAAGCTCATTTTTTGGACATAACCTGAAAGTCCACTTGAAAAGGCTTGAGCACATTATGGGTACAGTAGGGGCATGGAAAAGAAAGGAGAATTCTGGGCTTCCCTGGTGACGCAGTGGTTGAGAGTCCGCCTGCCGATGCAGGGGACACGGGTTTGTGCCCCGGTCCGGGAGGATCCCACATGCCGCGGAACGGCTGGGCCCGTGAGCCATGGCCGCTGAGCCTGCGTGTCCGGAGCCTGTGCTCCGCGACGGGAGAGGCCACAACAGTGAGAGGCCCGCGTACCACAAAAAAAAAAAAAAAAAAAGAAAGGAGAATTCTAAAGGATTCTTACTCAACTCTAATTAACCAGCTCAGGATTGAAGAACAGTCGGAGTGAGGGAGGGAAGGGACAGAAAACCCAGAGGTGTGGAGGATTACAGAAAGCTCTGCAGAGAAGGTGAGAACCTCCAGAACAAAGAGTCTATTTCATTCAATTCCACACACCTGTCCTTCACCCTCTCTCAGTGACTCACTCCCATGTCACAAATTCTCCACCCCGACAGGGGTTTCCACCCCAGGCTGCCTCCATGCTTTCCTCCTGGTCAATATGCCTCCTATTGCCCTCATAATTTCCCTAATCACCTGAGGCTGCATCTTCACCACTTCTGTCACCCAAAGTCACCAGCCCCTAACCGACATCATCAGAAAGCATGTTATATAGATTTCTTCAACATAACCGTGTCTCTAAAGGTTTAGACTTAAAATGCATCTGTATACATCACATCATCTTCTAAACCTACTTAGAAAGCTCATTTTTAAAATCTGCAGCCTAATGAATCTCTTTAAGAATACACATTTCTGGGCTTCCCTGGTGGCGCAGTGGTGAGAGTCCGTCTGCCGATGCAGGGGACACGGGTTCGTGCCCCGGTCCGCAAAGATCCCACATGCCGCAGAGCGGCTGGGCCCGTGAGCCGTGGCCGCTGAGCCTGCGCGTCTGGAGCCTGTGCTTCGCAACAGGAGAGGCCACAACAGTGAGAGACCCACGTACCGCAAAAAAAAAAAAAAAGAATACACATTTCTGTGTGTATTTGGTTTTCCTGAAGTGGGACCTATCTGGCACATCTTTTAAAGATACAGTCTCAAATGTTTTAGAGTTTAAAACGTAAGGCAGTTTCAAGAGAACCCAACGCATATAGTTTCGGCTCGATTACCAGCAGACTATTAATAGCTTGTCTGCCTGTCTGCAGAAACTGGCTGGGAAGACTCTGCAATCAGATGTCTTTCACACCCCCTGTGACTGAGCTCTGACCAGTGCAGGGCTGCTTGTACTTTCAGGTGATAGAAAACATCCCAAAGAGAAAAGCCAGACCTGTGTCCATGCCAAAGCAAGCCACACAGGCAGAAGGCGTTCACGAAGCTGACGGTTTTCTTCACAGAGCCACCCTGAGCCAAAGGGCTCCCCCAACCTTCCTCCCATTTCAGAACTCCCAGTCTCAAGATGCTTGTGGATTCCTCAGGATCCTCGGCCTCTGTTTGAAAAATACTTTGTTAATCATTAAATCCTGTCACTTAGGAGGTGAGAAAAGCAGAGGTAGACATCTGACACTGAAGAGCAGGCCTGCTTATAAAGGGACATTTATCAACCAGTGTTCAGGTAGGAAAACTGGAACCACTCTAGCAATTTCAGAGGGTCGGAAGGGAAGGAGTAGCAGAGAGAGAAAGCTGAGTCCGCTCGCCCGTGGAAGCTACAGGCAACTCGGAGCCTACAGTTACCAGATGTCACTCATGCTGGAGTGGAGCCCAGGCTCTGTGCCGCTGCTTGAGCAGAACCCAGGAGCCCGCGCTGCCTGGGGGCTGCTGGTGCCACTCGCTGGTGGTGACTTCAGATGCAGGGGGGGAAAAAGGCATCTCCCTTCCTCCTGAGACAGAGACCAGCAGCCCCTGGCAGCCAGGAGCGGGCCTCGGAGTTCTCCTGTGAACATGAACCCTTTCACAGAACATCCACGTCAGACAAGGCCATCACTCTGGCCAAGCTGAGGCGAGACACAAACACGACCGCTCCACCATCATGGGTGAACTTGGCCAACACGGGACTACTGTTCAAACGACAAAATGAGCAAACATCCCCATTCTGGCTGACGTGAGCATCTGCTGCTTCTTTACCAAGGACAATTTGGGCCTCACACTGCTCGTCCATCCTTCTAGATCAGATTTGTTAAGACACCCAGTCACGGAATTACCCCACTTCCTGACAGCATCTAACTCAGAGCAAGCTCCTCTCCCTAAACTCTCCCCCAGATCACCTGCCACAAGCCCAAACCCTATAATCGACTCTTTCTTACACTCTCAACTGAGACACCCCCAGTTCCCTTGTAGTCACCAGGTAGTCTAGGCAATTAAACAAGCATTGGCTAAGAACCAAGGTTGATAGCTTATTGATGTGTTACCACCACACTACAAAAAAGAGGTAGGTGTATGGGATGAATTACACAACGCTAGTTTCGAATCACCTGGAACTGTCCTCTTATCTCTCCTCTTATTTCTCAACAGTTTTCCTTGTTTTTAATATCCTTTATCCATTCCATCTTAGTGCTGAAATCATGTCCACCTCACTAACTCAATTCTCTATCGTATCTAGTCAACTGCTGACTAGCTCTATTCTCGTACCATACTTGCATAATATTGGACTATGTCGGGTACCAGATGAGGTGCATTCAGTTAAAGATGGCTCTAGGTCTCCACCCAAATCCTCCACCCAGAAGGAAGAATGGAACTTGTAATTTTGCATGACTAATCCAGGACCTAGCAGCCTGGGTCAGTTAAAAATGGAGCTTGGGCTGCAATCAGCTCTAGCTGAACCACACAGAGTGGGAAACGGAAAAGGGTGATTCCCAAGAAAAGCTAGAGAAGCTCTGACCAGAATTAGGGAAAATGGAGCCGAGCAGGGAAAAACCATGCATGTCCACTACAGCACCCTTAACTGTTATTGCTGTTCACCTACCTATTCTGAGTGAAAACCTGTGCATTTTGGGGCTTCTTTCCTAATACCAGAGAAAAACGCTCCAATGCCACTTTTTTTCCTTGTCATTGTCACCAACAGCAGCACTGAGCCAGGTCTGTCATGGTCACCTCATGGTTTTTGGAGCTAACAGATTCTCAAAACTGCTGGTGCAACACCAGCCCCTCCAGTGTAACACGGGGTCTGGCTCTACATATTTATATATTTTATTTTTGAATGTTTAGTATTTGGGCTTATAATTCAGAATAAGGTAAAGAACTCCAGAACACCAGGATAACCCTGGAAAGTTGAGGACCAATGAGGAATTTGTTTTTCCTAGACATATTGCGATATTGAAATACCCTCTCAGCTCTCCAGACCAGGTAGTTGGAGCCAAGAGGCTCTACCAAACGACTCGTTTAGGAACTTGACAGCCTGGAAGGTTTTATTTTTATCCACTTACCCAACAAACACAGCAATGAAAGCAATAACAGGTCAATCGATCATTACCAAAAATCATTAATATGCATGAAGACACTCCCTATTTCTTTCTCTAGGACCGAGGGCTAATCGTGGCTTTTAACAACCACTATCTCTGTGAACTAAAAGATGCGAATCACCCAAGTATTAAGTCCATTCTGAATGCCCAGGGTGCTGAGGCCTACTTTGGAATGAATTAAACCGACTTAAAGAAGGTCCATTCATGTGGAGACAGGTGAGGCCGAAGGCCACCTTATACATGAATGGGTGTAAGGAACGGGTTTTATTGGGGAAACATACAAGCTAGTACGATGAGACATACAGTCCCCTGCTCTGTCCTCATCCATGGAGAAATACAAAGGGGCAGAGCACATCGGGCAAACCATGGTATGCTCCAAGGGTAGGCCCTGCCTTGGCTACATCATCTGCACAGTGCCAGCATGAAAGCAGCCTGGCATGCAGAGAGAGGAAACGTCAGTGCACGGGTGCCATGCTGTCCGAGTTTACACACCAGATGCTAGAACTTGGTGACTTTGTAAGAAGTGGCGTTCTAGCTTCAGGGACACAGGAGCCTGGGAAACACATGGGAAACTAAGTGTGTGCCCAGCCTCTCTCAGCTGACAGCAGGTGACCTTCAGTCCCAGGTAGCCCACTTCCAGACAACCTGAGGAGGGCTCTGGGGGTGATCAGTGAACAATTCTACCTGTCTCTCCACAATTTACAAGCCACAGATTCATCTCCAACTTCTTCTTAGTGGAGGTATTGAAGAATCCGTTCATCTTGAGGGAGCATAGAAAACGGAATTGAAACTATTCTGGGCCTTTTGAAAACGATAAGGCAGCCATCGTTAATCTCTGCCACTGACTTGGAAGTTAGCATCCTCTGAGTTCAAACCCCGTCACTTGGCAATCAGTGAAAGAAAAAAATTCATCTTAAAGTACCTCCTGTTAAATACACAGAGGGATGCTGGATTGCTCAGTGCCAGGGGTCCTGTGACTCCTTCCTCAAAGTCACACAGCCAATGGGACATTGACCATCCCCCTGGAGAATTAGATTTGCAAGTCAGCCCCAGGCTATGTGCCTAACATTCAAGTAGCTTTGGGATCTCAGTGACTAGGCTTCCCAAAGACATGCATGATGGAAAGGTGCTCACAGGACAAAAAGAGTCAAATGTGCTTTTGCTTTACATTACAACTGAAGAAAATTGAGAATTTGCTTTTTAAATTATTGTTTTTGCTGCCCAGTTGTAAACTATCCTATTCTTTTAGTATGAATATATATTGTTAGAGAGGGTGAAATCGTTTTCATATATTTATTGACCATTTGTAGTTTGTGAATGATTTTTTTTCCTGCCTTTGGCTGTCATTTTCCACTTGGAGTTCTAAAAAGGAAATCGTAAGCATTCCTTACATATTAAAGTTATTGGCCATTTCTTTGTGATACAGTTTGCAAGGATTTTTCCTAGCTTGTTATTTGTCATATTTGGTATCTGACACACAAAAGTTGAACGAGTTATTAGCTGGGTCTATCAACCTTTTCTTTTATAATTTCTACCTTTGTTTTATGAGTAAAAAGTCCTTTTAAAATAAAAGTTATGTAAGTAATTATATTTCCTTCTAGTGATTTTGAGGGTTTGTTTGAGGGGCTTTTTACATTTAAATCCACCTGAAATTTATGTTAATGTATGGGAGGAGATCACAAAATCTATTTTTTCAAATAGTTATCTGGTTATTCCTAATCTGTTTATTGACAAGTTCTTCCTCTTCAACATAAAATGCTACTTTTGTCATCTAATGAATTTTTATATATACCTGATCTGGATCTGGAATATTCTATTTCATTGATTAATCTGAACCTGATCACATAATTTTCATACTATAACTTTGAAATACTATATTGTCTGGTGATACGCATTATCTTCCCCCCCCCTTTTTTTAAAGAATGCTGTGCTTTTATTTAATTTTAATGTGTTTTTTTTTGGCTGCGAGGAGTGGCATGTGGGATCTTAGTTCCCCCACCAGGGATCGAACCCGTGCCCCCTGCACTGGAAGCTTGGTGTCTTAACCACTGGACTGCCAGGGAAGTCCCACATCCTTCCCCCTTTTTAATTTTTACAACCATTTATATGCATAAATAAATATTTTATATCAGCTTTAAATACTTTGGTAAATTTCCCTCCCCAAAAATCCCCCTGAAATGGGAATTGGAATTACAGTAAATGTATTAGCTAATTCTGATAAATGGACTGGTTTTGCAATCCAGGACCTATAAAATAACGTCGTTCTACTTCTGTTAAGTCATTGTTCATGACCTTGTTTTCCTTCTCATAGACCCTAGAATGCTTTATTATTCTCACAGACCCTAGAATGTTTAATTCCTATGGTATCTATTTTTCAATAATTAATGAGATCTTTTATTCTTTATATTATCCAAGTTATTAATGCTCTTATAAAGGAAAATAATTAGGTTTGGTATATTTATTTTATCACAGGACACATTTTGAAATCTCCTTTTAGTTCTAAGTGCTTCACTTGATGCTCTTGAGATAACTTGGGGTCATCAGTTTAATAGCTATTAAGGCCAAATATGTAAAAATTAAAACTATAATTGAAAGTTTAAATAGTTTTATGATTTAAAATTAAATACTTTCACCTGGATTACCTCACTTAATTCTCACAAAACTTAATATGAGATAAAATTTAGTGTCCTTATTTCACAGATGAAGGAACGCAGGCTGAATCTACACCACTGGCAAATGACAGAATTGGAACCTGAACGCAGAGAAGTGGTTAAAAATCTCAATTACGTATATTTATACGGAGTATTATACATTTATTGTATGTGATTCTGTAGAATACTGTCTAAATTAGTGTTTCTGTACTGTTTTTCACTTCCCAGCACACATAGAAAATGAAAATATTGTATAATATTGTATGGGGCTAAGTGGACAACCAGCTTGCAGCTCTGGCCCTCTAGACACCTATGTCTCAGGACATCTATAGCCCATTTAAAGCACTGCATTTGGGATGCTCTGAATTACTGATGTGCAAAGACACCCATGTTGCAGTGTTACACCACAGTATGTCCCTGTGAGGAATAAATGAATAAAAACATGTAAAGCCCTTACTATGATGCCTGGGATATCAAATGCCCTCAGTAGTAGCTGTCATTGTCCCTTTTCTTCTGCCCTTAAGTCTGTACAGAGCAGGCCTCTTTCTTATGTTTCAGGAACGGCCTTTATCAAAAAAAATGTAAAAGTAACTGTGTGCACCAGAAGATCCTGTTTACCCACCTAAACAGTCCTGGTTCTTCAGACAGCATGATCAAGTACATGCCACGCAAACCTGGACCCTCTACTTTATTTATTTATTTTTTGTAATGCTCATAGAATATTTATTTGTAATATCCCCAAATTGGAAACAAACCAAATGTCAATCAACACTTAAAGGAATAGATAATGGTATATTTATAAAACAGAAAAGTTACTGCAATGAAAAGGAGTAAACTAGTGACACATACAGCCACGTGGATATATCATAAAATAAGTAGGCTGTGTGAAGGAAATCAGATAAAAAAGAATAAATACTGCATTATTAATTTTTTAATAAAATTCCTAAAAATACAACCTAATCTCTAGTGGTAAAATTCAGAACAGTGGTTGTCTGGGATAAGAGGGCAAAAGAGGTGGGAAATACTCAAAAGGAACACGAAGAAGTTTTGAGGTGATTTTATGTGCATTTGCTTGATTATGGTGATAGTTTTATGGATGTATACATATGTCACAACTCATTAAGATGTACACTTTAAATATTGGACCCTCTACTTTAGCATCCATGTTGGACCCTCTACTGTATCATCCATATTGGACCCTCTACTTTGGCATCCATATTGGACCCCCTACTGCAGCATCCATATTGGACCCTCTACTGTAGCATCCATATTGGACCCTCTACTTTGGCATCCATATTGGACCCTCTACTGTAGCATCCATATTGGACCCTCTACTGTAGCATCCATATTGGACCCTCTACTGTAGCATCCATATTGGACCCTCTACTGTAGCATCCATATAAGATGCCTCAAATCCCATCCCGTGTTCTGTGTGGATCCCGCCCAGCGTGGCCCCACCCCAAAGGTCCCAGGCATTTCCAAGTGAATTCAGTACTCCGGTTGGTCCTACTTGCAGCCTGTTGTTTTCTCTGGACACTTGTTCTCAGATCCTGGGGCTACCTTCCTCTCTCCCCACTCGCCGCCCCCTACCCTGGCCCCAGCTCCTAACTCCATTTTCATGCAGTCTCACTAACCATCACTGGTTGGCTTTACCAGATTTTGCTAAAGGTTTGGAGTAATGGAGGGAGATTACAGCAAAGTACAGGCAACAGATTAAATCTAACACTAGACTTTAATGTCCTAAAAATGTATCGACTATTCCTCTGATGGGCCTTCCTGAATCATAAGGAAGAGACCTTCTGTATGCACCTAAGGGGAAATAACAGCCACTCCTGAGGGCTCCAGGTATTATAATAAGGTCTTTACATGTATGTACGCATGTATTTCTCTTGCTGGGTATGATCAGCTGACTGTCACCTTTTTGATACACACGTCTTCTCATTTCCCCTTCTCTCTCTTTTCTGTGCTTGAGATCCCCTCAGTCATTCCAGCTGCCAGAAAACAGCTCCCAAACCCTGCATCCTTTATTTAGGGAGCCGTTTATTCCTCTTTTCTTTCCCCTCACACCCAGTGGAAGGGAAGCCTCCTCTTCAACTCAGAGGTCCATTAGGTGATTTTTCTGTATAAGGATCCATCGCCTTTAAATAAAGTATGTCACTTCTAAGTGTACAGATGCAGATACAGTGCTTTGCTTCTGAATTGCTTTCTTTTCCTTCTGGCTACATAAGCCTCCTGCCCCACATTTTATCCCCCTCCTGGGCAAAATCTTATTTGTCCGAGAACCTCTCTCTGGGGCATCCATGGCTTATCTCCTGCCACAAGTGGGACTGCTGCTTTCACTCTCGGGTTCCAGCCCCTGTACCCCTAGTAAGTGCAGAGATGGTGTGCAGTCCAGACAAGGTGGAAAGAAAAGCCCCCCATCCCCCCTTCTCTCTGCTCCCCCGATTTATCCAGACTGACCTTCAGGGACCTGTTCAGATCACAGCCCTCCTGCCCCGCTATCTGTTACTTACCTGAAAAGTTTTCTGCAAACTGCTCCTTCAAGATGCAAATAGCTTACACCAGGGAAAGCTGCATAGAGCTGGCCTACTTCCTGAGAAGCTTCCTTCTTAGCTTTGGCAGATAAGGAAATGTTGGGATCTTTGAAAGTAATTCTTCTTAGCTGAATATAACTCCCGCTGATGGAGTGGGGAGGCAGTGGTCAGAGGGCCTGGTGTGGACCCATGACCTTTTCTGGGCCAGGCCAGGGGATGCCTTTGTCCTTGACCTCCTGACCTTGAAGCTGGCTCCTTCAGGTGGCTGTCATAAAAGACACATTCCATCCCTGCCACCTTCCATCCCAGCCGGGTACTGGTCACTCTCAGCCTGCTCAGTCTAAACTGCAATTCGTGGCCAACAAAATGGAACTTTCTTCAGTCAGGCCCATTGGTGGACCATTTGCCTAGACATACCCTTTAGGTCTGATACCTGAAACCCCAGAAAGAAAAAGTGGGTCACCTAAAGTTTTATGCTTTGAAGCAGCAAGATGGGTGTCACACGCAAGTGTGCTAGCTTCAAGTCCTGACCTCTGCCTGTCACGCCTCAATGCCTCCACCTCTCCTAGCTGATGACAGGGTTTCCTAGACAGGCCACCTTCTTCCAGCACAGCCTTTCCCAGCATGGCACCCCTCAGCCCACTCTCCAGTGCCCTGGGCCCCCGATGGAAGACAATGGGCAGTCCTGTTCCCCCAGGTCTGTCCCCATGTTCTGGTTTTCCTCACGTAAACAGGCACCCTTCACATGCCCATTCCCTTAGGGGTCTGTAGTCTGCTTTATCTGGTAAACCAACCTGTGCTCATGTAGAAACTGGGACTGCCCAGTAGCTTGACAAAGCGTTTCATCTCCCAAGAAGGATGTTGATACAGAATTTTCATGACATTTGGACTTACAATCACAGGATCAAAGAATCCTAGGGTATGACAGCATGGAGGGACTTCAGCGATGCTATAGACCAGTACATCCGTTTTCCAGATGGGGAAACAGACTCAGGAGGGGAAGTGACTTTTGCAATGGTTTTCCGTCATAATGAAGAAGTAGAGCCCATGGTTCCTGATTTCCAGGCCAGTGCTTTTCTTACTGGCTCAGATATCAACTGAAATCAGAGGGGGCTCTGAATGCCCCAGGAGCTGGGTGGGGGAGAGGTATGAAGACACATCCACAGACAGAAGGACCCTAAGGAGAAGGAGGTATAATGTTAGTTCAAGAAGAGTGTGTTTTGTTTAAAAAAAAAAAAAAAACAAAACTTTTTAAATTCTAAAAGTAATGCATGCTTTTTTTTAAAATATAGAAGAGTATAACATGGCAAATAGATCTCCCTTCCCCAGAGGCATTCGCTACTAAGCTGGTGTATCCTTTCAAACATTTTTATCCATAAATAAACATACACATATTTGTATATGTTTGTGTATTTATTTACAAATGCGCATATAGATACATACATTTTTTCACAAAAGAGAGCTCGTATTATACACTCTATTCTGAGATTTGCTTTTCTGCTTTACTTAATGTATTCAGTACATTTTGTCTACATCAACACATATAAATGTCCCTCTTTTTGAATGTCTGCTTAGTAATCCATAGTGTTGATATATCCTAACTTATTTAACGTATTGATGGGTATCTGCGCTGTTCCTAGTTTAAGGAAATTATAAAGAATGCTGCACTGAGAATCTCCATATAGATCTCTGTGCATTGCTGAGATTCTGTAGGATAAATTTCTAAAAGTGGAAATGCAAGGTAAGGGAGATGAGCACTTTAAATTGTAATTTTTAGAGTGGGCTTTCCTGATCTCCTTTTCTAGCCCGCCACCACCTGCTGACCTTCTCCATCCCTTTACCCTGCTTTTTTTGGTTCTCCATCTGAGATGATATACATTTATTTATCATTCATTTACCCTTCTGGAAACTCCTGACATGAGGGGCTTTCACTGTCAGTTCACAACTGCAGATGTTCACTGGTGTGATCCAGGTCTTAAACAGTGTCTAGCACATAATAGGTGTTAAATAAACATGTTTTCATTCATTTATTCCTTCCTTCATTCACTAAGTGTATATTGAGCACCTATTACATGCCAACACTGTTCTAAAGCACTGGAAATACATCACTAATGAAAGCGGACAAAAATCCCACCCTGTTATTCAGTGAATGAAGGGCTCGTTCTAGTAGGGGAATATTTGGGGCTGGAGAACACTTTGATCTCTTCAGAGCAGACTGTTTTTCCTCCCCAGTCTAACAAGACTCTGTTGGATTGCCGCATCCCTGCGGGAAAGCATCACACAGACCCACACTGATTCTAGGTCTAGAGGTGGTCTCTTCCTGTGTACTTGCCACACCAGACACGTGCCGGGGGTTCAGCAAACAGATCATCAGAATGTTCCATTAAGGCCAGCTCTCCCAGTAATGACAAAGAGCTGGATGAGAAAACTGTTATGTTGCTGACATCTCTGACATTTAATTTACAATAATGATGTTCGCTCGGGCCAAAACATCTACAATTAAACCTCTCACTTTAAAATTTAATATCAAATTGCACTTTCTTGAACTTTTGATCAGTCAATCCATTAAAAACTAGCTGTAAAGTGGGCAGCAGCTGACTCCCAGAAAATCACAGACGGAAAAGGTAAAGGACGGGCTCAGAGAAAGGGAGGACAAGCCAGGCAGGTGAGGGTCAAGGCTGACTCCTTGAAGCTGGATTTTTTTTTTTTTTTTCTTTGCGGTACGCGGGCCTCTCACTGTTGTGGCCTCTCCCGTTGCGGAGCACAGGCTCCGGACGCGCAGGCTCAGCGGCCATGGCTCACGGGCCCAGTCGCTCCGCGGCATGTGGGATCTTCCCGGACCGGGACACGAGCCCGTGTCCCCTGCATCGGCAGGCGGACTCTCAACCACTGCGCCACCAGGGAAGCCCCGAAGCTGGATTTCTTGAAGGCTCACATCTGCCAGCACGTCCACCCCAGATGCTGAGCCAGACCTGAACCAAGGGGCAAAGACTGGCACTTGGTCTTCTCCCACTCTCTAACCTGCTGTCCCTTTGGGGAGGGTCACAG
This sequence comes from Phocoena sinus, assembly GCF_008692025.1. NCBI lineage: Eukaryota > Metazoa > Chordata > Mammalia > Artiodactyla > Phocoenidae > Phocoena > Phocoena sinus. Next base: position 32,690,208 of record NC_045764.1, on the reverse strand, counting down.
TGTGCACCAAGCCAGGCAAGGGTGCATGGAGTGGTCGAGCCATGTCAGGTAACTGGTTATGACAGAGGTCTGGTTTGAAACTCCAGCCACTCCCGGGACTGGAGCCCTGCTTGTGATGGGAAAGCTGGGGTCACTCAGTCCTCCTGAAGAGGTCAACCGTTGCACAATGGGAAGAATCAATAAAAATGAAGGAGTGGCACCATTTTGCTCAAGGTAGTGAGACTTCTTTCTTTTTTAGATTTTGTTTTATTATAGAACATGTGTTCAGTTTTTTTTTTTCAGTAGAAAACATAGATAAGCAAAACCCAAAACAAAATCTGCAAATCACACTGCAGCACTATTTACAATAGCCAAGACATGGAAGCAACTAAATGTCCATCGACAGATGAGTGGATAAAGAAGATGTGGTACATATATTCAGTGGAATATTACTGAGCCATAAAAAGATTGAAATAATTTGAATCTTGAACTCCATTTGCAGCAACATGGATGCAACTAGAGATTATCATACTAAGTGAAGTAAGTCAGACAGAGAAAGACACATATCATATGATATCACTTATATGTAGACTCTAATTTTAAAAAGATTCAAATGAACTTATTTACAGAACAAAAGCAGACTTATAGATATTGAAAACAAACTTATGGTTACCAAAGGGGAAACCTGGGGGGAGGGATAAATCCGGAGCTTGGGATTAACATACATACCCCACTATATAAAAAATAGATAACCAACAAGGACCTACTGTATAGCACAGGGAGCTCTACCCGATATTCTGCGATAACCTATATGAGAAAAGAATCTAAAAAAGAATGAATATATGTATATGTATAACTGAATCACTTTGCTGTACACCTGAAACTAACACAACATTGTAAATCAACTATACTCCAATAAAATTAAAATATATTTTTTAAAAAAACCTACATATCACACTTGATCTGCCATCAAGAAAAAAAAATACATGGTGAAATTTTCATGATATTCTTTCTGGGATTTTTATCTATGCAAGAACGTGTGTGTATGTTGTGTGTGTGTTTGCATATTTTAACCCCAAATGGGACCGTACTGTGGATAATGCTTTATAACTCAAGGAAGTTATTTTCTTCATAATATTCCTGCACATTTAAGAAAGCTCTTTCCTCTAGGGGTATAGTATATATAATTGTGTTGTTATAGTAAATGGGATCTTTTTTTCCATTAAGTTTTCTAACCAGCTCTTGGTTTGCAAGAAAATATTGACTTTGCATATATTTTTAACCAGCCTCCTACTGTACTCTTGTTAGTTCTAATAGATTTTTAATTAATTACCCTGGGGTTTCCACATACAGAATCGCCTTGGCTACAAATAAAGATTATTTTTAAATGATGACTTTTATTTTATTTTACTTTGAAAGCTTAAGTGCATAAAGAAAAATCAATTTTCAAAGGAACATGGCACATAAGTAAACCTTGTAAGCATCCCCCTGTTTTGCTGTATCTGAAATCGTATTGACAGCCCTGTTTGGGGTTGACCACAGGACACCCTACATGCTGGGGCTGGACAGAGTTTGTCTCCAAAAAAGTAACCATAGACTTGTGACAGGTGAGTAGAGAGCCCTGAATGTTCACCAAGTACCAGAGCTAATTTGAATGCTGACCTGTGCTCTCTGGAGAGCCAGCAATGGGGGTGATTGTCCAAAAATGGAACCAATGGTCTGTGCCACATAAATGTGTGTCAAAGAGGATTTTTTAAACCCGATTTCCCCATTTAATTTTATGAAGTATTTTATTCGGAAAGAGAGGAGAAGGAATCTATTTTGAAGCACTAGTAATTAAAGATTTTTTTCTGGACACTTGATCCATTTTTTTCCATTGAGTTGGTAGTCTTTTTCATCTCAATTTGTAGCTTTCCCTCTCTCTCTTTAATATTCCCCCTTTTCTCTCTCTACTTGAGCATTTCCATGAGATTCCCCACATGCACTACCCACCCTCTTAAAAATAGTCTACCCCACATCTCCTTCTGGCTACAGCTCAAACACAGCAAAGCTTTAGAGCAAAACTCCTTTAAAACTTTATCCTCCAGCCTACAGCTCCTCATCTCCTTGGATGAGTCTCATAGAGTTGCAGTCAAGATGTTGGCTGGGGCTGAGGAAGTTGAACTAGGTAGTTCTCAACAGCTCTTAAATTCCATGGCATTCTGTGACGCGTTGAATAGCCCTGAATAATTCCCACAAACTGAGTTCCTCGGCAGCACACCTGTCTCTGCTCCGAAGCAGTGACTAACCAGCCCAACCCTCCAAGCAAAAGTAAGCTTTATTGATGTTTCTCTATTGCCCTCTTGTGGTCATTCTTCATATTGCCGCAGTTCTAAGAAAAAGATGGAATTCATTTGGTATTTACAGGAAAAAAAAAATACAGTGCTAAATACAGTACATCGAGCAGTGTTTGCTAGGAGTAGTGGGAGATACACATTCATGCAGTTTGCCTCTGTAGACTTTACTCTTTCCGTAGAAGTAAGACACTCTGCCCAGAAGTGTATTATATTTTCTGGCAGTGCGTGGTGAGGCACAGAACTGGATCACAGATCTGACTTTACTCCTTACACACGCCACCCTCACCACCACCAGCATCATCACCACCACCACTGTCACCTCCATCATGACCACTACCATAATCACTGCCAACACCACCCAAAGGTTGAAGCTATCAGACCATGTAGACTTTTGAAATGGAAGTTAACAGAATCAACAGCAAACGGAACAGATTAGCTATAAAACCTAATATTTGTAGAGAACTTTTCATTTCGCAAAGAATTTTCACAAATACTCTTATGGAAACCTTGCGATAGCCTTAAGAGGTGAAGTAAGTACTATTACCATCCTTGTATTTATTTTGCTTTTGAAATTTTTAAGACAGAAAAGTACAAAAGGTAATACAACAAACACCCACATATGTGCCACCCAGAATTAACAAACGCTAATATTTTGTCATATATACTTGAGATTTTTTAATTTAAAAAAAGGAAAAAGGAATACCCCAAGATGAAATAGAAATCCCCCTCCATCCCTCCCCATCTCCATTTCCCATCCTCCATTCCCAAAGGTAACCATTTGTTTTACAACTTTGTATTCAGTGGATGTCTTTATCATCTTAGTATGTACATTTATAGTATATTTAATACACATAGACATAAATTCATATGTTTCCATAAGCCATACAGAATACTATTTTCTGTGTGTTTTTAGTGATACACAAGTAGTATCACACTGAACAATTTTCCAACTTTTTTTTTTCACTCAACAGTATGTTTTCAATACCATTTCATGTCGCTGTATAGGGAGCTATTCTATTTATTTCTAACCGTTGTAAAGTATTCTCACATACTACATTTTGCTTCTCTCTTTTCCTGCTGATGGACATTTAGTTTATACCCAATGTTTTTTCACCACACACAATGCTGCAATGAACATCATTATCCATGTCCCTTAATATCACATCGTATCACAAATGAGAACGCAGAGGCTCTGAGCGGGGAGACCATGTGATTTGCTAACCCTTGCACAGCTCCCAGACGGCAGAGTCAGGACGCGATTGCTACCAAACTGTTCTGCACTCCAGGCATCTCTGTGCATGTTCCCAATGAGACTGGGGTACGACCAATATCTCATAAAAGAAGCTGGGAAAAAAGTGCCTGATTCAAGCTATGAAATGTATCTAATCTTGACAAAATAGAGGTTCTGAAAAGAACGTAATTTAATTTTTTTAAAGTAGCAAAAATTAAAAGAGTTGGATTTATCCAATTCCATCTGTTATGAGCCGAATTGCATCTCCCCCAAATTCATATTTCTGTCCTAACATCCAATATCTCAGAATGAAACTCTATTTGGAGACAAGGCCTTTAAAGATGTAACTAAGTTAAAATGAGATCACTGAGGTGGACCCTAATCCAATATGATTGGCGTCCTTGTAAGAGGAAACTTAGACACAGACATGCACAGAAGGACTGTGGGAAGACACAAGGAAAAGACGGCCATTTACAAGACAGAGAGAGAGGCCTCAGAAGGAACCAACCCTGCTGACACCTTGATCTCAGACCTCCAGCCTCCAAAACCATGAGAAAATAAATCTGCTGTTTACACCCCCCAGTCTGTGGTGTTTGTTACAGAAGCTCCAGCAAACTAATACAGCTTGCAAGAGAGAGCAGCTAACGGGGGTGGGGGGGTGTAGATACTTTGGATTCCAGTCAGTCAAGATGCAGCCTTGGTAATAGTGAGGCGTGGTCCTCCAGGGTCCACCACAGCCCGGATGGAATACCTAACAGAGGTTGCCAGCCCTCTGCTTTGATGACAGACTCCCAAAGCAACTTGTGGTGATTACTAATCGTGCCTTGATACTCAGAAGTTGGTGGAAATGTCCATGTCCCTCGATTCTGTAAACCAATCAATCCACTCTGGTAGGTAGAGTTTTCATGATCTGATCCACCCAGAGTAACAGTGTGGTTTGCCAACGGCTCAAAGTGTAGGAAGCGCCTAAAGTCTAGCTGACAAGCCAGCCTAGGGCGGGGCTCTATTTTTTTTTTTTTTTTTTTTTTTGGCGTTTTCACATCTGCCTGCTAGAGCTGAAGTTCAGGGAAGGGGATATTTCCAACCCAGGTGTGATGGTTAATTTAATACGTCAGCTTGACTGGGCTAAGAGATACACGGAGAGCAGGTAACATTATTTGTGGGTGTTTCTGCAAGCCTATCTCAGGAAGAGATTAGCATTTGGTTAGGTAGACTGAGTAAAGAAGACTGTATACCAGTGTGGTGGGTATCATCCAATCCATTGAGGGACTGAATAGAAAAAGGCAGAGGAATTTGCTTTCTCTGCTGGAGCTGGGACATCCCACTTCTGACCTAGGGCGTCAGCACTTGTACTTATTTTATTTTCTTTTAGCATCTTTATTGGAGTATAATTGCTTTCCAATGGTGTGTTAGTTTCTGCTTTATAACAAAGTGAATCAGTTATACATATACATATGTACTCATATTTCTTCCCTCTTGCGTCTCCCTCCCTCCCACCCTCCCTACCCCACCCCTCTAGGTGGTCACAAAGGACCAAGCTGATCTCCCTGTGTAATGCGGCTGCTTCCCACTGGCTATCTATTTTACGTTTGGTAGTGTATATATGTCCATGCCACTCTCTCACTTTGTCACAGTTTACCCTTCCCCTTCCCCGTATCCTCAAGTCCATTCTCTAGTAGGTCTGTGTCTTTATTCCTGTCTTGCCCCTAGGTTGTTCATGACCATTTTTTTTTTTTTTAGATTCCATATATATGTGTTAGCATACGGTATTTGTTTTTCTCTTTCTCACTTACTTCACTTTGTATGACAGACTCTAGGTCCATCCACCTCACTACAAATTTCGTTTCTTTTTATGGCTGAGTAATATTCCATTGTATATACGTGCCACATCTTCTTTACCCATTCATCTGTCGATGGACACTTTGGTTGTTTCCATGTCCTGGCTATTGTAAATAGAGCTGCAATGAACATTTTGGTACATGACTCTTTTTGAATTATGGTTTTCTCAGGGTATATGCCCAGTAGGAGGATTGCTGGGTCGTATGGTAGCTCTATTTTTAGTTTTTTAAGGAACCTCCATACTGTTCTCCATAGTGGCTGTATCAGTTCACATTCCCACCAACTGTGGAAGAGGGTTCCCTTTTCTCCACACCGTCTCCAGCATTTATTGTTTGTAGATATTTTGATGATGACCATTCCGACTGGTATGAGGTGACACCTCATTGTAGTTTTGATTTGCATTTGTCTAATGATTAATGATGTTGAGCATTCTTTCATGTGTTTGTTGGCAGTCTGTATATCTTCTTTGGAGAAATGTCTATTTAGGTCTTCTGCCCATTTTTGGATTGGATTGTTTGGTTTTTTGATATTGAGCTACATGAGTTGCCTGTAAATTTTGGAGATTAATCCTTTGTCAGTTGCTTCATTTGCAAATATTTTCTCCCATTCTGAGGGTTGTCTTTTCGTCTTATTTATGGTTTCCTTTGCTGTGCAAAAGCTTTTAAGTTTCATTAGGTCCCATTTGTTCATTTTTGTTTTTATTTCCATTTCTCTAGGAGGTGGGCCAAAAAGGATCTTGCTGTGATTTATGTCATAGAGTGTTCTGCCTATGTTTTCCTCTAAGAGTTTGATAGTTTCTGGCCTTACATTTAGGTGTTTAGTCCATTTTGAGTTTATTTTTGTGTATCGTGTTTGGGAGTATTCTAATTTCATTCTTTTACATGTAGCTGTCCAGTTTTCCCAGCACCACTTATTGAAGAGGCTGTCTTTTCTCCACTGTATACTCTTGCCTCCTTTATCAAAGATAAGGTGACCCTATGTGCGTGGATTTATCTCTGGGCTTTCTATCCTGTTCCATTGATCTATATTTCTGTTTTTGTGCCAGTACCATACTGTCCTGATTACTGTAGCTTTGTACTATAGTCTGAAGTCAGGGAACCTGATTCCTTCAGCTCCGTTTTTCTTTCTCAAGATTGCTTCGGCTATTCGGGGTCTTTTGTGTTTCCATACAAATTGTGAAATTTTTTGTTCTAGTTCTGTGAAAAATGCCAGTGGTAGTTTGATAGGGAATGCACTGAATCTGTAGATTGCTTTTGGTAGTATAGTCATCTTCACAATGTTGATTCTTCCAATCCAAGAACATGGTATATCTCTCCATCTATTTGTATTGTCTTTAATTTCTTTCATCAGTGTCTTATAATTTTCTGCATACAGGTCTTTTGTCTCCTTAGGTAGGTTTCTTCCTAGATATTTTATTCTTTTTGTTGCAGTGGTAAATGGGAGTGTTTTCTTAATTTCACTTTCAGATTTTTCATCATTAGTGTATAGAAATGCAAGAGATTTCTGTCAGCACTTGTTCTTAGGCTTTCAGACCCAGACCAGGACTTTCACCATTGATCCCCTGGTTCTCAGGCCATTGGACTCAGACTGAGTTATGCCACTAACTTTCCCAGGTCTCCAACTTGCAGACGGCAGATGGTGAACTTCTCAGCCTCCATAACCACGTGAGCCAATTCCTAAAATAAAATTATTTGGTTTTATTGGTTCTTTTTCCTTGGAGAACTGTGACTAATACTCCAGTCTAGAAGAAATGTCCCACCTCAGGGGCACCAGAATCACAAAGGACAGAATCAGCTCCAGCCTGCAGCCACACTCCAGCTGCCACCCTTACACACCCCTGACCAATTATTCCTTGATCAGAAGTTTCCATCAGGAATGGATTTTACTAATCTTATTAACTTATTTTTCAAGGCCTCTTGAGATGACCAAATAGCTTTTCTCACTTGACACTTCCTAGCTGTATGGCCTTGGGACAAGTTGAATAAATTCTCTGCGCCTCAGTTTCTTCATCTATAAAATGGGAATATTAATAATCCTTATGTCATAGAGCTGTTGTGAGAATCAGCTGAAATGATACACAGAGAGCACTTAGAAATGTGGACACAGCAAGAGCTCAATAGAATTTCTTTTGTAGTTGTCATCATTTGTATTCTTAAACCTTAAAAATAAGAACATTAGCATTTACACTTTCTCCTATCTTCCCCATTGCCTGTATTGTTCTTTTTAAATCATTAGAGTTTATAAAATTTATTCTAACTAGATTTTCCATAGTTGTCTCATCTCAGGGGTCTATTTTAATGGATGAAACACTTCCTGACCATCTGCCCTTTCTATGATGGCTTCTTTCCTTCCTGGTTCTCTAGAGCTTTTCAGGAGGTTAGCTTATTCAATAATGGTTCACGAGTGCTCTGTCCCGAGTTCCTTCCAGCTTTAGAATGGTCACCTGCTGCCTTTGTACATGAATGACAAGCTAGCAGTTTGTAATCTTCTTTAGTCTACGCTCTCTTTACCTAAATTCCTTGTAGACGCTACTTTGCCATCTGTCTCACAGTAAATGTCATAGAAAAGTTGGAGAGCACATGATTTCCTCTTGTCGATTGCTTGCGCTTTTTGTCTTTGCTGTTAATGTAACATAGATGTTGATAGTTTCCTTATCTTTTTTTGAAGCTCAGTAACTTCACTAGGATATGTCTGTGTTGATCATTCTTCTTCAATTTTTCCTAAAATGCAAGGTACCCATTTAAACCAAGGATTGGGGTCTTCCTTTATTTCTATTAAAGCTTTCTTTTTTTATGTCTTTAGATTTGTTGTGGTGGTTCTACTTTCTTCTTCAAGGATCCCAATTATCTGCATGCCAGATATCCTTTGTTATACAGATCTCTCGGTTTTCCCCTGATAACTTCCAGCTCTTTGTTTTTTCCCATTTTATCTTTTTTAATTTCTTTATTTTTTACGTATTTTATTTTTGGCTGTGTTGGGTCTTCATCACCGCATGCGGGCTTTCTCTAGTTGTGGCGAGCGGGGGCTACTCTTCATTGTGGTGTGCGGGCTTCTCATTGTGGTGGCTTCTCTTGCTGCGGAGAACAGGCTCTAGGCACGCAGGCTTCAGTCGTTGCAGCAGGTGGGCTCGGTAGTTGTGGCTCACGGGCTCTAGAGAGCAGGCTCAGTAGCTGTGGTACACGGGCTTAGTTGCTCTGCAGCATGTGGGATCTTCCCGGACCAGGGCTCGAACCCGTGCCCGCTGCATTGGCAGGCAGATTCTTAACCACTGCACCACCAGGGAAGCCCTCTATTGATTTCTTAAAATCATCAATACCAGTATCTTTTCCCAAACGAGACAAGAACCTTTAGTATACCCTCATTCTCTTTAGTCTCTCTGCCTGTCTCTTAAACTCTCTGGATCTTGTTCAGAATGGCAGTATTTGGTTGGCATGTATTTTCTTTCCTCCTTTACTCTGGCCCAAGACTTTTAGACAATAAATCTCAGTTCTCATATGTTTTACCGCTGCCTCTGAGGTTTAGTTCTCTTCTCCTCTGCTGTGGTCCTACGTGCCTGAGATTTCTCAGTGGGTTTTCATGTTTACAATTTGGCTAAAGTCCAGGGTTATTTTATTCTTGCCTTTTCTATTTAAAAAATGTGCCCTCATTTTCTTCTTGCATGCAATGTTGCTGTTGAGAAATCTAATTTAAGTCTGATTGACAGAGGATTTGTTTTTCTCTCTGGAGGCATTTGGAATTCTCTCTTTGCCTTTGGTATTCTTAAATGTCATTATGTGTCCACATGGGGATTCACCTGGTCAAACCTCAACCCTGTTTGTCACTCTGAGAGGCTTTTGCTCTGAGATCTTACTTTCTTTCATTCCAATATATGTACTTTTATTATTTCTTCAAATATATTTTTTCTACTTCAGGTTCACCTATTGTCCATCTCTTATCTCTTCTATTTTCACCTTTCCTATCTATTAGCTTTTTTTTTTTTTCTCTTTTTCTTTTAATAATTTCTCCTTTCTTCCTGCTGCCATCTAGGACGGTTTTTCGTACAGATCAGCTCTATGTCATGCTTTTATTTCCTCTGGAGTAGTCTTCATTTCTACTTTTATATTCCTCATCCGTAACATTTCCACTTGGTTCTTTATTACAACTTCTTGCTATAGCTAAATATTATTAACATTTTCTCGTTTAGAGTATACTTATTTTGTTACTTAAAAATTGGGGTCCACATGTTCCAACAACTTTGCTTCAAATGACATGGTTGAATGGTGGTCAAGGTGTTATACCTTTTTGGTATCCTTCGGGGTCTGGTTGTTTCTGCCTGGGTATTCATGTTCCCTTGGGGTCTGGGAATGCGTATTGACAAGGGCTAAAGTCTAGGACCTAGCTGGTGTCTCTGCAGAGGATTTAATGAGGTGGCGGGGGAGGGAGCCCCAGGATGGAGAATCACAATGGGTAACCCTCATTTGCTAATACTTGCCAGCCTTGTTGTTCAATGTTCACTTTATATTTTTTATAATTCTTAATTTTTATTTTATTTTTGGCTGCATTGGGTCTTAGCTGTGGCTTGCAGGCTCTTTGTTGCAGTGCGTGGGCTCCTCTCAAGTTATGGCGTGTGGGATTTTTCTCTCTCTAGCTGTGGCGCACGGGCTGCAGAGCACGGGGGTTCTGTAGTTTGCACATGCGGGCTCTCTCATCGAGACGCGCGAGCTCAGCAGTTGCGGCGCGCGGGCTCAGCTGCTCCACGGCATGTGGCATCTTAGTTCCCAGACCAGGGATTGAACCAACATCCCTTGCATTGGAAGGCGGATTCTTTACCACTGGACCACCAGGGAAGTCCCTTAATGTTCACTTTAAACACTCGGAAAGAAGAGCCTTGGGATGAGAGAGTGGCCTTAGTTTTTAATCCACCAGCCATGGATCTTAGGGAGGGGAGGACAGGGAAGAGTAGACGCCCTGGGGCAGCTGGTCAACCACCGCTCCCCACCCAGGGACAGGGCCTTTGCTCTGTCCTGGTCGTGCCCTACACAGGCACCTGCGGCCTGGCTGCTGCCACTCAAATCATGGCAAAGGAGGGGGGCCATGGTAGCCCCAAGGCAAAATGCAGGAGAGGCAGGCACAGCATGTCAGCTTCTAAGAGGAAACAGTCACAGTACATTGCGTAATCCAGGGAGTGGCACATAAGGATGTGCTGTATTGTTTTTCACTACACTGCAAACGTATTTCATAAAAAAATCTTTTATATATACTTGGTACTTAGAGAAGAAATACCATCAAAACTTTATGAACAAGTATAAGTAGGATTTATCTTTCAATCAAGCTAAGTAAGGCTTATGGAGTTTCTATCTCATGGGATTGTTTATTTTGTTCCCTACAATGCACTGTTAACGCTTGCTAGACAGCTCAGGATTTCAGATTTCTTGGTAGGTTTTTTTTAGGACAGACATCGTATCATCTTCCCTCAAGACCTACTATACAGACACTTGATCAGTATGCATTCATCTCTTACTAAGGGGCAAGGCTGTTCATCTAATAACTAATATCTATTAAGAGCTTAGTATATATCAGGCATTATTCTATACACTAAGAAATACAGCAGTGAACAAAGTCCCTACCTTCATGGAGCTTACATCTAGACAATAAACAAACAAGTAAACATATCTGTCAATGGTGATAAATGACATACAGAGAAGTAAAGCAGAGACAGAGACACAGAGGGACAGGGACAGGTGAGATGATGCCATCTTAAACAGAGTGGTTAGGAGAGACCTCACTGACAAAGTGACACTGGTTAGGAGGAAATGATGGAGCAGGTCATGCAGATATCAGGGAGAGGGTGTTCTAACAGAAGAAACAACCTGTGCAAAGGCCCTGGGGCAGAAGCATGGCCTGGTGTGATAGGAACAGCAGGACCTGGAAGACATGGGAGAAGTGAGTGGAGGGAGTAGGGTAGGGGATTTCCAGGGCCAGAGGCGGGGGTGCCAGAGGCAGGATTTCAGAGACCATGGTGAGGACTTTCATGAGCTGTGAATGACATGCAGAGCCCTGGGAAGGTTCTGAGCAGGAGTGACAGGGTCTGACTTAGGTTTTAAAGAGACCACTGTAGCTGCTGTGGAAATGGCCTTGGGACAGCCACTCATCATTGCTCAGTCTTTTCTTTTTCTGTTCTTAGCCCCTCTATTTGGATTAAATGATGACTCAGTTGTTGACAGTAAGCACTAGGGTCTGAGAACACAAAATAACCAACTCCCTATTTCACTGTTTTCATTCAACTGAGAGTTATTTACTACTCCCTCCACAAACGTCTACACGTAAAGATCTCTGAGGCATCACTTGCTCTATTATGCTGTAATTAATTATATGCACACCAATGCTCCCCATTAAGCCGTGAGCTCCTTTAGAGCAAAGAAATAATGGCACAAGTCTCCATGGTGCTCACAGACAGTTTTTATTAGCCAGAGTCCTGCCTTCTAGGAGATACACAGCCAACCAAGGCACCCAGCTACCATTTTGTTCTTGCTTGCGTGGCTGATTCCATGGCTCACCCGGGATGGGGATTTCTGCAAAGCCGCTTCAACGCCTGGTTTCCACAGGTACAGAGAGCTCCACGTGAGGAAAGGCCAGACAGGACCCTGTCTCCTCCACACGGGATAGGACACACAAGCCAAATGGGCCATGCGTCGTGGAGCAAAAAGAGAGCCCTGAGCTGCCCCCTGGAGGCCTGGGCCCTTGGGGTTCCTCCTACGAGCCAGGCCATTGGATGGCTGCCTGCCTGCCCTCCCACACTGGCCAATCCCTAGCCTGATTGTACCCTTTCTGCATTCAGCGTTTCACACATAATGCAGCTGGATGCCTTCCGCTTTCTGGGCTCTATGGGCTTTGGCTGCTGGAGTACAAGGACCAAGCATCTGAACAGAAGGCAAGGTGAGAACATGTTACCCTGTGCTCTTCTCCAGGCAGCTCCTGGGTCGCACCCACCAGCCCCAGGAGCCTGTGACCAAAGGGAGCTGCCCCGTCCTGGGGTGGGAGGGGCCTGGGAGCAGAGCGCCCCAACTAGGAGTGGACCATCCTACTGACGGGTCGCTTTTCTGTGAAGAAGCTTTTCAGCAGCAGCACCTGGCTGAAGCTGACCACGAACAGCGCGATCGTCTCACCAACAGACCAGTAAGAGACTCGGCTATTCAGGTCTTCGGCCCGGGCCCTGTCCTGGGCCTCCCGGAGCCGGTAATGCGTCTGAGAGTCAATCACCGTCTTCAGAGCCTCGTGGATGGTCACACAGGCGGACTCCATCTAGGCAGGAAGAGAAGAGCAGTCATTGTGAACCTTCAGAAAAGAAGAACAGGATCCAGCACACACACAGCAAATGTGATCTTCAACATCCTCGGTAATTTCTACTGGATGCTAGCTATGTGTCTGTGCTAAGGATGGGACACGGTCATATTCATAATAAGCCTAACTGAGGCTCAGAGAGGTTAAGTAACTTGTTCAGAGTCACACAGTTAGTAGATGGCAGAGTCAGGATTTAAACCCAACTGTCTGAGTCCTGAGCCTATGCTTTCAAATACTGCCCTGTGTTCTTATTTACTACTCACCATACCCCTGACAGGCAGGGATCATTACTCCCAGTGTTAAGGAGGACTGACTGATTGCTTACTGCATATACTGTGCCCAAGGTCACACAGCTAATGAACGTCAGGGCGTGAAGTAAACCACAGTTGTGTTGGACTCGGAATCTACTGTTCATTCTATTAAATTTGCTGCCTACACTTCTATGTATACCCAGAAACACATGAAGACATACACTTCTCATGTACATAGACCCACACACACAAACATGTGCAAAGACATAGACATGTGTGTACATAAATGTGCGCACACACATGCATATACTCACACATAACGCATACTACTTCATAACTTCCTTTACCTGCTAAAATATTACGTGTAGCATGCCGAACTCTGAATACATCCCACCCCCACTACCAAGGTCCCCTGCTCCAATCCCAGGAAGCTGTGAATGTGATGAGCTGCCACTCCTGTGATTATGTTACATGTCACAGCTGACCTTAAGAGAGGGGGACCATCCAGTGGGCCTGACCGAATCACAGGAGCCCTTCAGAGCAGGGAGCTTTCTCCAGCTGGTGGCTGAAGGAGAAGTCAGAGAGGCTGGATTCAAAAGAATTCAGTGCACCGTTGTTGGCTCTCAAGATAGAGGTCACATGCAAGGACCAAAAAAAGGCCTCTAAGAGTGGACAGCACGACAGCCAACAAGGAAACAGGAACCTCAGTCCTACAGCTGCAGGGAACTAAATTCTGCCAACCACCTGAATGAGTGTGAGAGCAGATTCCTCCCCAGAGCCTCCAGAGAAGAGGCCAACCCAACCTGATTTCAGCCTTGAGACCCTGAGCAGAGAACCCAACCGAGCTGGCCCACGCTTAGAGCCTACAGAACTGTGAGATAATGAATGGCTGTTGTTTTCAGCCATTAGTAGTAATTATTGATTCAGCAATAGAAAACTAAGATATTATGCCTGTGAAAGAACATGTGTTCTTACTCACAGGCAACCTCTAAAGCAATCATTTTATCCAAAACCCAGCAAATTCTATCCCAACAATAAGTTCTTGTGCTACAGAAGTTCATAAGCATCCAACAGACGTTTGTTTCCCAAATTCCAAAGGTGAACTACTTATAAAGCTCAACGTAAGAAGCTAGAAGGGACCAAACCATTGTGTCACCACCTTGACGGACCCCCGTGAAACCCTCATTTCTCTCACAAATTGAACGGTTTCTGGATGCCAAAGGGGAGACTATGACCAAAAAAAGAAGTGGCCCTTACTTGCTTCATAGATATTCTTGATTCTGGGCCATTCAAGGAGCTAAACTAGACTACGTGAGGAGAGAAAAGCTCCCCTTTAGCCTCTAGGTTGACAAGGCAGCATCTTCTGTCTGACAACTGGTCTACCTCCTAGGGGCATGGGTTTCCTCTGCACATGTTGGCTGACCCCCTCATTCTGATCTATAGGGAAGAGGCGGTGAAATGTCACATGGAGGGAAAACTGACAAGGTCACTGTGTACGAGATGGAATTAGTGGACCTCGACTAGGCATCAGGTCAAGGGGCAGAATCCACTGTAAAGAACAAGAACAAGGTTGTTTGTGCTTCACTTTTTCCCCCAAGGGGAAACTTGATCCTGCTTTCTCAGTGATACCTGCGTGTCCTATTTTTGGGCTATATTACGGTCTTCTCTTGCGACTGGAGTTAGCATGGGGCTTTTCACCTTCCCGACATTTGGTAGGCAGGGTGTAGAGGGATACCTCGGAGATACTGCGGGTGTGGTTCCAGACCACCACAATAAAGCAAATGTCACAATAAAGTGAGTCACAGGGATTTTTTGGTTTCCCAGCGCATATAAAAGTTACATTTACACTATACTGTAGTGTATTAAGACTGTAATAGCATTATGTCTAAAAAAAAAAAATCAATGTACATACCTTAATTAGAAAATACTTTATTGCTGAAAAAAATGCTAACCATCATCTGACAACACAGGGTTGCCCAAAACCTTCAACTGTAAAAAATACAGCACCTGTGAAGTGCAGTAGAACAAGGTATGTCTGTACCTACAGATGTGTGATGTTGAGAAATGGACAAATGATCCTGAGAAGGGTTCCTGACATCAAGAAGTTGATTCCAAAGGGGACTCCTAAGTGACAACTGACTTCAGATGCCAATCACCAGAGGAGACCTCTCAGGGTACAGACCTCTGCACTGGAGACGGTGGTGGCATTGCCCCTCCTCGCTCTCCTGGTAATGCTTCCAGAGTTGATGAAGGCATGTCAACTGTCACAGAGGAAGGAAGGGGACTAAACTGTGAAGGAACCAGGAAAGAGGTCACAGAGTGGAGTCAGGCTTAACCTACACAAACCTGTGTCCAAGTGGAACCAAGGTATAGCATTTGTAGACGCTTCCCTACTGTGCCCTTCCAGTCACTCCCTGTGACCATGACACAGGAAGGTTTGGTAAGGCCATTAGTTCTATATTTATAGCACCCTGGTGATCTTCAGAAGACCACGGTTATTGAAGGTAGGGCTGGGGAACTCAGGAGAGACACCTCTCAAAATGACACTACAGGAATTCCAAATCATACTCAGTTTTCGCTGATAGCCCAAACTACACTAATTCATTCTTTCAAATGTGCCTATTTAATTTATTAAGTGCCTACTCGCCTTCCAGACATTGTGCTGGGCCCTAGGAACTGAGAGATGAAATAAGTCAGACACAGTCCTGGGTCTCAAGAAGGTCATAATTTAGAGAATGTTATCAGCTTCCTGCAATGCCAAAAGAGCTAACAACAGAGGGGTGAGCGGAGCTATAGGAACACCTCAGAGAAAGCTGCTAATCCTGCCAGAGATGGAGGTGTACCTGACACAGGGAAGAGATAAACTGAACCTTGACAGATGGGCAGCATGTCACCAGGCAGAGGATGAGGGGAAGGCATTCCACGCAGGAAAAGCATGGCAGGGCTTCCCTGGCAGCGCAAGGGTTAAGTATCTGCCTGCCAAGACAGCGGACACGGGTTCGAGCCCTGGTTGGGGAAGATCCCACATGCTGGGAGTAACTAGGCCCGTGCACCACAACTACTGAGCCTGCGCTCTACAGCCCGTGAGCCACAACTACTGAAGCCTGTGTGCCTAGAGCCTGTGCTCCGCAACAAGAGAAGCCACCGCAATGAGAAGCCCGTGCGCCGCAAGGAAGAGTAGCCCCCGCTCGCCGCAACTAGAGAAAGCCCGCGCACAGCAACGAAGACCCAACGCGGCCAAAAATAAATAAATAAAATAAATTTATTTTTTAAAAAAAGGAAAGAAAAGCATGGCAAAGAGCACATGCAGAGCCTAGTACGTGCAGCCCATCGGGGATATGTGAGAAGGATGTCATGGGTAGGTGGAAGCTCACGGTAAAGGCCTTGAGAGTCAAGACTTTAGCACGAAGCTCTGTGAGCAGAAGATTGGCAAGGCAAGGATCCCACTTTAAGAGAACTTCCCTGCCAGCCATGATGCAGAGGTGGACTGGTGGTGGGGAAACCACTTTGGTGGCTGCAATTCTGCTGGGAAGAAAAGACGAGGCCCTCAATTAAGAAGGTCACCAAGTGGGCTAAGAAGAGTGGATCTGGGAGCGATTTAGGGGACTCGGTAACAAAGTAGAGAAGATCATTCTTGAAATTAGTGGGATGAACAGAGATACACATATACATGTGTATACATGCACACGCGTGCCCGTGTGTATATGCATGCATGTGTACACGTAGACATGCATACACACGTTTAGAATGTATAAATACACAGAGGCTTTGTTTTTAAACACTAGGGAAGGGCTCACTGGTTTTCCAGGCTAGAATTCCACCCTCCGTGTTTATTTCCATCACAAGCTCATTCAGAAACTCAAGATGTACATTACACTCACTTGAACTGGGAGCTCCTGGGACCCCTGAGCCCTAGCCCAGGCATTCAGCGGTACAGGCTGGTACCTCCAGCCTCCTCCCAGGGTCCAGAATCACTGGAGAAGGAGTCGGGGTGGGGGTGCGGGGGTGGTGGAGGAAGAGAAACGGAGGAGGACACAGAAACCACGGGTGCCGACATCCCGGGCAGAGGACACATCAGATATGCCATGTAAGGCATCACTTCAAAGATGGATCAGATGTCATCAGCCAGAGACCAGCACTGCACTTCTATGAAGAGGGCCTGAGGTCTTTACAGGAACCACCTCAGATCCGATCAGTGACAGGGAAGGAAGCGAGTTCTCAGGAGGTAACAGAACAGGAGGTGGTACTCTACGGCTTTCCTGGCGTCTAAAACCAGCAGACACCTTTAGAACCTGGCACGGGCCTCACAGGAGACCCCAGGGCCACACATCACCAAGATTCACAGACACCTGGAAGCATCCCCTTACCGTAAAAACATGCTACTTCCCCATCCACTGGGATCTGCCGTTGGCGTTAGTCTAAGATACCACTTCAGCTTGTTCCCACAAAATTTCAGTTAGGCAACCCAGCCAGCCTGCTTCCTACCCAGCAGGAAGCCAGCAGAGGCCCTTCTGTTGCAAAGAGCCCTGTTTTCCCAGGGCCATGGGTCCCCAGCTCTCCCGCAGTGAGACCTTCACCCTGCTGAGACCTCCAGCCCTGGCTGGTTCAAAGTGTCCAGGCACCTCACGGGGATTGTGGGCACCGCTCCATCATGACAGTTAGTCTCTGGAGACACCCTGACCTGTCTCTCTCCCAGGAGCATCCCTTTCCTCCATCCCATGCCCACATCCCACCCCGTCTCTACCACCTGCTGATGCCCAGGTCTTCACTCTGTAACCGGCAGCAAATTCCTGCAGCCTCACCTCATCAGGACCTCCACGGATAGATGCACTCGGCTCTTTATTTTATTTTATTTTTTGGCCGCGCAGCACATGGGATCTTAGTTCCCCCAACCAGGGATCGAACTCGCACCCCCTGCAATGGAAGCGCAGAGTCTTAACCACTGGACTGCCAGGGAAGTCCGCGCTTGGTTCTTTAAATTCTTCAAGAGCTCAAAGGCAGCATCGCAGGAGCCGGCCTCAGAGTAGAGTTAGGAAAACCTTTCATCTTCCCTCGGCCACCACTGAGGCAGCCCCGGACCTTGGACCTCTGTCAGGAACCTTCAGCTTCCGCTAGGATCTGCCCAGACTCTCAGGACGCCCAGAGCACCTCAAGGGTGGCCTCCCTCAGCAGCATCCCTAGCCCACGTCCTCTGCCAGGAGCCTGGTCACGCTGCCACTCGGGCCGAAGACAAGTCCCTCTGGCCTGGAGCCCTGGCCCGGGACGCGGTCACTCTGGATCCTATTCTTTCACCCTGGGGCTGCTACTGGTGCCAGAACACACAGCCTCTGGCCAGGCACTGAGCCGGATGAAGCCTCAGGGGAAGAGAGAAGACAGCTGCAGGTAGAAAGGGGATCCATGCCAAGCAAAATAAGATCAGGGCCGGTGAGGAAAGTCAGGTGATGCCCTGAACACCTGCACCTGCTGTTCTCCCCACCCAGAAGGCCTTTCCTCCTCCCGTGCCAGACACGCTCCTAGGCAAGCACCCAGAGTGTTGCTTTAAGCTAAAACTCTCCCTGTGAAGACTTCCCTGACCCTCCTGGAAGAGTCAATTGGTCCATCCCCTGACAACCCTCACCCTTAAATCTCAGCTCTGATCAGAGCATCCTGGAGCTCCGTGGTTCACAGGGTCGCATTCCACACAGGGCTCCTGACAGCTGGGACAGCGCCCTCTGACCTCATACTCCCACCACCCGGTACAGTGTGCAGACTGAGCACGGGCCCACCACAGGCGAGCGGGAGCTGTCTGAGACAGGCACAGACCAGGCAGGGGGGTCAGAGGTACAGAAGGAGAAGGAAACAGCTCTTTTGCGGCTGGGCGGAAGGAAGGATGAGTTCCCAGATGTAGAAGAGGGGAGGTGCAATCACTCCTTCCTGCAACAAAACCAAACTCTAATTCTAAGGCTCCAGGAAAGAACGTCTCTAGTGCGCTAACCCGTAAAGCCTTTTCTCTACTGGTTTCTTTTCCACTGCTTAGAGAGAGAAATCCTTCAGCTCAGCTTCTGGAGACTCATAAAATCTTCAAAACAGAAGCTATTTCAATCAACGACCAACAGACCTCCTGAGAGGATAGGTTATGAAAGATCCCACACATAAGACACACCCTGGGCTGGAACTTCTAGCAGCAGTCATGCCGCTAAGTTCAAACGCACTGCTGTCCAGTGGAACTCTCCATGCGTGGGCACCAGCCACTTGTGATTACTGAACACTAGAAATGTTGGTACAGAGCAAACAAGGAAGGGGATTTTTAACTTAATTTTAATTAAATGTCAACAGCCATGTGTAGATAGCTGTTACTGACCGGACAGTGCAGTGCTAACCTCCAACTGCTCAGAGAATGAGCCCATGGTCAAAGCCACAGAGGAATGGGGCCTGTGGTCACCTTGGAGGGCAGCCCAGAAGGTAATCTGGCATTGCTGGAGACTCAGATGCTCTGGCTTTGGGTGTGGAACAGGTGCAGCCACAGAGGATCATTCCTGTCTCGCAGGTTTCCCTGGGTCCTGCCACTCAGTCATTTGAAAACTATTTGGTGAGCTCTTATTCTGTGCCACACCCCAGGCACTGGGGCGCTGGGGTGCTGGGGATTCAGGGGTAATACAGAGTCCTAGCCTCAGAGCCTGCATATGGAAGGGAGGGAAAAGCTTAAATAGCAGGAGGGAAGACTGAGGGAGGAGGCTGGGGTCGGATTATAGTTAACCGTGACAGCCATGGGTGACAGAGATGACTATCCGTCCTCCAAAAGTGTCACCGTTTCTCTTCCAGATTGTGAAGTTTGTTGCTAGGAATTGACTGCCCAACTGAACTGTATTTGCCGCCTTCGTTTCATCCAGTCTATCCACAGGACTAACTATTCCTCAACAATGAGATATGAGTGGGTGTGATGGCGTCACTTCTGGGCCAGGGCTTTTAAGAAGCAGATGGGACTTTATCATTCTCTCCTTCTTTTGGTGGCTAGAAACAGAAGACTCTGAAGCCCTAAGGGACATCAGAAAGATGACAAGAAAGAAGGAGCCTGGCTTCCTGAGTCACTCCATGGAGGAAAGTCCTCCACCCCTATTCCCACTCTCTGGATTATTATTTGAGTGAGAAAAAAAAAAAAAAACTTTCATTGTGCTAAGCCATGGATATTTGGGGTTTATTTGTTATAGCAGCCAGCCGTTGTTACCCTAACTAATATATACCACACAAAGGAGGACCGGTCTTTCTCATGTAGATACGTCGTATCAGCAGAGAGGCATATGCTATGTGTACTTTGCAAGCGGTGCTGTGTCAAAGACTAAATGGGAATGCAGGAATACCAGAGGAAAGCATGGCAGGGATCCAGTTAAAGAATGGAGAGGAAGACCAAAAGGAGGACATAGTGTCTTGTAGGACTGGATGTGAACAGAGGGGCAGAGTCAATACTGAGACTTCAGACTGGAGCTGGATAGCTGGTGACCGCTCATCAGCCAACACGGGCACAGACGAGGAGGAGCAGGCTGGGGGCGGGGGGGGTTCATCTCAGCCTGTTAGCGTCCACTCACCTGGGTGAGAGCCGTGACTCTGTTGCCCATGTCTGGGAGAATGGGGGGCTCATCGCCCACTTGAAAGTCAAAGTAGACGGTCTTGTGAGAGAAGGTGGAAAACTCGTTACTGAAGCAAAACTGATAAACTCCCTTGACCTCAGCCTGGTGTGTGAAGCTGTCATACTGCTTCTTGGTTTCCCTGTAGATGGTGTTCCCCAGGGGGTCCTCCACATAGCAGTCAACGTCGTAGTGGCCTCCAGTGATGACCTGACAACCACAAAAGACACCCACAGTCTGCTGTTACCAGAGAGGCAAACGCCACTTACCAAAGGCCGACCAGGCAGTGATTACATGTCCCAAACATTTTTTTCATTTAATCTTCACAGTCTTCTAAAGGCTGACACTCCCCGATTTACAGAGGATGACACTGAGGCTGAGAGAGCTGAAGTTAACTGGCCATGGTCATGCCGCTTGAAAGTGACAGAGCTAAGACTCGAATCCATGTCTGCCTGATTCCCAAAGTTTTGCTCTGCAAGAGTGCCAAGAGACTAATCCTCCCCGTTTTACAGAAGAGGTAACTGAGGCTCCGAGGTTAAGTAAACTGCTGAACGTGTCTGGTAAACGTTAATATTATTGCTGATGGAATGCAAGGGGAAAGCAAACATAGACTGAAGCCTTCACAGAATCAGTGATTACCGGAGGTGGGAGAGCCCTCGGGAATCATTAGTTCAAACTCTAAACACAGGAAAGATAAGACCTGCAAAGGGCAAAAATCACAAAGGTGGTCAATGACTATAACTAAGGTCCATCAAAGAACACAGTCAATGGCCTCCATCTGCTTCCAAATGTTAAAATTTCCTTTTGTTCAGATGGAAGAATTTGCTTTGTGATTAGTGAGCTTCCTAATGCTGGAGGTGTGTAAACCTACGCTGAACCTGCTCTAACAGGGGTTCCTGACCTGGCAGGGACCAGATGACCTCTCAGCCCCCTCCATCCTCACAACGATCATGTTTTGGTGACTGTATCTATGTTACCCCTGTTAACCCAGCTGCAATTTCCACACTGTCCACGGACATGTGAAAGTGGCCACATCAGTGACTCAGAGGTCATCACACATAGTGCTGTCCCCAAGCACACGCCTCTTTTAGTGGCTTTGGTCAGAGAGGGCCCACCATATGGCCTGCCCCTACTCCTGCTTCCCGTGCCAATTCATCTCTGGAATGCCTGTCAGTATGTGTCCACAAGCAGACGCGGGTCTGGGTATAATTCCCACTCAGCTCCCTACTCTTAGATCTGCTCACTAAACCTTAGGGGCAGATCTCTCACTCAAGACCTGCTCCCCTGAACTGTGAGCCATGAAATCTCTCAAAGGAGCCAGGACTGCAGGAGCTAGGAGCTTTTCTGAGCCATATGGCAGCAGCCATAACACCACTCCTTAGAAACACTGCCAGGGCTCAAAGCCTGCGCTGACACCTCCTTTCCAAAGCGCCATTTCTCATCACTTGCCGCGCTCACCCCAACTTGACTTCAAACACTGGAGAGAGGGAAAAATAATGCCAAGGACCCATTTCCTCTCACTGCCATTTTTCAGTACAGGCGGGGACAAACTGGTCCAAAAAACTTGGGACAGAGAGCCTGTGTCCAGCTAATCAGACATGGCATTCCTTGGAGTCAAGGGGCCTGCAGGTCATTGAGGACAACTCCCCAGGATGCAGGACCCGCCCCCGGGCATCCGCATCCAGGTAGCGCACCTGCGGCGCTACCTCCCGCCCTGGTTAGTCGGGCCTGTCTCGAGTGGGCTCTGACTTCCTCGCGGGTAAGTCAGCTGGTCTGTGGTCATTCCCGCCCCATTCAGCCTCTTCGGCTAATTCCAACCACTCCAGCCTGGGGCGCACCAGTGACCAATGGAGACCTGGAAGGGGGAGAGGAGGCGCTGCCGGGCGCCAGGGCCTCACCTGGTAATCCAGGGAGAACTTCACGCCCTGCTCCACGTCCTCGTGGAAGCACTGCTTGGCGTTGTCAGGTAGCTCGAAGGTGAGCTCCGCGCCCCGCGGCCGCTCCGCCTGCAGCAGCAGCAGCAGCAGCAGCAGAAGGGGCAGCGCGCAGGCGGAGCGCGAGGCCACGCTGCCCATGATGCTCCCGGTCCAGTCCCGTGGGCCGCGGCTCGGGCGTGCGCTCCTCGCGGATGGGACGGTGGCTGGGGTACCAGGGATAAGGTACAGGGACAGACGTGGCGCTTGCGGGGCGCTGCGCTTCCGCGAGGGCGGGCGGCTTAGCGCGCAGCCGCGCGCTCGGGGGTGGTCCCGGGACCGAGGCCAGAGAGCGCCGCGGCCTCCCCCCGCCCCTTCTGCACGCTGCGCCTGCGCGCTGGCTGGGCTGGCGAAGGGGACACGCCCCTTCCCCCGCCCCGCGCTGTTCTGCTAGGGCGTCTCGGCGAAGGTGAGGCGGGACGCCCATCCCCAGCGCGCACCTCCCCGGAAGGGCCCTCTGCCAACATCCCTGACAGACGTTTTCTGTATCTTCTGGGACCCGCAGGCTTGAGGATTACCCGGAATTGGCCCAGGTCCACGCAGTCCATCCTCTCTGGCTGCAGCAGCACGAAGCCCATGGGGTTTTACAAGGTACAGGCTCTGCTTCTGACTGGCTCTGTAACTTGTCTCACGCTTCTCTGGAGAATCAGTCTCCTGGTCTAGAACTGGGTGTGCCCAAACCTACTATCCACAATAGCAAGGAAGGCTAGAGGAAAGATATGCAAACTCTGGGGACCCAACTAACACCCCCTTTCTCATTCCCATCCCCTTCCCAAGGTGAAAAAGTATGCCACGGGGCAGGGGGGTTGATTGGTGAGAGTAAGTAAAACCCCACAATTACATCTGTTCTGGGGAAAACCGGCAGGCGTGCTCACACACAAAGCTTCCTGAAGCTTCCTGAATATACAAATACAGGTCTCTCACTCAGGGATTTCAGGTATCTCTTGGTTGTCTGTATAAGTTGAAGGTTCTTCTGGGACAAAACAATCTTTTTTTTTTCCCTTTGACTTCTCAAAAACGCTGAAAGCAGGTAAATTAATTTACTGTCTTATCTATTACCATTGACCTAAGAAGGTATTTTGTATAATCATTACTATAGCGTTTTATATTCACTATGATCAGGTAAAGACAAACAAAAGAACGATTGTAGTCTCGCTAATCAGTAAAGAATTTTTTTCAGAACATCATTAGGTGAGGTGTATCTTGATTTTAGCAAAGAATTTTACTGCCTATATAGGTCACCACGTGGATAAGACCGAAGTGTCCTGTCACTTAAAAAGCTTTTGCACAGCAAAGGAAATCATAAACATGATGAAAAGACAACCCTCAGAATGGGAGAAAATATTTGCAAATGAAGCATCTGACAAAGGATTAATCTCCAAAATATACAAGAAAAAACCCAATCCAAAAATGGGCAGAAGACCTAAATAGACATTTCTCCAAAGAAGATGTACAGATTGCCAACAAACACATGAAAGAATGCTCAACATCACTAATCATTAGAGAAATGCAAATCAAAGCTACAATGAGGTGTCACCTCACACCAGTCAGAATGGCCATCATCAAAAAATCTACAAACAGTAAATGCTGGAGAGGGTGTGGAGAAAAGGGAACCCTCTTGCACTGTTGATGGGAATGTAAACTGATACAGCCACTATGGAAAACAGTATGAAGTTTCCTTAAAAAACTAAAAATAGAACTACCATATGACCCAGCAATCCCACTACTGGGCATATACCCAGAGAAAACCATAATTCAAAAAGAGTCATGTACCAAATTGTTCATTGCAGCTCTATTTACAATAGCCACGACATGGAAGCAACCTAAGTGTCCATCGACAGATGAATGGATAAAGATGTGGCACATATATACAATGAGATATTACTCAGCCATAAAAAGAAACGAAACTGAGTTATTTGTAGTGAGGTGGATGGACCTAGAGTCTGTCATACAGAGTGAAGTAAGTCAGAAAGAGAAAAACAAATACCGTATGCTAACACATATATATGGAATCTAAAAAAAAAAAAAAAAAAACTGGTTCTGAAGTACCTAGGGGCAGCACAGGAATAAAGACACAGATGTAGAGAATGGACTTGAGGACATGGGGAGGGGAGGGGAAAGGGTAAGCTGGGACAAAATGAGAGAGTGGCATGGACATATATATACTACCAAATGTAAAATAGATGGCTAGTGGGAAGCAGCCTCATGGCTCAGGGAGATCAGCTCGGTGCTTGTGTCCACCTAGAGGTGTGGGATAGGGAGGATGGGAGGGAGATGCAAGAGGGGAGAGATATTGGGATATATGTATATGTATAGCTGATTCACTTTGCTATAAAGCAGAATCTAACACACCATTGTAAAGCAATTATACTCCAATAAAAATGTTAAAAAAAAGTTCTGATCTCTATGTCTGTGAGTCTATTTCTGTTTTATAGACAGGTTCATTTGTGCCATATTATAGATTCCACATCTAAGTGATATCATATGATATTTGTCTTTCTCTTTCTGACTTTCTTCACTTAGTATGCTAATCTCTAATTACATCCATGTTGCTGCAAATGGCATTATTTCATTCTTTTTTATGGCTGAGTAGTATTCCGTTGTATATACGTACCACATATTCTTTATCCCTTCATCTGTTGAGGGACATTTAGGTTGTTTCCATATTTTGGCTGTTATGAATAGTGCTGCTGTGAATGTAGGGGTGCATGTATCGTTTTGAATTATAGTTTTGTCTGGGTATATACCCAGGAGTGGCATTGCTGGATCATATGGTAATTCTATTTTTAGT